>NW_008794125.1:4130104-4164016 GCF_000699145.1 Aptenodytes forsteri | reverse complement strand
CAGTGCAATTGCTCACCACCTGCCAACCAATGCCCAGCCAGTCCCCAAGCAGCGGCCCCCCTGGCCAGCTTTCCCCTGTTTATGTACTGAGCATGACGTCCCATGGTATGGAATGTCCCTTTGGCCAGTTTGGCTGTGCCCCCTCCCAGCTTCTTGTGCACCTCCAGCCTTCTCAGTTGGTAGAGCATGGAAAACTAAAAAGTCCTTGGCTAGTGTAAGCATTACCTAGCAACAACTAAAACATCTGTGCGTTATCAACATTGTTCTCATCCTAAATCCAAAACACTGTACCAGCTACTAGAAAGGAAATTAACTCTATCCCTACCGAAACCAGGACAGTTGGCAATAAGAAAGTGACTAAGATGTAATCTATTTTCCTTCTTCTATGCCCAGCGTAGGGTATACAAGACCAGTTTCCTCTGAAATATCTGCCAAGCTATACTGTGATGAAGACATCAGAACCCATTTCATTTCCAAATCTTTTTAGGAACCTCATAGTTAAAAAGATTCTGGTCAAATAAGAGCCCTGAAAGGCTGCCGAGTAACACTCATTCACATTGCACATACAAAGAAGCTAAGACAGCCCATAAGTGAAGCCTGCTAAGGAAAACAACAGAGACAAATGTCAGTGGCATGGATGTGTTACTGCTCAAAAATGATCAGCACCCAATATCCCCACGTGCTCCTCTTCTGAATGAGTATGCTGGAATTCAGAATGTTTACTTTTCATATAAGTGTCTCAGTACTAACATACACGTACTTCTGAAGTAAGTGTAGAGATGATATATTGTTCCTCCTACTTTTTCTTGGCTATTTTTCCCCCAGATGCTTCAGCCTGTATCAACACTAAAGTGCCAAGAATGGGTTCACTGAGAACAACTGCAGAAGGATGACTCTGTCTCAGTACTGGTCAAGAAACACACCACACAATAGCAAAAGAAAAGAAAAGGAAAACAAGCAAACAAACAAACAAACCCAAAAAAACCTGCAAGGCCCCTTTACCCCCCCAAAACCCCTGTCTTCAATTGTGGCCACAGATTTTGTGGTTTTGTGTATGGATTAACGTGCACTGAGGAATTAATCTTCTTTTTAAACAAGGAATATTGATTACTTAGTTGTAATGAATACTTTTTAATGTCTAATAATTCAATTTTTTTTTTTAAATTGGAGTACAGATAATCTCTCCGTGTAATACTGTATAATACGTGAAGATATTTCAGTATGCAACTGAAATATAATAGCTACTGCATTTGTTTTAAAACTGATTTCACTGTACATACAGACTGGCAAATTCCCCCCGCCCCCCCAGATGTGTGTGAAAGATGAATGCATAAAATGAGCTACGGCATTTGGAAAAGAGAGGTGCCAAAATAATCTCAAGGCAAAAGGTCAGTATAACAAGAAGTTGATTTATAAATGGATTTGGATCCATCAAAAAATAAGAAAATCAGTTTCTTCCTCCTTTTCTTAAACTAGTAGAGAAATGAAAGGAACAACCTAGCCATCTAAATGCAATTTTTCTAAGGTTATTATCTTTATTAGGCTCATAATCTGCAATTTCTTACTCACTAGACAGGTTAAGTCATACATTCAACAGAGAAAATCCAGTAGGAATGAAGCATCAAGCATCAAACTATGAATTTTAGGAGCTGTTCAGGAATTAAACCTCAAATGAACCTCTATAGTTCTTTTTCCCTCATGCCTAAACACAAAGCTTTTCTACTTAAACACATCAACCGAGCCTTCAGTTTTAAACTGCAGGCTCTCTACCATACTGGATAAGACAAGAAGTTGGGGGGTTGGACTAGATGACCTTTAAGGCTCCCTTCCAACCCAAACTATTCTATGATTCCATGATTCTGTAAGTTCATCCACCTTAAAACTTTGCCTCTCATTGAAGCGCCTGTACTGTCTCTGGGGTACTGATCGTTAAGACCATTCTTTGCCTTCTGAAGGACTGAATCAGAGCCCTAGGAATAGAGTAATGAAGAAGTGAGACAGTCAGAAACTAGTCTGTAGCAAAAGCTTAGGGAAGATGTATAATGTCGAGCGTAAACTATGCTTTGTATACACGACGCGTGTATACACATCAGCGCTGTTCTACCTCAGAACCCTGTGTATCAAGCCTGATGTATGGTAACTACGTTCTAAAAACCAGCAGTTGAGGTACACTCTGAGCTAGAAGCTCTTTTCAGGCCATTTAATAACCATGAGATTTTTATCTTATGAACTCATCCATTCTGTTTTTGAAACTCCTCATACTTTTGGCCTCTGAAATATCCCATTGCAATTCCACAGTTTAATTATGCATTATACGGAAAAACATCCCCTTTTGTTTGGTTTTAGTTTGCTAACCAAAATTTGATTGGATGTCAACAGTCCTTTTCACCAGTGAAAAAGGGAATAATTACACCAGTGTTTAAAATGCTTCAGAGATGTGTCTCTCTCAAATGTTAGAATTCATACCAACCCAACATGTATGCCTCAATCCTAAGAAGAATCTTCCATCTTTTTGATAGTAACCTTCAACTATTTGACACTCGCTAAAATTTGAATGTTCCAGTTTAGTTAATAAAGTAGGAGATGCGTTGACCCAGGAAAAGAGAGTGCTGTACTTATTTCAAACTTCCATTTAAAAGATTATCTTACCAAATCTGATGGCATTATTGTTCAAAAAAAATCTGCAGAAAACAAAGGACTGCATGTTCTGAAATGCCAGCTCAGCATGGCCAAAGGAATCTGAAGGACAAAATGTACATCAGAGCTTTGATCACCCACCTCCTAACTCCACATTACATTTTCTATATGTTCTTTCTACACTATAGGCTAAATACACAACTCTGTGCTTTTTGTAAAGTTTTACTTCCAGTTTAATCAAGTTACCCAAGCATGAATACTGAATAGTATCTAAGCTGCACAATTTAAAACAGAGTAAAATAGAGCCAGTAGATCAGTTTCAAAAGCTAAAAAATTGATTACATCAAAACCAATTTTTGATGGAGCACAAATGGCACTGTTCCTGAATTCAGACAATTTCCTTGATGAATTATTTTCAACCGATGGTAAGTATAACTGCACACATTTCCCTTAAACTAAAAAGTTGTTAGAATCACATTATAGCAGAAAAATATATTTCTCGCTCTTTCTGTATAAACCCAGTTAATACACTTTTCTTTGATCTGGTATATTTTTTAAATTACTTTTTGGCAAGAGCAATTTAAAATTTATGATCCTAATATACTGAAACTTTTCTTTAAAGACTGAACACAAATTCTGAACCTTAGAGGAAAAAATCAACAACTCCTCTATGGAACCTTAGTTTTAGCAGCTTCTGCTAATCAATCCTACTATCATTTAACCCAAAATGGGTGTAGAGAACACAGGCTGACAGGTGTTATATGCTTCCTATTTTGCTGTTCATATAACCATTAACAGTAACTACAACAGAGCATGTGAATGATAAAGACCAGATACTCATTGAACTGTAAAATCCAATACTCTTTATCATGGCAGGGTGGGGGAGTGAAGGATGGGGGAATCTACTGAAAAATCTGTGCCTCAACTAATAGTACTATATATAGTATGTCAACTTGGCAAATGATTTGCCCATAAGGTGTTTCTTTTTTCTTTATCAATGCAAGGATCTTATTAGGAGTAGCTCTAATTATAATAATAATTATTTATTAAAATGAGTGACAAGAATCACTGTTTTAATGTAAATAGGCTGAAACTTTTCTAACAAATAGCGCTCTCTAAATAAGTGAAGAAAAATTATTTACAACCTGAATCAGAGAAAGTGTTTCTTTAGTTGGTTTCCTGCCAATTAACCAGCTTCTGATTTTATTTATACAAGGGTATCAAATTAAAAACAAACTCTTATAACAGCTGCACACTCATAAAACTTGCATTTCTATTTGCTTTTAAAGCAAATTTCAGGGCTGAATTCTTAACTATAACTTAAATGATAATCAAAGTTCTAAATCAAATTGTATCATCACTATATTCAAACAAGAAATGAGAGATCCCATGGTATTGCTGAGTTGTTTTAACTTTATCAAAGTGATCACTCTAATGTACTGATGTACTCTAATGTGCTGATCAAAACCACAAGGAATTAACATGAATGCATTTCATACGCTTAGCAGATTAAGGTCCAGATTCTTTATTACAGTAAGACCAAATGCTTAAATTCCCTCATCAAATGTAAAGAACAGTATTTTTTTAATGTATTTTAACCCAGTATTATAAAACAGAGAGTGATATTTTAACAATAAATTCAGTAACATCAGCACTAAGCCCCCTAGGTCTCATTCGCTATAGCTATGCTTTTACCAAGTAAAAATGGGACTACAAGAACACTAATAAATCCTCTGGAAGAAAATCATTACATATACCCTTCAAAAACAGAAAAATACTATTATGACTTGTCATAGCTAAACACAAAGAAAAGGATTATAGTAGTATCTTCCACTAAAATAGAGCTGATGTTCTTTAAATCATTTATACTTAAACACAAACATAAATAACTGCTTTTCAACACTCGCTAAAGACTGAAAGGATCCTAAATCAGCTTTAGGTGGTTAGAACAAAATATATTTTTATCAAAATAGAAAATACTAAATGTATTTATAAAATAACTTAATTTGTTGGAAATTCTAATTTTTAGAATTATGGGTGCATTAGTATAAAATTAGGAAAAGAGACTTTTTTTGGTCACTGCTTACATATAGTCTTACTTTCAGTTTTTTGTTTAAACATATGACAGTTTTGTATATAAAGGTTACCCTTAAAACATTTGAGTCACACAAACTCTCCCTTGTATGATCTATTGTCTCATGAAAGAAGTGTTATAAATCCCAAAGTAAAAGTAATGTAATTTTTAAAGCAAAACAGAAAGTTGTTAGGATGACCAATGTTAACTGAAGGAATCCTGATGAAGAAGTTATTTCCCTTTGGAATTCTTGGAATGCTGCGGAATTGCAGTCATAACTGTATATGTTTTAAAAGATACTTAGTAAAACTGATCAACAATGAAGAACTTTCAAGTAAAATCATCTAAGATCTGCTACCAGTTTTGTTTTCTTGTTTCTGTCACTTTAAATTTCCACCAACTAGAAAGTATTTCTTTCTGCTGCTTGTGAATTTTTGACTGCTTAAGCTGATTAAATATTCAATTTCATCATTGTTTTTAATATGTTCAAAATAACATCTAAAGCTGTGGCTAATTTTACAATACAAATACTGAAAATCATCATCACCATTTACACTGTAATTGCTCTTACTGAGCCTAATGTTTATTAATGATGCAGCCAGAGAAATACATTCTATAACATTATGTGATGATAACCAAATGATAATATTTAGTAAATTATACCAGATATTTTCCCGACTACTGACATTTTGTTCACTACATAAGGCCGGAAAAATCCATTTCTTAACATGGTATAATGATACAGTAAAGCCAACATCAAGCTGATGTCCAAGAGATCGAAATAAGCTTCAGAAAAGCAGATCCAGTACAAGGTTTTCTACCCAATACCAGATGAACACTGAGATTCTGTATCAGAGCTACTCCACAAAATAGTCTGTACTGGCCAGTTCAGAATGTTAACTTTTAAGATTTAATTAATGAATAAAGGTTGAAAAGACGAAGTCAGCCCATATCAAAATTATCAAAGACTCTAGAGGACTATGATCTAACAACAGATGAAGCATACGTGATCTCCTTCTTTTGTCCTCAGACATCCTGCAATGCTGAAAAAACGAAACAACAACAACAAAAAAGCACTTACAAAATTAGCTACCCAAATGTGCATGTCTTTTGAAGGCTTCAGTTAACTACACTTTACATAATTCCCATCTGGTATTCTCAAAAGCAAAAATAACAGTATTCTCAGTTGTCACTCATGGCAACTACTTTATCAGCAACTGCCTGCTACTTTTAAAGAATTTCAAAGTGCAAAGGGAACTCCATAAAAAAAGAAAAGTACAGAGGGAGCTTTCCATCAGCAGGTTGATTTCTTGATATGTGAGACTAGTAAAGATCATGAAACATTTTTCAGAGTTTAAATTTGACTAGAAAATTATCATGGATAATTCAGGCACAATTCTGTAATGATATAAAAACTTACTCTAATACATATAATATCTAAACCCAGTATTTAAATAACAGCACAGGGTAGAAGGAGGCAGTAATGACAGTAAGAGTGATAATAGCTACCTGTATTTCAACAGATGCAGAAACTCTAATATCCTGAATATGGAGCACACAGGGTATGTGACTGTGAGCCAAAAGCACAGACTGAGATAGCCACCAGGACAGAATGAGAGGACAGAAAGCTGAGGTTTCTGTAGCCCAACATCTAGAAACACCTTTCCCAGTCTAACTTCTAATTGCTCCAAGTTCATGAAGTACATTCCATACAACTGAACTGGCAGAGAAGACCCTCAAAATTTGAGTCATACACAGGATTTCTGACAGCTGGGAAAAAAGCCCCAAAAATGGCATTTGTGCTTTTGATACACCCAAATGAAAAAAAAAACAAAAAACAAAAAACAAACAAGCACTAGTGTAAAAGCTCAGAGAGACACTAAGCAATCTTGCTAATCTCTGTAGCTGCTGCAGGCTTTTTTGTTGAGCTTTTCCATTCTCTGCCCCCCAGCACATATTTCAGCTATCCACCACCATTTTATCCATGCTCTCAACTATGTTATTCTCTACAAAGCAATATTTCTTGTTCTAACCTTGCTTCTTCACATTACTTTGTGACAAAAAAATGGCTATTAGATTTTTTTCTACAAGATGAAGTAACAACTCTTCATTCCAGAAATAAAAATCACAATGACTACAAGCCTTAAATCATCTTTCTTCACTAGAGCAGCCATACAATATCGTTCCTAATGCTATCTCACTGTGGATGTTTAAAACCTTTAGCAAAGAAAAGAAGCTTAAGTATCTTTATCTTTCCTTTATTCTCATTTCTGATTTGGATACCTAAAAAGAGTTTGCAATCCCTGTTTGTAGACATTGCACGCTACAATGCTAAACGATGATTTATTTTGTATATTCATAACTTATTGTTTGAGTTCAATTTTGGTAGTAAGTTGTTTTATTTTACTCGCAAGTCCATTTTAGGCTTATTAATGACACACTTGTTAATAAGAAAGAAATTACAGTAATGCTATTACTTTCAGCTTTACTTGCTGTCATGGCTGCATCATAAACAGAGAACAAGAGTCATTCCAAGTCCATGCACCAAAGGCTTACATTTCAAATATCGCCCTGAACAACTAAAAAGACAAACAAAAGGAAAGAAAATGAACTCGCCAAATTCATCATCATGAAAAAAAAGAGTTCCCTTTCTTGGGAGCTTCTTTGGTTAGGTGAAGCTTCTCCACAGTCCTTGCTTAGCCTGTAAGTTCTCATTTAACCCTCCCTGGTAACTTAGTGAGGGGCAAAGTTTGCAACAAGGGAGACAAAAAAGACGCATTTTCTGGGGAAGAATAAAATTAGCACACACTTCTGCAGCACACATTCCCAGTTGTGCAACTCTGAGTGGGATCATGGCCACAGCTTGCTTTATGCAAACGCAAGCCAGACAGAATCCTTTCAATTACACACAGTATGGCATATCCCAAACATTCAGAAGTATGTTGAGAACCTGCAATCAAAAAATCTCAGATGCTTAAATATCTGAAGTTATGTGGCATCATCAATTCTAGAAATCCCTCAGATAAGCAAAATACATGCCAGAGGTCTATTTGTTAGATTACACTGGAAGGCTGCTACTTTAGTCAATTGATAGTAGAGCAAGTAAACAGATTTGATCAACCCTCTTCTGAAATTCTAGAGAACCCCCCTGCTACTGCAAATATTTCAGCATAAGCACTGTGAAGGAAAACTTGTAATGAGACGGGCTCTGGTTCAAAGAAGCTAAAAAAAGGTGACAAAGACATTCAAGGATCTGTTAGTGTAACTTTAAGGGTGATACGCACTACAGCTCTACAACAGCATAGGACCAAAAACATCACCTTTCTAGTACTATTGAACTCGTATAGCATAACTTCGTAAGGATCTTAGTGCAACTGGAAACACTCCAGCTATTTCTGAGATCTCTCAGAAATACAGGATTGCTTCTGAATGCTGTAGGTAAGCATGTCAGCAAAAACTTATCTCCATTGGTCTCAGCATGATTGGCTAGTATGTTCTGTCTGGAAGGGACAACGTTCTCACTTAAGCAGCTTCTTTGTCGGCTATTCATCAGAACTGAAGGCATTAATTTCCTCCTTTGCTAAAATATGTTGCCCAAGCAAGAAAGTCTCCCCCAGTCAGTAAAAGGTGTATATAATCTAGTATCTAATACAATTCAGCATACGGTGCCTTGCTGCAACTGGGCTTACTTCAAGCCAGAGACATATATTCAATGTAAATCTTCTAGAGGACAAACACGTCGGTGAGAAAATAACTTACAGCAGCTTTGTGGCTAAAATTACCCTCTACATACGGAAAACAGCCAAACAGTAGAAAACTAAATTAGTTGTAATTTGAAATATTATTAGAATAATACCTTTAAGGTCTTTTATTTCAAGGAGAAACATTTCAGAAAATTTTAGTATGCACAGTTTCAACAAACCTCAATATGATGTATTAAAAAGGCACAGTGAAAGCTAAAAATTCAGTGCATACAGAACAACACAGTGTTTGAATTTGGGAATATATGACCACAGCAAGGCGTAACAAAGGGATGCTTACAGCAAACTGCCTCTGTTTTTCAAAGTTACTGATGAAAAGATTCACTATTTCTTTTCATTTATGCATTAACATTTTGCAGCAAAACCAACAGCTGCTTCTGATTACTCACATGAGAAGCAGTTTCCTAAAATTAATGATACTTAAACCCAAAAGACATAACTGCTTCATTAATATAACTTGTGCTTAAAGGCATTAATAGTGTGAGCGCAGAATTCCAAGATAAGAACATAAAATTGAACATGAAATTGAAGCGTCATGCACTTAAAAATATTAATAATTTTAGATTTGTAAGAGCAATGAAAACGCAGAGGAAGCACTAGCAAAAACTGGGTATTTACCTACTCTTCTGTTTATAACTACTGTCAATCATCAAGTCCCCAAACACGCAGGAAAAAGTTCTGTACATTGTACCTCACTGATCTCTCCCTCTGTACAGCCATAAATGTGATACTGGCATGAGTGCATCTTGCTACTTGTAGACTGAGGGAAAGGACAAAGACTTGAAGATTTAGATTAGCAGATTTCTCTCAGATGTATTTTCTAGCTATAGACATATTTGTGTGGAAAAAAACTGTCTTGAAAGATACTTGGATATAAAAAGAATATTAAAAGATATGAAAACACATCGTCCTTAGCAAAGAGGTTGGGCAGAGCACATCATGTGAAAAAGACTAGCATTGCTCTTACCATCTGGGGGACACACAGTTTTTGAAATATAATTGAGAATTTTTAGAGCATTTAATACAAATAAATCACTTCTTATTTAACTTTAGGTGAAAAATATTTGAAGTTCTAAAATAAGCCATTGCACCATTGAAAATGAATTAAAACCACATATATTCATGAAGTACATATTATGACAAAATTTTGAAGTCATTGCTCTAATTTCACAGCTAAAACCAATTTGATAAGCTTGTTTATTTCCCTATACAGCATAATTAATATATTGTTTTATATAAATAGTGAAGAGAAAGAAAAAGTGACTTTTCATGATTTATTTAAATGATTAATAAAATAATTGCATAAAAGTACAGTGCAATTCAGCATTTTACTATATAATGTGCAAATATAAAACAGTCATAAGCTCTAAGATAATCATATGTAAAAAAAAGAATCTGATTAACTACTTCCTAAATTATCTACAAAGCTAGCTAAGTTTTTGTACATTAAATTATCCCAAAAATCTTAGCTAAGTTTATATATGTATTAACTTATTTCTCTATTTAGAATAAAGCAGTAAAAAATAATGCTAGCCAGTAAGATTGAGCATTTCTCTAAGAAAGCAAGCAAAAAGCATAGGTTCAAAACAAGTTTAAAACAAGAAAATAACTGAATACAATTTTAGTTTGCTGATACAGTCATAAATATTATAAACCCTTGTTAGCATGATAAGACAGTTAACATTTTTCACTGTTTCAAATTATTGAAAGACTGATAGTCTGATTTTTTCTACTTCATGTCTCATTAAGGACAATGTTCTCAATCTTTTAGTAGCTTAATAAAATATTTACATATCTTCTCATTAGCAAGAAGATGAGTATAAAAAGGTACCTGTCAGAATACTAACCTAAAGACATCCTATTCCAATTACTTATTTTTCCTTGCAGAGAACGATAACCTTCTGGACAAACAAAATTCTATCTGCAAAAGCAAGGTCAAGAGGTCAAAACTATTCCAAAGCTATCACTTCCTACCAAAAGTTAGCCTTTTCCCTTGGCATACCAAGATCCAAAAGAGTGTATCTGCTCAGAGCGAAAACAGATTAAGGTAAAAAGACAAAACGTACTCTCATTCTAGAAGAAAAAAATCAAATATATACTTAACCAAGAAAAGTGATTGGTCTTCACTTTTTCTACCCTAAACTTAGAGTGTATGTATATCTAGAATTTTCCTTTAGGAACTATCCTGTTCTTTAAAATGAAATGCACAAGCAACATTCATTAGACAATGACAGAAGCTGCTACAGTTTGCTTTTTGTTTTGCCATGAAACTGTTCAGAATGTAGTTCACACTTCTTAATCACTACAAAACTGTACCAGTTTTATTTTTCTGTAAAAAAAATACTGATCATTTCAAATCAGAGAGAAGAATTTTCTAGTGATTGTTTTTGCACTGTGATTTACTCAAACTATTGCATTTGAATACACATATTGTAAGAACTATTCTAGAGACAAAGTATCAGATGTTCTGTGTAAGACTCAATTTGGACTTTTCCAATGGCTTTTTGGTGGAAGATATACCAGTTTCACTACCAAAACACCTCACTGGAAGTTACCAGTTTTCACTGGACTACTGCCAAGATTGGCTTCTCAGAGCCAGAAAGGTGCTTCTGATCAAAGCTGAGAGGACAACCCAACCCTGGGAGGAGGAAAGGGAGACACTTGCATCAGAACAATAAACAGCAAATTGACTAGAAAACTTTTCTGAGATTCTAGAGGAAGAGACTCAAATCCTTACCGCACCTGATTCATACAATGGAGAACTTTAGTCTTCTGCATCAAAAATCAGTATCACACTCTTAGGCTAGATTTCTCTGGTGACATTATATTTTGGTGTTAATTTGCATTTAGGAAAAAAAAATATTTTAAAAGGTTTGCTTTAACCAATATGATAAAAATATGTAGATTTTAAGTGGATGAGAATATTGTCATGTTTAATTCAGGAGGCTTAATGTAAATATTAAAGAAAAAATATTCTAAAGCAAAAAGGAAATTAATTTAATTGTAGTAACACTTCCCTTTTAATACAAAAGACTAGTCACAAATGCAGTCAAAGTCAGAGGAACAGGAATGCAACTGGACAACCTATAGCTGAACACTGGATTTTGCTCATTTGCAGAGCACTCCTGTTTACTTTTATAATCCAAGAAAAAGAAATAAATTATTCAAAAATTGCCAAAAGCACTGGAAAGTAACACACGTTGGTAACTGAGCCAAAATGATGAACAAAGCCAAGTTCCATAAATAGCTAAAGCCCATATCTAGACTTGACACATGATGATACAATACCCTGCAGGACAACAGCTGAAGAGGGAAACAAAAATCTAAATAAAACTAAAGAACCTCTTTCACACTACAGATGTCCTGAAACAATTAACAGGTCACTATCTGGTTAGTTAAGGAATGATCACTTTAAAGCAACCCTAATCCCCACACTTTCACCAGCAGCCAAACACTTGCTAAAATGACAGAATGTGAGTCATATATCGCCAACTTCATTAGCTGATTCTCATTTTAGTCCACCATGTCAGAGCAACAATCCTTTCACTAATCCCATCAAGGGGATTTTGTTTTTTTTTTTAAATTCCATCTCTCACAGACTCAGATAGGGGAATCAAATACTGAATAATACATTCAATGAGTTACTTAATTAGCTGGGTGAAGGTGAAACTGAAACAGCTGAGTCAAATAATGAGATGTCAAGCACAGCAGCTTAGACCAAGGAGGGATTTGAAAGCATTCTGCCTGACAGAAAGAAAAACACAGTCTTTTTCAAACACAGAATATTAAGGGATTTAATCTTTCCATTTCAGTCCCTCCAAAAATATCAGCTGGGGGGAAAAATGGCAAAAGCAAACTGACAAGAACAAGGAGAGTAGAAATCATTCGCTGTACAGCAAGCATCATTAAATAAGTCATAGTCAATTACCAAGTTACCACTGGTTTAAAGCAGCAAAGCAAAACAATTAACAGGTCACTATCTGGTTAGTTAAGGAATGATCACTTTAAAGCAACCCTAATCCCCACACTTTCACCAGCAGCCAAACACTTGCTAAAATGACAGAATGTGAGTCATATATCGCCAACTTCATTAGCTGATTCTCATTTTAGTCCACCATGTCAGAGCAACAATCCTTTCACTAATCCCATCAAGGGGATTTTTTTTTTTTTTTTAAATTCCATCTCTCACCGACTCAGATAGGGGAATCAAATACTGAATAATACATTCAATGAGTTACTTAATTAGCTGGGTGAAGGTGAAACTGAAACAGCTGAGTCAAATAATGAGATGTCAAGCACAGCAGCTTAGACCAAGGAGGGATTTGAAAGCATTCTGCCTGACAGAAAGAAAAACACAGTCTTTTTCAAACACAGAATATTAAGGGATTTAATCTTTCCATTTCAGTCCCTCCAAAAATATCAGCTGGGGGGAAAAATGGCAAAAGCAAACTGACAAGAACAAGGAGAGTAGAAATCATTCGCTGTACAGCAAGCATCATTAAATAAGTCATAGTCAATTACCAAGTTACCACTGGTTTAAAGCAAAGCAAAGCAAAAAAACCCCAAACAAAACATTTTCTAGAAAAGTTAAGTAGAGAATGCAAAACTATTGTAATGTAGGATGATGACTAACCAAGTAGAGATTTATCCTCATTTAAGGAGAGATTTTATTCTCCAATATATCAAATGGCTAACCAAAATTTTCACTGATCTATTAAGTCAGTTTATTTAATTCCCCTGGTTGCTATCCATAGTCATAGCATATCTGTTTTTCTGCCCTTAGCATTAGTTGTGGACTCTTGTAATCAGACACTATTCATTACAGTCAGAACTAGTTAATGAATCCTTGCTTTATTTCTGTGTTTGGACAAATGGCTTGATTCATCCCTGCCCTGCAGTCTCTAAATGATGATTTTGCCAGTATAAAGGAGCATAACATTACATTTTGGCCCATGGGAGTTTTTCCAGGGACTCTGCTTAAGGATCTCTGTCAGAGACCCTGGGTAATGGCAGGTATTCGAAACACTTATTTCCAATGCAGCTGAACAGTAAAGATTGTACTTATTTAGAGAAATAATAATGGCTAAAAAGCATCAAATGTTACAAAATCATGAGTCGCAACTCAAAACAAACACGCGGTTAGTCCTCAAACCCCAAATGGATACCTGTAAGATAAACAGAGAAGGTGGTGGTCTGGCTTTAACTCCTCCTCACAAAAAAACAAGCTATGAAATAATTATAATATTTTCAATTTTCACATAGTAAGTAAGTAACAATCCTTTGGGTTATCAGGTGACTTGTCATCATTAAAGTTAACAGCACTCAAAACAAACACGCGGTTAGTCCTCAAACCCCAAATGGATACCTGTAAGATAAACAGAGAAGGTGGTGGTCTGGCTTTAACTCCTCCTCACAAAAAAACAAGCTATGAAATAATTATAATATTTTCAATTTTCACATAGTAAGTAAGTAACAATCCTTTGGGTTATCAGGTGACTTGTCATCATTAAAGTTAACAGCTATGAGAATATGATTGTTTTCTGCAATGACAACTTAATAAATCCAATCTTTCTGGAGTTTATTCAGTCTGATTCTCCCACTCTGCGCCCCCACACAGCTCTCAGCTTCAAACATATACTAAATGTGCCATGTTTTTTTTTAAGGACCTGCTCCCATTATGTATATCAGAAGTATTAAAATATTAGCTTACAAACAAAATGGCCATTTTTTATCATGTCAGAAACGTAGCAATTATTTTAAGGTCTTCATTTAATCTCTTGCACATGTATGCAGATAGAGGTTAGGTTATTTTCCTGCCATGTTACGTATTCTTAAGATACCAATACTAGGCAGTTCCATATTACAGTAGTTTTCTATATTAACAACAACAACAGCTAATCTTTGAGAAAATCTAGACTTACTGCTATGTGGACTGTCCAGTTCAGGCACAAAACACAATCTGTGGTGGCTTTGTATCTTGAAAGACCTCTTGGCACCGTAGTATTTCCCATGGCTACCCTAGGCTCTAACTAAGCACTTCATCATGCTTTGGCCTTTACCTCAAATCATAATACATAGCTGACATGGAAGAACTGAAATATAAAGATGCATGCAAAAAAATTAACACTAAGTAAATGACCAGTAGTCATGTCTGCAAGTGAAAAAAACCCAGCTGACTCAGATGTCCTTCATAATTCATCAATGTCTTATTTGTGATTTTTTTTTTTATTAATACTTGGAGTTAGCCCCGTGTTTCTCTTGAAAAAGCTTAGTGTATCTATTCCATTACAAACAGTCCATCATCTCTCCATATCGCAAGACTAACAGAAGTGGGCTATGGGACCAGAAGTCATCCAGTGTTTTAAAGTGTACTGATCCTCTTCAAAATACCATGGGAGTCTTTTTCTAGCGGCAAGTACTTTCAGAAAAAGAAATAACTTAAAAATGTACACAATATATGTGCATTATTTACCTTGCAGCCAGTGAAGCTCAGAATGATTCATCACATATAAATAGTAAATACAAATGTAAATCTCATTTTTTTAACTTCCAAAATACAGGAATAGAACAGTTCTCAGAGTTTAGTAAAATCTGGATTTCATTTTTATTTTGCTTTATTATTTACAGGCTATTTCTGCTATAATTTTTTAATACTTTTTCCATTTACTTCCAGATCTTAAAACACTAAAAATCCAGGAAATGGATATCTTGAAATTTCAAACATTTTGCACTTCACAACTGAATCTCTGTTTCAATACAGGAATAGAACAGTTCTCAGAGTTTAGTAAAATCTGGATTTCATTTTTATTTTGCTTTATTATTTACAGGCTATTTCTGCTATAATTTTTTAATACTTTTTCCATTTACTTCCAGATCTTAAAACACTAAAAATCCAGGAAATGGATATCTTGAAATTTCAAACATTTTGCACTTCACAACTGAATCTCTGTTTCTGTCACCTTAATACTGGACATCTATAAATGTCAAAAAATCAAAAGTGTTGCCTTAACAGATCCACCTTTAATGAGCTATGCAGTTGATATAAGTTTCAGTACGTTGCTGCACGTGTAACATAGAATTGCTTTGGAGAGTCTCAGTAGCTATATCCTTAGGATTTCCAGATGCCAGGGCAAATGCCATACATCTTGCAATTTCAAACATATGGCAAAAACCGTAGGGAAAAAAAATGTAGAGTTGCAAAAAACTATAAAAATAGTAGTTACTGCCAAAAGCAGCAACCTTGTAAGGCACCATATTAGAAGATGAGTATTAGAATTCAGGTTTTAGCATCTCCCTAAATGACCATATAATTTTATGGATAAAAGTAGAGAGCATTTTATATGAAGGACTGCGTAATGGTGAATTTCAGGGTTTGCTTACTTTGCTCTTTTCCTCCACTTTAAAAGCAAGAGCATTCCTCAGCTACACTGCTTAACTGTCTAGAAGAGAATTGTGCAATGGCATGCTTACTTGCTTCTTCAGTTACAGTAAGAATGTAAAGTTTTGTTTCTTAATTAAATTAATGATGTAAAGCTGTATAAAAACATTATCAGATATACAAACTCAAAAAATATAATAATGATGTAGTGAATACAGTAAAAGTATTCCATACTGTAGCCATTTGACTTAAAGTAAATGATTTCTGATTAGACACATAAATTACTGAACATGTGCCTCCACCAGTTGTCAGGAGTTATCAGATAACATAAACTTTACACAGAATCAGAACTAATTTCTGCACAGTGCTACTGCAGTAAAGGCTTGCAACAACAATGGCAGACATATCATTAAATGGGCAAATGTAGAAACATAATTAAATTAACTGATAATCATCTCTCTTCTTCTATCCAGACTCTAATTTAATGCACTTGCAAATGTAATGAGGTTCACTGAATTGAAAAATACTGTGGAAATAACAGAAACAAGATTAAATTAATTGCAAGACATACTGATAAGAAAGCTTGTTTCAAATTATGTGAAGCACATTTCTAAAAGCCATTAAAAGGCCAGTCACATACCATGCACCTTGATGACAAATAACACATTTTAAATTATTTTTTTACCAACTGGAATATCCGCTGTGTTTCGTGTAACCATATGCTAATTGGTTAGTGTTATCTCGTCTTCAGGTAAACAAACATGTGAAAAATGCTTGGGCAGTAAAAAATAAAAATCTGGCCAACAACCAAAATGATTTCTACTCCAATCATTTCCATGAAGCTTCACATTATAAAATTTAAGATTAAGTCATACTAAATGCATTTATACCTTGCAGCCTCTTGGCTGAAAAATTATGTTTTTTCCCTAAGAAACAAGAACTTAAATATGTGCAAACAGGAATAAAGCATTCATTTTGAATACAAAATAACCAACTCTTAGTTCTGCCTGGAAGTCTTCTAGACCATGCAACATCTCTGAAGCAAGATCAAACATTCATCAACCATCTTGAAAGATTTTTATTGAATTTTTCTGTTAAAAAACCTGAAGTGACAGGAATTCCACCATCTCTCTAGGTACCCTGTCCAAATACTTAACTGTATTTGATGCTTTAATTTCAGAAACAAGGAAATCATTATACAAAAATACATTAGACATTTTAGATAATTTATTTGAAAGGAAACATTGTCTAGTATGTGCCAGCAGACTAAAATTTCAAACACTAGTGGGAGCTACAAGACATCCAATGTCAAGTGTTTTAGTAGAATCATATCAAGTAATTCCAATTTTATATTTCCTTATACCAAGATTAACAACAAAGGATTTGCATTAGTGTATAATGACAGGCCGCTTAAGCTTACATTCCCCTGACACTTCTGACAGCATTGTATTCCAAAGGGCAAACAGAGGGCTTTAATAAGGGTTTCTTGTTTTAACATTGAAAAGTAGACAACGATAACTTTAACTTGTGATTTCTGACCAGCAATATGCTGCAGTGACAAGAGTAATACAAAATCATAGCTAGCTAAGACAGTCTCTGAGCTAGAGAGTAAAGAAGAAGGGAGAGAAATGTAGAGAAACAGGGTATTAAACCACAGGGCATAATCTTTTAACATCCCGGGAATTCTGTTCCTAAACCAACAGAAGTTTAAGCAGACACTTTGAAGAAGGTGAGAATTCCACTAGTATCAGCTTAGTTGATGAAATGGAAGCCAAACCATGAAGAGGCTCAAAAGACAGAAAATTCTGATGACACTAAACTTCTTTCATGATCTTGTTCTTTTAAAGGTCTTTGTAGAAAATTACCCAAATGATGCTGAGTCATTTTTCTTACAGGCGGCATTCATCTCACCTGGCTTTAACTGTCTACAAGTTAGCTATGCCATCTAAGCTAGTCATCTTCTATTGCTAATAGAGACAGATCTCTACTGAGAAGTATCCTTCTCTGTTGGTACTATGAAGAAAGGAGCTTGAATAGTTAGTTAGTGAAGACCACAGGCTTAATATGTTTGAACTTAAATCTCATCCTGTTTGTACTGCAATTATCCCTTCCTTTTTTGTGTCTTTTAGATATTTTATTAAGTATTTGTACAGAGTTTGATCTCTTTTTTCTAGTTTCCATATTTTTATAAACACCAAATTACTTATGAACGTTAATAAATATCACTCTTGGGACTTCCTGTAGTAAAATTGGTCATTATTCACTAAATATTCCATTCTTAAGGAAAAGGTAATTGTGAAATGAAAGGTGTACAGATATAATTGGAGAAAATTCCAGGAGAGTTTATGTAGTTATGAATAATGCTTCAAAAGGGAAACTCACTGTTTATACTGTATATACATCTTGTTACTTATAAAAAGCAAGCATTATGCTGGTAACAGATGGTTTCTCAAGGTGGCCATATACAACTTTATTTTCTATTTTCAACATGCCTTCGATATAACTTTAGTTCCAAAAGGATCTGGTCCTAAGATCCATTAAAAACTGGCAATAGAGTAGGAATTGGTGTTAATTAGTCTGGGCTTTCTCCCAAATCTCTACCAATTAAACAACAAGTGTTTAGTGCTATTAAGCTTACACGTTATAAATCTTTATCTGCATAACAGTATTAGAAAATGGAAGAGGAGGGAAACAGTAGGGTAGGGAAAAAGTAGAAAACAATGAATACAACTGAAATTTTAAAAAAGAAAAGAAAAATCAGCTGCTTCCTTTTCTTCCCCTCCAAGCTTATCAGCACAAGTAGGCATTTCAAAACTCATAACTGTGTGAGATGAATATTACGGTTTTTAGGATTAAAAATAAATTTTAAATGTCACATAAGAGGGCAGACAAAACTGAATTCTCAAAGGGTGATTTCCCCACACACTCTCATATATTAATGGTACCATTTATAGCATAAGATAGTGAATCCGGAAAAAAAAAAGATATGCTTTCCAGTCTTATTCGAGATGAAAATAAAATTTGGAAACTTGTATGAGAAACAGGAAGCCTAATACAGAGCACTGAAATGAAATACTAAACACAGAATAGTTTTATGTTCAGCTAGACAATTGTATGAACAAAGCATATGCTTTAAAGCGTTGGCTCAGATTAGTGACGCATCCAGTTCAGCATCTCGCCTCTCCCTGTGGTCATACCAGATGCTTCAAAGAAAGATAGAAACAAATAGCCTCTGTTTCCCATACCTATTTTGTTTCTCCAAATCAGTTATGAATAACCTACTACTGAGATAAAATGTTACATGTACTTAAATATCTATATAAATGGTTACAGGAAAAAGTCAATTGTAATATATTTCTAAGCAGAAGCAAAGTATGTCATTTTTTTTAAATATTCCCAACTCTACCAACATATCCAAGAACAGTGATTTCACAGCCTCTCTAGGCCCTTGCTCCAGTGTTTGTGTAACCTCTTTGTCAACATTTTTTTCCTAATATCTGAGAAGAATTTCCTGTGTTGCAGCCTGTGTCCATTACCTCTCGTCCTTCCACTGTGCACTTCCAAGGAGTCTAGCTTCATCTTCTGTATACTATCACCTAGCTACTAAAATACCATCTTAGTCTTCTAACTAAACAAATTCAGTTCTACCCGCCTCTCTCCATCCATCATGTGCTCCAACCTTCTAATCAGCTTGTTGGTCCTCCACTCACCTTCTTCAGTACATCAATATTGCTCTTCTACCAAATTTAATTTAAATATAATCTGATATTTTATACAACAAACATATGTCTTCCCACACATTTTTATTTAGAAATTCTCCCAGAAAGTAAGGGGAATTCATCTGAGACTAAAGGAATGATTTGCCCAACTCTTACAAAAATTCCTTTGAGAAACTCCAATGTTTCCACACTGATTGTTCTTAGTACACAGGAAAGTTTATGAACAAATGCGGTAGCTCTGTTTAGTTCTAACCAGATCATAGTGACCCATTTTAAAAAAGGTTTTCATATTTAGCAATTCCATCATATGTTAAATGGTGATTATTATTCTCTGAAACAATAAAAGATACTGCTATTTTAATTTAGAGAGTGCAAAAACAGGGTTGAGAAAGGTATGCTGGGTCTGGCTGGGACAGAGTTAACTGTCCTCATAACAGCCTATATAGTGCTGTGCTCTGCATTTGTAGCTAGAACGGTGTCGATAACACATCCGTGTTTTGGATATTATTGAGCAGTGCTCGCACAGCAGCAAGGTTCTTTCTCCAACCACTCCTCTGAAGGCCAGTAGGCTGGGGGTTAGCAAGAGGCTGGGAGGGGACATAGCTGGGACAGCTGACCCAAACTGACCAAAGGGATATTCCAGACCATTTGATGTCGTGCTCAGCAATAAAGCTAAGAGAAAGGAGCGGGGAAGCATTTGTTATTAACATGTTTGTCTTCCAAAGCAGCCGCTACGCATACTGAGGTCTTGCTTCCCAGAAGTGTCTGGACATCACCTGCTGATGGGAAGTAGAGAATAAATCATCTTTTTGGGGGGCTTTGCTTCCATGCATGGACTTTGTGGGTTTTTTTTCTATTAAACTGCCTTTTTCTCAACCCACAACTTTTTCATCATTATTTTCTCCCCCTGTCCTGCTGAGGAAGGCAAGTGAGAGAGCAGCTTGGTGGGCACGTAGCAGCCAGCCAAGGTCAACACACCATAAAAGGAAACAGATCTATGCCAGTCAAAATTTAGGTTGTTTAAGGTTCCACTCTTACAAAAGGGTTATCTCCTGAGCTGGAGCTACTGCCTTCCTGTATGCTAACAGCAGCTGCAACTGCTGCATTTTGCCAGACAGAGCCTTCTTTCACAACATAATCTGCCAGTTTTAGGGGACGGGTCTACAGTTGGAATTTAAAGATCAGTACAAGAAAGCAGGAATTTGAATGGCGTCAATGAATGTATACTTCTGTGGGACTCCAGGGAAAAAAGAGAAGGGGAGTAAACAAAAGCAAGGGATTTTATGCCTGGAGTCATTTCTTGGTCATGAGCAAGTGCACAAAAGGATGCAGTATTAAGCCCCCAGCCAACTCCCTGGCAAGTTCAAGCATTGTACAAAGAGAATGTAAAACCAGGTGATGCCCCTCTTCCACTCTGGGACAGCCACTGGGTCTGATTCTAGAATTTGAGTATTTTTTCATTTTGCAGGAAAGGTAATCAATTACAAATAGGAAGCTTTAAGAAAGATGACAGATGCATTTCAGAAAAAGGTGAGCAGTGGCAAAGGCAGCAGGGATAGAAGGCAATAAATTGCATTACAGAGGCTCTCACAAGCTTTGATTAGTCTTCACTGGCTTCCCTGCCAGATATATCATGGCCAGAACTGGTCAGAGGGTAAATTTGTATGAGTACAGGAACTAATTGCCTAAGAATAACAACATAATGGTCACCTCAGTTTTTAAAGATGATGAAATATCCCTATCCAGCTGGAGAGAAGATAATTTTTGGCTAATGTTCAGAAAACAAATGTTGGTTATGCTGGACCAACGGAGAGAGGATGAACAGCCAATCTAATCACTGGCAGCTCTTTTTCTCAGACATCCAATAAAGGGACATTTTGCACATGACATATTCTTGATAAACCAGAGCTGAAAATGCAAGACAGGAATTTACTGAAGTAGCAGAAAAAAGTGAGTTTTGCACATTCACTTTTAGTAAGTGATAAAACACCTCCTCTATCAAAGCTCTTGTTTCTATGCAGGAAGACAGGAGG
Organism: Aptenodytes forsteri; assembly: GCF_000699145.1. NCBI lineage: Eukaryota > Metazoa > Chordata > Aves > Sphenisciformes > Spheniscidae > Aptenodytes > Aptenodytes forsteri. The sequence continues at coordinate 4,142,414 of NW_008794125.1, read as the reverse complement.
ATCTCAACATGAGATGGAAACAAGCCTGCAGCTGATCCCCAAGTAGATTGAAACAAATGGAGACGGGATGACAATAGAAACATTGCAAGTTACACCAAGATACTTTCAAATAATGTCAATTGCTTAACTTGCAGCCCAATAAAATCATGCTCCTCACATTCATTTTTTTTTAATTACATCTTGAAGACACCAATATGCTTATTCCTGAAATATGCATATAAATAGAAACATGGATGTAGAAATTTTGTATCTTCCTGAAGAAAACATAACCTGTAGTCTGCTTGAAAAATTACTGCTCGTATCCACAATAAATATGTACGCACATATACATGCACATATGTAAAGCACGATTTTTAAACAAGTAGTGAGATAGCTATAACTACTGGAATTTCTGTATATGATGATAGCTTTAACCCCTTAACAGATAACTTATAGAAAGATAGTATCTGTCAAAATATAAATTCTTGAACTTGACATATGGGTATTTGGGCAACATTTAATTTTTTTCAAGATCAGAAAGTAATATTGGATGTCTAATTGTTCCTCTGACCTTCAGTTTTCCCATCTACTGAATTTATATAGATCTGCTGAATTTGTGAAGCCACAAAATAAAAATAATGGCACTAATAAAATTATTCTTTTGACACATCCACCTTCCTTCACCAAACCAACTGACTTACAACCAAGAATTAAAACAATTACAGAGACGAACACATAGTGAATGAACACTGCAGTACATATGTCCTCATATGATAGCGCAAAAAAATCACCTTCAGATACAATTGTATAGATGACTTCAGACAATATATATTTGGAAATAGGAATGGGGGTTTCACTCCAACCATAATGACACAAGGAGTCTGACTGAATTAAAAAAGCAAACATTAAACTGAAAACACCACTCTATAAAGAGAAGACAAGAAGGCAAGCAAAAAAATAGCTTTTGGAATAAAACTGAAAATTCAGATACATAAAACAGTGTGAATTTAGTAGGTTTTTTTCTTTTCTATACTGATTTCCTTGTAGAACTTATTGGTATCTTGGTATAATTAAAAAAATGAGCAAAGCGGCAGGCATTTTGAAGGGCCAGGACAAAAAGATTGTTTTGCTGTCTGTTTTTTATGAACTGTGTAACTCAGTATACATTGCCTTTTTTTTTTAGTTCATAAGTGTGTGTGCATGCATATTTGTGTGTGTGTGTGCGTGCACACGTAAAGATATAGATATCCAGATTACAAGGAAATGACCACAGAACATGAAAAAAAAAGTACAGAGAAAGGGACGAATGCAGTAGCTGAAAACATAATGGACAGAAAAGGGAGCCTAAGACAGCTGGTACTTCACAAAATTATATTGACAACAAACTCCAATTACTGATTCAGAGAAGAGTTAGGAATGATAAGAAACCAGCCTGGGTCTATTGCAACAGGGAAGCATACAGCAAGTGGAAACTAGGTTGTTTTATAAAAAGCATAGGCATATATGACAAGCGTATTCAAAAAGCAATCCGTCAAGAGCTTTTAACTACAAAAGTACCACCTTTTTTTCAGAGAATCCCTGAACCATGAATCTCTGGCAGTTGGGACAGAATTCTGGGGAAATTTCACTACATGTGATCTGTTCTTCTACTCTTCCGTAGCTACCCATATGGGTGAGCAAATGGAGGGGGGGAAGAAGCATTTAAAATGACAAATACATTAATGCAACCAAGAGCCTACACTCATTTGAATCAATGTGAAGAATGCTTTGGGAATTGAAAGGATAAACTCAAAAAGCCTTTCATAGGAAACTAAAAATCAGAAGTGCTCTCTTTTGAGGTAATCTTCTTCACATTTTGAGTTTGTTCAGACTGAGAAAATATATTCAGTATTGCACTCAGGAATGGGCCAGAGTAGCAACTGCTATAACCTGCTTTGGGATCTCTGGTCTCTGAAAAGTCAGAACCATTTTACTTTCAAGTCAGGGAGTCTAACATACAACTCAACAGATAAGCAGAAAGACAAGGACAGCTGAAAAGGTCAGTTAAGTGTTCACTGCAATAATTAAAACTTACACCTCATGAATTATAGATAGACTTTCCTTGTCTATTTCTTGAAACAATACGCACCTTTTGGTGTGAATAGTGTTGAAACTATGGAAAAGAACTTCAGCTCAAAACCCCATGCAGATTCAGGGAACTCAATGTAGCTACACATTGACAGTGGAGCTACGCTGCTCTAGCGTAGGTCCTTCCCAGGGGTGGCAGTCCTTCAAGAACAACTCCAGCGTTGGCTCTCCACAAGCCACAGTTCCTTGACGGCACTGCTCCAGTGTGGAGTCCTGCATGGGCTCCCATGTGCATATCTGTTCCACCATGGTCTCCTCAGGGGCTGCAGGGGAATCTCCGCTCCACCGCCTGCAGCCCCTCCTGCCCCTCCTCCCGCTCTCACCTGGGTGCTCGCAGGGCTGGCGCTCACGCTTTTTTCCTCACTCCTCACTGCCTGGGCAGGGTTTTGCCCTTTCTTCAACATATTTTCCCAGAGGCGCCACCAGCCTCGCTGAGGGGCTCAGCTGTGCCCTGCGCTGGGGCGGCTGGAGCCGGCTGGAGCCAGCTGGAACCGGCTGTGTCCGGCACAGGGCAGCCCCGCCCGCTCCTCACAGAGGGCCCCGCAGCCCCGCTGCCAGCGCCTGGGCACGGGCACTCAATGCAGTTGACAAAACCCAAGAATTTGCCTCAAGTTGTACTCATAAAACGTTGTTAGGAAATAACAGAAACCTACATTGCCTTTAATATACAGCCGTACATGTCCGAAAAACATAACCACAAAACCAACAAAAACCCAGAACAAAATATTTGCGAAGGATCTTTCAGAGTATTTCAATATAATTTGCCAGTTCCCAGAATACAAATTTTGAAGTTCAATTTCTTTTTTAAACTAGTAAAATTAATTTTAAAGAATAAATCACAGCCTTACTTTAATATAATCTGTCAAAGAGGAACATTATTAAAGTGTTTTGGTTGTTTTATTGCTTGGACTATCCAGTACAGTTTATCTACTATGTGCCAGGCCTCCAAGATGAAGTTCGTTCTCAACTTTCACAAAACACCACTTCATTACAAATTTTTTTTTAGTACTACAAATCTTTTCACAAACCTGACAGCCAAGCACATCATACACAGAAAAAAGACACCTCAGGAGAGATGTGAAGAAGCTGGTGTGGAAAACTTGTGAATATATCCTATGACCAATCTAATGCTTACATCATAAACCATAGACAATTAGGAGTTTTAATAAGGAATTGCAGCTGCAAGGTTATTTGTGCTCAGTATTTATCATAGGACAGTATCATGCTCATAAAAGATTAGGCTTATGAGAGCAACACTGTAAATATTTTTTGTCATCATTTCTTCAACATACAATGACAAAAATTCAGTTTATGTAAATATCAAGATCTCTTCTAAATAAAATAGCAGTTTAAAAAGCTCTCTTTTTTAGAGAATTGTTTTTTAAATGTGCCTTACCCCTCTGTTCTGTCAAGTTAACATGGGATTTACTGGAACTCTAATTTATGGAGGTGTTTTCACTCAGTGTGTGTGAAGGCATGCATGCAAATACATTCTTGTCATATTAAATCCTAACTGCTAAGCTCAAAAGTTAGTTTAAGAAAATATTAACATGCTATCACTGTATTTCTCAACTGATTTTCAAAATCACATTATGCTTTTTGCTAAGGATAGAGAACACGCCTTTAAGCCACTGAGGGCAACAAACTATGCTGTGTTGTTTCAAAACTTATGAAGTCTTATGAATCATAAGAATGCACTTTAACTGCAAACCTACGTAATGTGTCTAGTTTTATATTTAAGTTCTCTCCCTGCTTAAATTAAAAAGGGGCCCTAATCTGTGACTGGTTTCTCTACGTGCAACTTCAATTTAAATCAAATCTGCTAGTTTATATCTTTCTTTGTCCTCTTTCTTTTGCCATATAAAGTATATCTTAAAGAAAAACACCAAGAAACACCACAAAATTGATTTAGGGCTTCAAGTTCTACCTTTTAAAAAAACAGCATTTACATTTTGACAAGCAATAAAAATGCTAGCAATCAGAAGCTTACTAGGACACATGAAGCATGTAAATCATAGTCAATCATGGCTCAGAAGTTTTTCAAGTATTTCTTCAGTATTCATAAGCAGGCAATTATTGTCACAAACTTATCTGTATCCAAAATAGCTCTTTTCTAAAATGCATTTTTCTTATTACTTCATTGTGAGGTCTTCTGTGTATGCAGCACCTCAGTTGTGTTCCTGCATTATTATTAATCAAACAAATCATATCTCTCCATGAACAAAAAAGAAATTTCCTCTGATGGAGACTGCTGTTTCGTTAGTTTGGCTTTCTTTTATACAACGTGTAATCATCCATGTCCTTTCACTGTATGACCCATTGTCAAAATGGTAAATTTAAACCTTGTAATTGTATTGGATTGTAGAAGAAGTCTGGTTAAGATATTCAGATTTGTCCTATTAGTCCCACTGGTACTGATTTTCCAAGAATTGATGACGTATTTGTAAGCAATATTAACCGTCCTTCACATTAAATTACACTGTGTAGTTGCTACTGATCTCTTAACATCTATCATACCTACCAACTATCAAATGATAGAAATTAACTTATCTATCAAATCTAGCTTCTATCAAATTAAGACAATGAAGGGTTTTGAGAGAATGCTATCTACTTCTTTCAAAAAATACGAATGTATTGCACTGAGGGCCAAGTAAAATAAGTAGTCTTTGAGAGACAAATGAAAAATTCTAAAATCCTCACAAAGCACTATAGAAAACAGGAAGAATAAAAAATATCAGCTGCTATTTCTGGGAAAAAGAAACTCCTTATCAGGATGGGATTACTTTTAAAACTTGTTAGACCAGTGCCTTCAACACACTTCCTGATACAACCTTAAAAGCTATGTGATACATCCCAACAAGCAGGCTAGAGCTGAACAGAGATGGAGTGTTTGGACGTGGAGCCCTCATCCCCAGTACTTGCAGGAAGCTAAAGAAAGTAATGAAAAGCCACTTATCACCAGTGCTGTGGTCACCTGTGGGTTCTTTCCTGAAATCTTTTACTGGATCTTGTTAGGTGTCTTGTTCTGTCAAGAAGGTAAAGGTTGGAAGTGCTGCTGACAGATGCTGAACCTGTCATCACCCCTTCCTCAGAAAAAACAATCATATTGCTGTTGCTTTACGTAAGTTGAAGGACAAATGAGCCCCCCTTCCTGCAGACACAGTTGCAGTCCTGTCAGTGACTTTCCAGAGCTGTCCAGATAAAAGAAATTGTTCACAGTAGTGATGATGGGAAGGAGGCTGAGCTGGAGTTACAATTGGTTTTCTCCTATATGTGTTCGTTTTGATTTTCTAGTGCCTGGATGTGCATACAAAGGCCACGTGTGTTTAGGTGTTAAAATGAAGCCACTGTATGTTTTTAAACCTGATACAACCTGAACTTACCTAATGTTTCTATTTTATTCTTAAAACTGAAATAAATGCAAACATGCATTTTTAAAAGCTTTAAGGATCAATAAATTATCAAAAAAGAATAAAACTAGTAATGTAAGGGTTTGCCTTGTTTCATCAAATTATCCTTAAATAAGCACGGGTGGATTGAAGTCATCTTGTAACACATTCCACATATTTAGGCTGGACTTTTGCTATGGTAATATTCTCCATTAGAAATATAATTCTATTGTATTCCGCTTTCACTGGAGACAGACCAGGTTCTTGTCAGCACATGAAGGGGATTCTTCTCTATAGAGCGTGATGGTAGATATACATACAAAATATATTGCAAAATATATAAGAGACATGGGAATCTTCTGAAGCACCTGTTAAGGTCAGGAATTCAAATCTGCTCTCTGTGGTTGAGGGAGCAATTTAGTCTTTCTGCGACTTTGGAACAACGTCTTCTAAGAAATTAATGTTTTCTCTGAAATGTCTCAAAAAGAAAATAATATGTAGTAACAAAGCAGATACCAATTTTTTACTTCTCATCAGGAGCATCCTCAAAACCTAACTGAACCACAGCTAGGCTAGTCTCTACAGCAGACACTCATGGAGTCTACTTCATTAGCAAAAAGCTTGTTTTTGCAAAACCCACCATGATTTCTAAATTAACTCTTCCCCCCCCAATTTATGAATATCCTGGTTGTTGATAATTTATTGCCTTAATAATTCATCATATTCATGATTACCTGGAATGACACATACAATTGCCCTGGGATTAGCCAAATGTGTAGTGCTTTTATTGCTGTTCCAATAAAAGCCTTTCTAAAGTGGAATAAACCAACTCGAGAAAAAATTAGCTAGCCGCTGCATATCTTCTAGCCATTTATTACATGAGTAAAAGAATACTTCTACCTCTCATTTACACCTACTTTGACCTCAAGGATTCTTAAAAAAAAAAAAACAAAAAAACACAACACCAAACCCAAAACAACCTTTTATTTGCACAGGAACAAACCAACACATTGCCGAATACTGTGATAAATTTATGTCTGTGAAACAAAATAAAAAAAACTTCTTTGCCCAAGTTATGGATTTTATTGTTCCCTCAAAGACCTTTTCTCTGCTTCCTATCACAAAACATTGCAAAAATATTTTTATGGCAATCATCTCCTTTGCCTTATGCTAGAGATTCTCCCACAATTCATTGTTCGGTAGGCTGAACACTACGCCCAGTGGCAATAAGCTGCCTGATGATATATGGAGGCAACAAGGGATGTCAGAAAGATGGTCAGGTTGAGGTTTTCAGTTTCTCTCACAAACATCAGGGATCAAATTGCCACTGCCCCAGTAATCAACAACGGTTTGTCCTTTTACCTTTAGTCATGATCATACTGCTGTGGTATTCAAAATTCTACATAAACTTCTGTTATACTATTGTGTGGACAGACCATCACAAGCTGGTAGTCATCTGCACATATTATGTCTACACACATACCTAGGAAGCAAAAGTACACCTAATACAAGTGCTTGACAGCTGAAATCTGTAAAACAATGACACAGTCACAAAAATATCTAAAGCAGGTAAAAAAGAACAGGTTATCGATTAACTTGTACAAATTTTGTAATTCAAAGATATTGAGAGTTATACCTGTCCGAGCCTGTAATAGAAAAGAATGAAGAAAAAGTGCATCAAAGAATCATTATGCATTTTTTATAATTCATAATTGTACCACAGTCTGACGTTGTGAAAGCTGGCATGAAAAGTGAAATGCAAAGTGTTGGTAACAAAGCTGTGAGATGAGACTATTTTGGTAAAGTTTGGGTTTTTTTCTAGTATTTTTTTCTAAAACCCTTAAATACGTAATAGAAAAGAATGAAGAAAAAGTGCATCAAAGAATCATTATGCATTTTTTATAATTCATAATTGTACCACAGTCTGACGTTGTGAAAGCTGGCATGAAAAGTGAAATGCAAAGTGTTGGTAACAAAGCTGTGAGATGAGACTATTTTGGTAAAGTTTGGGTTTTTTTCTAGTATTTTTTTCTAAAACCCTTAAATACTTGAAGAACATCTATTTAACACAAACAACAAAAACACTTCTAGTAATCAGTGTGTTTATATTGTGCTTGCAGGGAAGGAATAACATTTTACAATAATTTCCTTGTGAGAGGGTAATTTTTCACGCTGCAATTCCAGCTGCATCACAGATTTAAGATATGCTTGTACTTGTTAAAAACATAACTTTTACTAATAGTGAATTTACTACTGAAACATAGAAAGCCAAAACACCAGACATTTACACAGATGAAATGTGTAAGTTATAAGGTGAAATCTATATATACGCTATACATATTCCCTACTCTGAACTGATGCTAGGGGCTATAACAGCCTTCCTTACTCCCAGTGGGTTTTTCATCATCTACGTGGCTTGCAAAGGTTTTAGGACATGAAATCTTTTACAAAAACATGAATTTAATTGTCACAGTTCTGGGGCTTTTCTGACTCCTTAGTAGCCCCGAGAGGCAGCTCACTCAAATTTCAAGCCTCCAACCATAACCTTTCTTAAGCTCTCTCCCACCAGACAGAGGATTTGGATTACAATTCACTTTTACTACTGCAGCAAACCTGACACTAGTTCAGCATTTGTGATTCTCGACTGTGTAAGAGACAACACTGTTGACTGATAATAATAACTCAATCAACTTTCCCAGAATAGAGCACCAGCTATTTAGGACGAGCCCAGGACAGAGAAAACACATAAATTAATCTACATATTCTCCAGCGTTTACCTAGTACTACCGATCGGCTACTTGTAATTCTGTCAGGCCTAGAAAAAATAGCAAATAACACACTCTCTGTTCCCATCAGTGTGTTTTCATTTCATGTAATTTCTTGGTTTAATATCCTCACTTTTACCAGGCTATTTTATGCAATGCTCCATTCTTAGTTTCAAGGCTTTCTTTATCTGGCTCACACCAGGCAGCATCAGGGGTAGAGTCCCTCCAGAGTTTATCAGTTTAGGATTTCAATTAGTTATGTCCATCTTTTCCACACAATGATTTTACTGTTTTTGCAGAAGCTCTCACAGAGGAAACAGAATACAATCTCCGGTCCATCCAAACCTTTGCAAACCTAATACAGTAGACTCGAAGATATAATAATCCCTATTACATTGATACAAATATTGTTATGGAATCTGCACATATACTTTACTTGTTTCTAGAATATCACTTCCATTATTCTCTGCTTGGATGTTAAGCCACCCCTGAAATGGATAGGATTTTTCTTTTCCAAAATAAGATGACACATGCACAAGTCCAGATTTAAAATTTTAGTTTTACTGGGAAGAAGCCTACTCCACAAACAAACAGAACAGATTTAGTTCAAGGAAGTTTAAATAATTTCTTGGTTCACATACTCTTGCTCTTCAACACAGTTTAAAAACATCTAGGATAGCATCAAGATGAGGCAGGGCGGAGGGGGAGAGAGAAGGGAGGGAGGGCGACAGATAGGGGGGAGGAAAGGAGAGCAAAAGAAAGAAGGAGGGAGAGAAGGAGAGAAGCCACAATTCCCATAAAATAAGTACAGAAGTCTGATACTGTACAGTAAACATACGCAAGACAAACTGTCCGTAATAGTGGAACAAAGAAGCAGGCTTCGGAGTTTATATTAATTGGCATGGCAATTAATAAGACATATAGCACATGGTAAAATCAGTTCTGCCATCTGTGTCAACTGTCCCCAAGTGGAAGGAGTGCATGTTTGCCATGTTCATCAGCATTAAGATTGCTACTCCATGCCAAGTCTTATTTTATTAGCCCCCATTAGTTGCAATGCTAAAAATCTATCAGCATTTCTATTTAAAACTTCTCATAACAATACCAAAAACTCCCAGTAAAAATAACAAAAACACATAGTGTTGGAATTTGTGGCTAACCTTATTGCCTTCAGGGCAATTAATATCCTATGTTGCATTTGTAAATAGATTTTCATAATTATTTACAAATGACTACATTTGTTAAAAATGCTGCATATAATGTAGGTTATACTATAAGAGTGGCAGAAGTACAGGCTTCTCTGAAGCATATTTAAGATCTGAGACAGAAAAAAGTATAATACACTTCAATTTAAGATGAACTTTAAGATCACGATGGCAAAAAAAAGATCTTGTTTCTCTTCTAAATAATTGCAGAGTTTTCATATAGACTTCTTTTCTCTGCATCTTCAAATACCCTGTATTGATAATGCCTCCAGCCAAAGGGAGCAGTTATATCCAGTACAATCAGTCACACTGTTTTATGAACAGTAATCTGAATTATTTACGATCAGCAAGATCAAACTGTTTGGCTTGAAATTCACATCGGCCCTCTTCTTGCTTGATGGTGAGCCGCAGGAAAATGGCTGGTGTTCACCTTCAAGAAAGTCAAGAGTTCATTCGACAGCTGCAGGACAGAATGTTGTTTCACAGGTCAGCACAGCGAAGTATGTATACAGAGTCCTCCTGTCATCACTAGGAATCGCTCCTCTTCCACATCCTTTGCTTATGGCATTGAGTGTGCATATATATGTACAGATGTGTGTATGTTTTTTTGTAAATCCACGACTTTCTTTTCCATGATAGTTGTGTTATCTCAGTAATACTAGTTATTTGGAAACAGATTTATTAAGATGTTCATGGTAGCCTCTCTATCTCAGAAATCATGAGGCAATTGATTTCCCTATTGCATTTATTAGTGCGATAGCAAGAGCTTCACATAAAACTCCCTCACACTGCGAGCAAAACAAACCTCTGAGAAAGCACAAGAGAAATGATTTAGTTTCATCAGTGAAAAGCTACTTTGTGGGAGCTCCTGCAGAACTTCCCACTTAATGAGTCACGCAGCAGTCACAGCAACTTGACATAGAATTTACTTCTACAAACGCCAAAGGACAACTGTCTTTAAATCAGACATGTTAAATGCACTACATCTTCTCTTCAAAAGCAGTTATGTTCCGTAACTCCTACACACCCAGAATAAATTAGCTTTCTTATTCAATGGTGTCAACAATGGTAAGCCCCAGAGAAAAAGTGAGAAAAATTAATGCTAGCCTCTGCCAAAATACTTATTAAATACACTTTCTTACAGATGCTTCCCTTGTTGAAAAGCTGTTTGGTGCCATACAAATAAGGAATAACACATAGTCTCTAATAAGGTATTTATGCCACTGAGCAATAATTTGCAAATCGCCTTTAATTTTTACTTATTGTTCACTGAAGCAATGTTCAACAATACTAAATAAAGGAGGAAAATATATTATCTGCTAAACTTTTCTCTGCATAAAGCCTACTGCTGAATACCTTAGAAGAATCTAATCTAAGGTCAAAAAGATGACTCTGCTATTATGTATTTAACTGCTGACCACTCCATTGAGACTGTCAATAAAAGTATCTAATAGTGTCAGCTGTGACACCGTTTTTGTGTAGCAGGCATTTGCCCATTACCAGCTGGATAGAAAACCTCAACTCGTTTCATACATGCAACTGAAGAGCTGTCATCTGGTAACAAATTTTTATTACTACCAGGAGTGTATTTGAATTCAAAGTAATGACCTGGAAGTACAAAATTCCATACTCTGTAATCCCACAAGCCGTGCAATTCTCCATCTTAAATTACTATTGAATATCTATATAGCTTTCTCTGCTGTTCCTGTTTTAATATAATGCTATAAACAAACCTCCTTAGTGAACAGGGTCATGGGAAGATTTACAGTGCTTTTTTGCAGGACTGCAGGTGAATTTATTTTACCCAATATATCCATTTAGATCTATTTTGCTCAGAACATTATTCTTAAAAGACAACTTAGCAAATTCTTCAGCATCAGATAGAAGTCGCACTAAGCAGTGCAAAGACAACAAGGTGTCCTGCATGACCTTAATCAGAAGTTTAAGTGCAGGATAAAAGTGAGAACTCAACCTAGAGCCACTATCACAACTGCCTTTTTTAAATGTCAAGGAGACAAATGTTGCTGCTCAGGCGTGTTTCTTCACCAGACTGACACCTGAGTCTTCTGGATTTCATTCAGCGAGAAAGAGGATGGGAGCAATATACTGAAACAAAGCAGTGCCACTCACCAAAACCTCAGTGTACTATCTGAGAAAGCTCTAGGCACCCTGCAATGACAATGGACAATGTCATTAATGTGAACGGTATATGAATTTTTATAGATAGGTATAGTACATAGTGTGTCACTGAATATAGGGGACATTCATCCTAAATCAAGGCATCATGGTCAAGGGCACTAGCCTTCACATGCCCTTACCCTTCTGTTTATATACGTACCAACCCCCAATTTGCTTTTTCTGTCATGTATGGTGTCTCATGTACATATGCATAGCTCTACACAAATCTCACTAACTAGAATTTCCAAATTATTTAACCTATCTCAAATCTCTGTATATTATCTGTGAGTTAATAAAGTAACCTGTTTTTATAAAGCATTTATTCTGAATATTTGGCCTCTGGCTTTATAGTTATAGGCAAAACATCCAATAATGCAACTCTACTTTCCACATACACTCAAGCACATAACTGAGCTGATTAGCTTTCAACATTATAAAATCAAATTGCTGGAAGTTCCAATTTCTTATTTTGTAAATAAAAAAAAGCTGCAGAAAGAGAACATTAATTTTGGCACCTGTGCTGGTTTTGGCTGGGGTAGAGTAAATTTTCTTCACAGTAGCTAGCATGGGGCTATGTTTTGGATTTGTGCTCGAAACAGTGTTGATAACACAGGGATGTTTTCGTTACTGCTGAGCAGTGCTGACACACAGTCAAGGCCTTTTCTGC
>NW_008794125.1:4125716-4130020 GCF_000699145.1 Aptenodytes forsteri | reverse complement strand
CAGCATATAAAGCTGGGGGAAGAAGAAGGAAGGGGGGAACGTTCGGAGCGATGGCGTTTGTCTTCCCAAGTCACTGTTACGCGTGATGGAGCCCTGCTTTCCTGGGGATGGCTGAGCACCTGCCTGCCGATGGGAAGGAGCAAATGAATGCCTTGTTTTGCCTTGCTTGCATGCACGGCTTTTGCTTTCCCTATTAAACTGTCTTTCTCTCAACCCGCAAGTTTTCTCACTTTCACCCTTCCAATTCTCTCCCCCATCCCACCAGGGGGGGAGTGAGTGAGCGAGCAGCTGTGTGGTGCCTAGTTGCCGAGTTCAGAAAGCAGCCAAAAATAATCTAATTGAACTATATCAAAATTGGACTTACTTTTCTGTAGTGGTGAGAATGACATTAAAATGGTTTTAAAATATCCAGATAACTAAACAAGATTAATAAGCAGAACTTTTCAACCTAGGAAGAGATAATGAGGTAACACAGAAACACCAAACTTGAAGCATATCCTTACTCTGTGGTTATGTGGAGGCACTAATTGAAAGAGTGGAGGAAATCATTGACTAGCAGTCAGTTTCAAGCACGGCAGAAGGTAAAGAAAAACTCTGCAGGCAGCCACAAACATCACTTTAATGAAGAGAGATGCAGGACCCTTCAGCCTCTGTGAGGATAAGGCAGTGGATAGAACAACTATTAACTCTCACTGACTTCTAAACTTCTAGAGGACTCTAAATGTGGATGGAGAATGGTCCTTCTGGAACATAACAGCAAAACACAAATTTTACGCGTATTCATAAAGTGAATCCAACTTTTGGAGCTGCTGGTTAATTGAAACAAAGAGAAAAGAATCGTGAAAGCAAGGAAGACACACGAATGAAATCAAACGGACTTACCTGACAGTTTTGATCATCCTCCAGAAGCTAGAAAACAAAACTGCCCATGACCCTCAACAGATACACTAGTATGCTAAGATCTGGCAAAGAGAAGTTTTCTTGGGGAACGCAAGTAGGCAGCAAACAGATAAGAGAGGACAAAGGGAGGCTGCTGAAACTTCAGGGGACAAAAAAAGATTGGACCAGAACAAAGCACTATTTGAGAGGAAAACAGAGGTTTTTATTAAAAAAATATTAACTGAATGTTCTTAATCAACTAAATCTACCAGCAGAAGCAATGCAAACTGTGACACAGTTCTGTTCTGAGTGCAAAATTAATATTTTAGATGAAAGGTTGTCTATGCAATGTTAATATAAAAGCGTTAGTAATTAAATCCTTTTTATTTGTAACAACAGATGATCACCTGCAAAGGAGGTTTAACCTTTTTCACATCTCTTTGGTAATATAAGGACCTGAAATGTACTGCAACAACCTTCTTATTTTTATATAAATATATATATATGATTCCTTCTCTTATTTATATACACAAATACTTATATGTATACATGTATATGACTTAAATGTACTGCAACAACCTTCTTTTTTTTATATAAATATATATATATGATTCCTTCTCTTATTTATATACACAAATACTTATATGTATACATGTATATGTAGGAAATACGTATGTTAATCAATAAGTATGTTTCTGTAGTAACTGAAAAACTAACAGGAAAGTAGATAAACAAGAGAAAAGAGAAGTCAAACTGAACAACGCAGAGACTAGATGAGATACCTGCTCTGACTGTTTTGAGCAATTTCTTTTTGTTAGCTTATTTAATAAGAATGATAGAATATGTTGGGAACAGCTGCCTTGGTAAAGATGCAGCATCCCCAGCCCTTTCACTAATGTGCAAGGGTAACAGTGCTAATTGCTCAAGAACTCTCCCTAGCGATATGTCAGAATTTATATTCCTCGTGTTCACGAATTCATATAAAACAAAGTGGGAAAAGGAAACAGAAACACTTAGAAAAGCTACTCAAGTAAGAGAGGAGCCTTTCTCTAGTTGATAAATGCATTCAGTAGCACATTTCTTTATGTAATCCCTCTTCGGGCAGTGGAAGAAAGCCACTGCAAAAGTTTTTGCAAACAGATGAAACATTAATCATTTTATCTTGAAATTACGTAACATAAATGCAAATTAATCAGTATCTTTAGACAACTGTAAAGTTGACAAAGTGGCTCTTAAAGTCAGAAGATGCAAAACTCTCAAGCAGTTCTTTCTTACACTGGCTGTAACCCTTAATATTTCTCAAAACCAACATGGAAAAAGCTGTAGACATTTATATCCGTTAAATGAAAAAGCCATGGTAGAGATTTGAGAGTACATTGGTTACACTGTAATCAATAGGTTACTTGATCAATAGAGGGCATACATTACTTTTACTCCAAGACAAATACACTGGAAGTTATGTTTTGCCTCTGTCATTGAACAGCTCTTTCTCATCCAAGTTTTTGTTAGTCTTTCCTTCCACAGCGTAATGAGACTAGGTCTTTTTGACGACTAAGGGGAGCCTTCATTTTTCAGAAAAATGACTGTCCCTCATCTGACATAAAACACCACTTAAGGATGAAGCAATGGTATGAAAGGTGCAATAGAAGCAAAATGCAAGGGGGGGGGTGGGGAGGAATTTACAGTGTAGTCCCTGTTTCTTTAAGGAGTAAACCATTTAACTCTGTTTCCTGACAGACTAGGAAAAACTGTGCAGGTAGACAGAAGAAGGTTGAGAGAAAACAAGTGCAGCTAGCTAAAAAAGGCCCAGAAGCTAGGTGGCAGTGGCAGTATAGACAAAAAGATCAGTTTTAAGCTGGACGAAAGTAAGAAAGAGACTCTCTCTTACTTCTAACAGCCCCCCCCCCCCCCCCCCCCCCCCCCCTCTCTCTCCCCCCCCCCCCCCATTCCTTTCCCACCTCTCTCTCTCCTCCCAGAAGGAAAACATATCTGAGCTCTTCATAACAACATCAGAGAATTTGTGTGGGATTTTGTGTGAATACAGAATCTGGTTTTGGCACACAGGATCTTTGATGAGGGTTGGAACACTGACATGAGTATAAAAGGTATGCGCAACACCATGTTCTAACATAACTGAAGCTAGAAAGCAAAAAGAGAAGCGGAAAAAAAGGAAGGGGGGAAAAAAAAAAGAAAGGGAAGACAAAAAAGCCTTCCATGGACTGAGGAAGGTTTAGTTCAGTCAGTAATAAGCCTTGAAGCACAGTCAGAGCACCCAGCAGGACAAGAAGTCAAATCAGCAATCATTACAACAAGCGGTAACAGCATCATCATAGGTAGACCACAGAGAGTGTATCAATTAAGCAAGACTCTGAACCATGCCCTACCCTTAAGCGCACAAGAAGGACAAGGTAGAGAAGCAGAATGCAACACAGTATTTTCTCTCTCATCTGGAGGGACAGAAGAATAATACTATGCAGATCCACTCACTAGAGAACTGCTGGCTCCCTACTAAGTATTTACTTTGAGCAGTGCTCCCCAAGTGTTTCTGAATGCACAGATACTGGAAAGCTACAAACACACAGAATCATAAAAATATTGAGCAGTATGAAACTTGTGTGAGTTCTTGAATAAATTAAAATAGAGCTCAGGTTTTCCCAAGACTCAAGGAGCCTGCAAAATTACCGTGAATGTTTTAGGCTTAAATTTAAAAAAAAAAAAAAAAAAAAAGCGCCAGTAACTGATACTACAAAAAGCAAAAGAGGTAACAAATTGACAGAGAAGTGCCTAGAGGTAGAACTGGCTTGTGCCAGTTTTGACTGATTCACAATATGCTAAGAAGAGTGTGTCCACAACAAATGGTACCAATTCCTTAAAATCAGTGCAGAGCTTGAAGTTACACACTACATTTTGTGACGATCTGTTAGCAGAAAGGGCTAACACCTACATTTATTACAGTCCTTCCAAATAAAAAGATCAGATGGGCTAGAGAAGAGAAAAAACCTGTGTACAGGAAAGGTGGAAGAAGAGCAATGGTTAGGAAAGAGATATATTTGAGCCCATCACTGAAAAACAGCTCATTATTTTCTCTTGGAATACATGATCACAGTAATGGTTACCTGATATTAATGAACGTCTCTACTACACAGGAAAAGAGATGTCTGGCAATCTACTCAAGCATTACAGTTAGCCTTTTCTTCAGGCTCTTCTAATGCCTTGCCCATTTTTGAACTTTTGACTTGTCCTGGTTTCGGCAGGGATAGAGTTAATTTCCTTCCTAGTAGCTGGTACAGTGCTGTGTTTTGGATTTAGGAGAACAAAGTTGATAACACACTGATGTTTTTGTTGCTAAGCAGTGCTTACGCTAGTCAAGGACTTTTCAGCTTCCCATGCTCTACCGACCGAGAAGGCTGGAGGTGCACAAGAAG
>NW_008794125.1:4092839-4125651 GCF_000699145.1 Aptenodytes forsteri | reverse complement strand
TGGGCATCGGTCGGCGGGTGGTGAGCAATTGCACTGTGCATCACTTGCTTTGTGTATTATTATTATTATTATTGCTATTATTATTTTATTTCAATTATTAAACTGTTTTTATCTCAATCCACGAGTTTTTCTCACTTCTACTCTTCCAATTCTCTTCCCCATCCCACCGGGGTGGGGGGCTGAGGGGGAGTGAGTGAGCAGCTGTGTGGTACTCAGTTGCCGACTGAGGTTAAACCACAACATGACTCTGCATGCTTCAGGACAGCCCCTGTGAGAGTTAAAGTAATTTCTATAGGCTAGGAACAACATGGTTCAGCAGTGCAGTGGTGACCCTCTCCTGTTCAGCAGTGCTAGAACATCCCTGTTCAATGACTGGTGTAATCAGAAGGACTCTCAAGTCCTTTATTACAGTCGGCCATGACCACCAGCAAGGATATTTCATGAAAAAAAGCATCCTTAATGCTTGTTTGTATCATCCTGAAGAGCATAGGTTACCTTTCCTTTACCCCCATCCCAACCACTGCATCCTATCAGTTTACCACCATACCAACTCCTAATGCTGGAGATGCAATGGTTCAAAGCTGTGATCACAAATCAGTTCTAAAATCTTAAAAAAAAAAAAAATCACTTGATGGAAGATTCCATCATTATTACCACTTTACATTATTATTTTGAATTATGACCAGCATCTGTAGCACAGTACAGTCTCTTTAAACACCTGCAATCTAAAAGTAGAAATTTAATGTGCAGATTTATTAAAATATAAAAGCAACTGTGAGCCACCAGGGAGCAACATTCACAAATTGACATCCACCACTTGCCAAGAGAGATGCAGTTTGCATCCATTCCTCAGGTTACTACTGCCCACACAACATCCTAACTCATTCTCAGGTGGATGCAAATTACTACTGTATCAATCCTGCTACATTAAATTATACTACTCTCAGTATTCGCTGATATCCCATACTACCTAATCTCTCTTTTTATTTTTTATAAGTGCAGAATGTTATGGTCATGAAAAATAACCCCAAAATTACAGAGAATATTGGGAAGCCCAAACCCCCTAAAATAAAGGGGTTTAAATAAATGTGCAACATGCTGCATGAATTATGTACTGCAACATATTTTGAAAGCAAAAATTCTAAGCTGAAAAGTCAGATGGCAAGTACACAGGAACCAAGGCATTGCCTGAGTGGAAAGAAAAACTTACCTCTTAGCCTGAAATAAATACATTTGATAAAAAGTGTTTTACTGCCACAAAATGTGTGTCTCCAAGACAGGATGTAATACTACAAAAGCAAGCTGATGGGAGAGTACCTTACCAAATGAAGACATAGGAGAAAAAACCAAATATATTTCTGACGTATTTTATTGTACTCTATACTCAGGGAGGACTTTGAAAGACGTGTATTGTAAAATATTCTGCTGAGAGCCAGCAGATATCTCTGCATGTTCACTGTGAATGAAGGGTTAGGTCTGCACACAAGAGTTACCACCAGTACAACCTACCACTGGGATAAAACACACAAAGTATTTCTGTGAGAGTGAACAGACTTCCTTTAATGTTTTACCTTCTGCAGTACTAATGCAAGCATGTGCTGTTCTAGTTCATGAACACCTCTTGCAAAGAGCCACTGTATGAGGGCTACTGTATGCTTGTTACGGGGGTACGGAGGACTTGTCTCATTTCGATCTAACCACAATGCAGCCTGTTACCAGAAGGGCTTTTAAAGTCCTGCACAGAATTGCCTCAGCATTTAGGAAACCCATGCAAACTCTCTGTCTTCATGTGTGCCTCAGGAGCCTGGACCCTTGGGCAACTTGGACAGTCTTACTCTCACATGAAACAAGAAAGAGACAATATAGTCTATAACTAAAAGCTCACGATAGTATTACTTTTGCTTCTTAAAGTAACAAATATAATCATTCAGATCTCTATGTTTAGACCTGGACATCAAAATATTGTGCTTACCGATGAATCAGAGATGTTCCCATAGCTTTTTTCCAAGTGTCTTAGTTACAATTATCCAGCAATAAATTCTAGAGCTAAAGTATCTTTCAAAAGTCCTTTTGACCAGGAGAACAATGCTGAAAATGTTATTTTTCTGTCACTTAGATTATGTTTTTATATAATTTTAGTACTTCTAAACAGTAGATTCTGAGGCACAGTTCATTGCGAGTGATGTTTAATTTCATACAGGATGACCCAGTGCTACACAGGCAGGCTGGTTTGCACCTCATGTCTCTCTGACAATTTAAACGCTTTTCTCCCTTTGCTGCTACATGAGACTTATGACTAGATTATTAGTTTAGCATTAGCGGTTAAAGGGTTAGTTCATTTTGTACAGAGGGTGGATGTTAAACTATAACTGCTGTCGTCTCATGGGCGTTAACAAGAGGTGCAAGCAAACATAGTGATGTATTACTTTTGTTGGAAGCAACCTAACATACAAGCCAAGCATTCCAGTTCTTGCTCTCAAAAAAACTGGTATTGAAATACATAGGATGATGCCCCATAGCAAACAGTGAATGCAGTAAAAATCCTCTCAGTATCTGAATGTCCTTTCAATATTATTTTACTTATATTTATTCTTGCTTTCTGTTTTTTACTGTCTTCTTTGATTTCCTTCCTTCTGTCATTTCTGACTGGAACTCTGTAATTCTCTATTGTATCTTGAACCAATGCTTTGTTGTTGATCACTCATTGTTTACTGCATTTCTGACCTGCATGTCTTCCTATTGCAAAATCAATACAGGATTTGGATTTAAAATAAAAAGTGAGTGCTAACAGCGCTTTATTCTGTAGCTAATAACAGTACTGTATTATTACTTTTTATGCCCAATAAAAAACAAGAAAATGCCAACTATGATAGCCAAGGCAAAACCACAGTATGATTCTCAGAAATAAACCTTAAAAGTCAAAAGTGTTACGCATGTTAAGCACCCCATGACTGACTTTACTATCCATGATACTGAGCTTTATCTACATGTCATGTTCACTGATGTTACAAATTAGGTTTGAATACAGTGTACATCATCTAATGTCTTACCAACATGTCTACAGAAGGGCATAGCAGAAAAAGCAGCTTGAACCCAAAAATATTCTAATGAAGCCTACCAGAGAAATTATATTGAACAAAAATTTAAAGAGCAAGGGACAAGGGAGAATAACATAATACTCCACCGTACATGTAGAACCCTGTTGCCAAAACACAGGAAAAACGGGATTGGTCTTGCGTAAGGCAATTGGGCAAAAATAGAACAAGCCAGCTGGGAAGGCTGAGAAGGTGGATCGCTCCTTGGGCACAAGAGCTGGGGAGGAGGAAAGAGCAGCTGGTTTAGACAATAGAAGCGGAAGAGGTTCACTCAATAGTGAGAGATTACTAGTTTAGGAGAAAGAGAAATAGAAGCTGAGATGCTGAAGCAGTCAAGGAAGATCACTGATAAACAGAAGCTTAACACCTTTTGGTGTTTGTTTGGAGTTTTGTGACATTACTTAAAATATAGCCTTGTGTAAAAATGCATGAGAGTAATACACTTGAGAAAACTGATGTCCATGAACTGGAACTTGAGGATTTATAGGTCCAGCAAAAAAATTACTAAAACATTTAGCTACACACATATATCTGTATATGTATGCATACACACACATATACACATGGCTGTGTAAATTTGTATAGGTACTATACATAATGTATAGAGATCTTATGAAGCTTAATTAACAAGTAATGTGTTGTAATAATCATATTATAAAACAGTGAAATTATCCAACCCCCAGTGGAGATCTTGTTTTATTAGTGTCTTCCATCACTGATGTGAAGGCAAGCCTGCCTATATCCCCATTTTTGGGGTTTATTCAAGTAAATGCATCTTCAAGTGACTCTGTTTATGTTTGTCATGCGTACATCAAATTGCTGACTCAATACTCAAAGAGTCAGTTTAGAAACTCTCAGTGCCATATTCTCATTTTGCTTCAAAATTAACACTTGAAGAGAGACACACAAATTAAATAACAAGTCCTATTTTCTTTATACAGCAGTATAGTCAGCACTGGATAAAGTATTTGTTATTCTTACTGTAAATTTTCAATGTGCTGATATATAACTCTTAGCTGGTTAAACCAAATATTTGTCCTGCAAAAAATAAAGGTTGAAATACTGTCTTTTCAATACAAAATTTGGCAGAAATAGTCTAGAAGTAGTTAATTCAATGCAGATCAAGTCCTTAGAAATAAAATGCTGATAATAATTACAGGAGAAATTAGATATAGTTGCATTTAAACAAATGCCACATGAAACACATTCGACCATCTGCTATAACTGTCTTAGGGTAGGATGTTGGCAGATATTGAATAATCATCTGCATATGACAGATAATTTTAGCCAAATCTAAATAAAAAACATGTTCTGAAACTTCTGAAGGAAAAAAAATATTAAACTGCTTTGCAAACTTACCAAATATCTGAAATGCTATTTAGTATTAATACTGGCTGAATTCCATAAAAACTATTGTGTTATAAACACAAAAAAGAAAGAGAAAACACAGTACCCTTTTTTTACTGTTTTCTATGTATTTTGAAACACAAATTGTTCTGCCCAGAATTTCTCATGTATTTTATTCCCTTAAACCTTTTAAAAGCAGTGGTTTAGAAAAACAAATAACTCATAAAACACTCTTCTTCTCCTCAACCACTCTACAGTACAAGGACTATTTGCTTGTATAGCTTAATGCTCTGGGAAGTAAGAAATTGGGAATACCTCTGGAAAGGTTTTTTGAAAAAGAAAAATATCCACAACTGGTAAAGGTTGTCCTTGTAGAACACGTGGTGAAGTGTTATTTATACAGATTTATACAGAAATTTGTGTAGTCATATCCCTTTTAACTACGTTGATTTACAATTCATTATTTGAACAGTGCACAAAAAAGTGAAGTGCACTACAACAAAATGCTGTCAGTACTGAAGGTCGTTCTCTAAATAATACAATCAACCAAATTTTTCCTAAAGCCGCCTTCTATAAAAAAAAAAAAAAGGCCAAATTACTTGAAGATCTAACAAAACTAATATTGTTATCAAAGACAATTGAATTGTATAGTACTTATTCTAAATACATTATGGAATTAAAATTGACTGAAGAGATTTGATTTTCCTTAAATACATTGGAGCCGCTGAGAAGGAATAGAAAACCTGGTAAACAAGTTACCTTAAAAAAGAAAAAGAACAGCCCTTCAGGATTGGATTAACTGGACATTAACTGGCATTTGTTGTCAGATGTGATCAGGTCTGTGCAAGTAGCCATACTGGAATGCTACAGCACCTTCAATTATGCAACTGCTCCAGGGAACTAATGTTTGAACCACAGACTAACTGAGGTGGGAGGGAACATCTTGAGATCTCTAGTCCACCTTCCTGCTCAAAGTAGGGTTAACTTCCAAGTTGAAGCAGGTTGCTCCGCATTTTGTTCAGTGAACTTCTGTTGATCTCCAAGGAGACCCCCCAGCCTCTCCAAGCTGTGCCTGAGCTCACCGGTCCAGTTGGGATTCCCTGAGGTGCAGCTTGTGACTCCTGCTTTTTTGCTGTGCACCTCTGGGATTATAACCCTCCCCTGCCCCTTTTGGTAGCTGAATACACTACTCATCCTAAATAGTGCTATATCATCCTAAAATAACTGCTACGTGGATAGAAGTAAATCCATGACCTAGCATAGTTTTATCTATGACCTAACACAGCTCAGTATTTGATTGTTCTACCTATTGGTCTAAAATATTACTGAATCACTACAGGGCTCAAAGCAACTAGTACTCATCCCACCAAACATAAACATCTCAATGAGGAAAACTAAGCTTTCAATCTAGTGCCCATGCTAAGCTTCTTTCCACATTATCTCTTCTTGAATTTCATGACACAATTCATTTGCTAGTCCTGTGGTCTGAGTATTATTTTCAAATACACCACAATGTCAGGAGCACTGAGAGCCTCTTAAGGATATTGACTGGTCTACAGTCCAAGTAAGATCATACCTAGTTGCCTCTTAAGAAAAACAGTTCTCCTTATCAGCTTGCACTTGTGAAGAGAGTATCAAACTGGCAAACACATATAGCCTAATGTAAACAGTGCCATTCTGGTATAAGTATCACAGACTCCTTTACAGTCCTAATACAGTCCAAATGCATCAGCTAGCACTTTTGGCCTAAGAACATCTGAAATAACTGCTGGAATGTCCCCTATACTGGATACATCCCTGGAAGAGTGTTTTAAAGGAAACTGTGTTGGCATTTGTCTTCTGAGAAGTACAGTCTCCAAAACTGGCCTGAACATTCACTTCCACAAAGAAATGGCATAACAACTAGTATATTTACATGTTCTCTTTTTTTTTAGCATCCAGGAAGATGGCCACAGGCTAGTTGTGATGAGCCACAGATGTACTTTGCAAGTACCCATTAAGAATCAGATGTATCATGAGTTTATTCCTGACTTTCCCAGATCGATTTGTGATTGTTATTGTCTGCCTAAACAATTCTAAATGTCTGCCTAACTGATTCTAAAGAATCTCTACAATAAATGTGTTGCAAACAGCATTGTAAAGCTTTCTGATAAAATGATAATTTTGTTGCAAACAGTTTTAAATTGGAACATACAATAAAAAGGAACACACAGATGAAACATATATAAAGGGAGGACAGATTCAGGGAGGAAAAAAAAGCAGAGAGAAGATTACAACTGATGTAACAGTTGGCAACTGAAGTGAACCAAATGTCCAGTGTTCCACAGGCTTTACACAGAGCGCAGACTGCTAAAAACAAGACTCAAATGAGACTGCTACAGTAGGATGTAGTATTTTGCTAGAATATATACAAGATGGCTTAGAAGAAAGAAAAAAAGTTTGTGGAAAAATGTGATAAAAACTTGCAAAAGAGTTGAGGATCATGTCCCCAGAACAATGTAATGTAAACATCAGCAGCAAAGATTGCTATCAGTGAAAACAAGCGACTAAAGAAATTTTAAATTCAGCATCACTGGAAAACTGTAATGAAACTGAATCAGTGGAAAGGCAAATAACCCCAGGCAACAGCTTTGGTATTGTAATTTTCCCTTGGATAATTTTACTGCAAAGAACAACTTAATTCCTACTCAGAATGACTACCCATTAGACCAATGGCTATGACTACTGTCACCTATGAAAACTTCGCTGTGCCAGACAAAACTCCAAAAGTATTCCTTACAAACAACAGCATCACTTCTTTCTAAATATGATAAAAGGAGTGGTATCCGAACTAAAAAGATTAAGACGACTTTCAGCCACCGTCAACTGCCATCCTACCCACACCATATTATATATGCAGAATCAAGACAATCCAATCAGACAAATAACAGCAGTCAACTGTGAGCTGTAAGATCTAACACCAATATTTCAGTCACCCTCACTACAACTGGCATGTATGCAATCTCTGCAAGTTCATTACTAAAATTAATTATTGCTAAGCAGTGCAGTACCATCAGCTGCAGCACTAGACAGGATCATCCACGTGTACCAGGTACTGTTAATGTCTCATGTCTGCGTCTATCAGTGCTTCAAAAGTTCAAATGCCTCTTCAGTGTGACAGCTCATTCCTTATGATGGAGCTGTTTGGCTGGGAGGAAGACAATGAGGCCACTGCGATGCATTTCTTCCTCCATTGGTCTAATAAACTCTCTGAAGAAAGTGCATCTTTAAGGTACAAACAATAAGGCAGCTTCACCATAGGGAGCTCAATTCTGCCACTAGTTCTAATTTTTGTTGGGTTTTTTGTTGTTTTTTTTTATTTATTTAGAATTTCATTGTTACTTGCCACAAAGAAAAGAGATTAAAAGGAAGTACGGGCAGTGCGTTACTTATTAAGCCAAAAGCAGTATTTTCTCCTTTCCTCTGATTTCCTCTTTCCTCCATCATACTTTCAATCAACACAAAAATAGCAACTGAGGTATGTGAAAACTTAAAACCAAAAAAATTCCACATCTGTAATAGTTTTAGAATCAGATTACAGACGCCAGATGAAAGCTCCACTTTGTGTTAATTGACCGTGTTCCCTTCTTATCAATGAAACGGCATCAGCTTACAACCTGTAGCTTAGTTTAGGCACAATATTGTTCTGAATAAATAGGTACATATAAAATCATGTCTTAACCGACAATTTAGAATATTCTTTAGATAATGAAAGTCAATAAAAGGGAAAATGATGCTGTAATGAATGCATCAGTTATCAGTGAGCACATCTGAAAAGGTCTTCCCCAAGACCAATGGAAAAAAATAATAAAAACAAACCCAGAAGTCCCAGCACAACACATTTTGACCCTATATTATCCTTCTACTCAAGTATACTCCAGGCATTTTGCAAGGAGTGTTCAAATTTGTTGAAGTGGTTGCTGTTTATTAAATCAGCTTAACAGTGCACAGGGTAATTGTTTTTCACATGCAGATTGCTGAAGACATTCCACTTTTTAAATATATCACCACTAAATGATGTATAAGCTTGTTCTAATAGTGATTCATAGCTTTTTAATTTATACTCTACTAACGTCACAAACTTGAGATTGAGAGTCTTACAAGCTCTGTTATTTTCAGCACTTTCAAGGTTAGCTCCTGCAGTGTTGGATCTTGAAGCAGTTTTTCTGTGTCCATTCCTCTGATTTAGCAAAGTAGGTCACTGTCACCTCCATGCCTTCCTTTGATGCCACCATCTTGTCTTTTATTTAATGACTATATAGTGGAATGATTCTCAGTGCTTTCAGTGCAGACTAACTCATACTAGACTGCCTGCAGTAAAATGAATCTGAATTAGTACTTTCAGTGGGAACTGAGATAACAGAAATCCCTATTTTACAAGTCGTATCCCCCTCCTCAGCAAACTTACTGAGGTTTTTGTGATTCATCTTTATAGCAGGTTTGCATGTCAGTTATATTTGGGATGAAATTTCATCTTTAAATGAAGTATTTTTCCTAACAACAACATAATCAGCTACAAGACCATATAAATTTTATTTACTACAGCAAACATATAATTATAAAGATCAACATAAAGGTGTTGGAAAAGCCATTTTTTTGTTCACTGCAGTCAAAACTATTTTTCTATTATAGTTACAGTATTCCAAACATATTAGTTCTTTCCAAAACACTGCATTGATTGGTGCATCTCTTCTATAAACAAAGCTCATTTTAAAGGACTATTTGACTGTTGCTCAAAATGCGCTAATGTATAAATGTAATGGCAATTAATTTCATTATGACATCAGACCACCGATTACGATATAACTCTTCTATTACTGTCACTAGTACATCAAATACATTGAAATATATCTCTATTAAAAAGCTTGAGACTCTGTGCTTACTAAACACCTAGTAACAGACCTCTCTGGAAAATAGGAAGATGTACATCACCTGAATACTGGTCATGGAGTGTAAAGTGACTGTAATCCAAGACTGGGTGCCGAAAGAGTATTGTCATTCTACTTGTTTGGGGAACCACATGGCACCCAAAGGTAGTGGCTCAACTCTTCCAAAGCCACCTCCGCTCTCAACAGCTTTTAAGGTTCAGAGAAACTTTCAGACTCCGCTCTCAACAGCTTTTAAGGTTCAGACAAACTTTCTGCTCTCTTTCCCTTGCTGCTTGTTCAGAACACAAACAAGAAGAATTTATAGTCTCATACGACTCCTCTGCTGCTTTTCACCTCTCCTTTTCACTACCTTATTTCTTCCCTTTGTCCGCATCCCCAGCTACTTAGAATATTATTGCTTTAAGTTTATCTAAATGTGATGTAGTACATTACAAACTGGTTCAACAACACAGTGATACTGCGTACCTTTATGACCTTAACCTTAAATAGCTTTCTGGGAAATGTCTATCAACACGACTCACTAAAATAAAATTATTAGTTAAGTTTATCCTAACAAAATGCATTATACTTGACATGCAGAAAATGACTAAAATTGATGTCATGTTTTCCAGAGCAGGGGTGCTTTTATTTGGCAATACATTATTTATGTAAGCTTATGAGAGTCCTGCAAATTGATATTGTAGAACAGGTACACACTGCACTGACAATGCTTCCTATACCTGAGTTAGATGAATTATACTGAATGGTGGCTTGGCTCCTTGGCCCATTTTTATCTCAGCCTTTATTTGAGAGTAACAGTGATGATAATTGTGGAAAACACAAGTTACTTTTGCATGTAGGCGTTTTTGAAGTGGTGACCCAGAAAGCAGTATTTCCAATTTCCCAATCCTACTTAATAAGCTATATTATACTGCCATGAACATTAAAATATTTCAAAGTACTCAAAATTATTCAGAAAAACTGTATCTTCCCTAAGCAAAGTAACCTTTCTACCTGTTTTTTGCCCATAGGCGTTGGAAACAAAAGAGAATTCTTAAAACAAAGACAGAAATATGTGAAACTGTAGAAGATCAAAATAATTTAATAGGGTATCATCTCAGGAGAAACTAAAGATCAGCTATGAAACAGATTCACCATTAATTTATATGATTTGACTATATAACATAACGTTCAAATCTGGGACACAATTTAAACTGGGACAAGTAATCATTATTTAACCTAGATTCTGTAAATTCACCTCAGACATTTAATTTTTTCCAAACAACAAATATTCAATGACCTGCCACAAGATACAGAAGAAAAATATTTTGAAAAGTATAGTATTTTCTTCTTTCCATATCAAGTCGTGCCATAAAGGCTACCATAGAAGAAAACTGAATGGGACAGCAATATCTAGAAAGGGCTTACATAGTTACCAGCCACAGAAAGACTGAGATATTAAAAATCAAGAAGCACAAAAAGAAAGGCTTTGCTATCAATACCTTACTGGAAATAGAAAGCAATATTTAAAATAAACTTGCAATCAACTAAAGAGTTTGCAGAAAAAAATCGTCTGCCTATGTGAGAGCACAGGCTACAGCACCACAGCTAAAAAAAAAGATGAGGAGGATGATAATAATAATTGAACCCAATTCTTACAGAGAACCACAGATGAAATTCTAGTTCACATACACTTAAGGAGAACATGACCAGGATTTGGCCGTGTTAATTTTCTCATATGGTTTCATGCGTAGGATCAGAACCTCAGAACATGTGATAGGGATACCTAAACAGAAATGCGCAGCTACGTATACATAAGCTACCACTCTTACATAAAAACTGGCAACTACTTTGGCAAGAATGGTTCAACAGAAATGCTTAACATTATATATATTTCTAATTATTATAAACTGCCTTGGAAAGTTTAGTGTCAGCAACAGTGACCAATCAACAGCGTAGGGATTTTACTTTTTTAGAACAAGTTCTTTTCTGTGGTTTCCCAATGTGGTTTACTAGCAAAAACCCCCAAACTTTTATAGTCCCTGAACATTGCATGAAGCAGCTGGATATTTTGCATAATTTTTTGTGAGACAGCCAAGCACGAAGCTCTTAAAATTTTCTTACAAGGTAATAACACCAGTTAGAACAGAGCTTCTGTGTGCTGTTG
Organism: Aptenodytes forsteri; assembly: GCF_000699145.1. Taxonomy (NCBI): domain Eukaryota; kingdom Metazoa; phylum Chordata; class Aves; order Sphenisciformes; family Spheniscidae; genus Aptenodytes; species Aptenodytes forsteri. Next base: position 4,114,135 of record NW_008794125.1, on the reverse strand, counting down.
ACTGCTTCTCCAGTGCAGATGGCCTTCTCTGTCACCTGTAGTCGGTTCTTATTTCACTCCTACTGTAGTTCCCTTTCCCCTTTACCAGACAGCACTTATGACCTTGCAGTCATTGTGAATTCTGAGTTTTCTCCTGAAGTACCCATCCATCACGTAATTAAAGTCTTTAACTTCCACTTTAGGACTCTAGCCAGGTTGAGACATATGTTACTTCGGCATTTTATTGAAACATTAATTCAGTGCAGACTTTTGTTTATCTCATCATGATTACTGAATTTTTTTTTGTCCGCATGTCTTCCAGCTATCGCATTTTAACACTTACTGTGTGTACAGAATTTAACAGTTAGAGCCCTCGACACTGAAGTCTTCCTACTATATTCCCTCACATTAATTAAAGGTACAGTTTTGTCAGTTGGTTTAAAAATCTAGATGGTGGATCACTGTTCTAATCCATCTCTTTTTTGATTACACCCTTGCCAGTCAGTTCATAATTAATGTTTATAGCAATTACCATCAGCTGTTCTGTACCAGAGAGGGCAAAAGGGGCAGGAAAGCTTCTAAGGAAGAAGAGCTCAGCTGCTATACGGCCACATCTTGCACCAGCCACATATGTTCTGTGACTGGATTACATGGCACACGTAACTGCTGAGTAAAGATCACGGGCATCACCTAGCAGAAGATCAAAGGACAGTGACGAATCAATGCTCAGAACTACACTGATAGTCAGGCTGGAAATTATGGCCAGAGGTTCTAATACCGGATTTACATACAGCCAGATGTCATAGATGTCATACGTGACAATGTATGGCAATAGAGATTGCAGGGTGCTGCCTCCAGAAACCACAGACAAGACTACTATATATTACATATATGCTGAAATACAAAAAAAGAATAAACACAAAAAAACCTCTATTAGATCATGACCCCCTGAAATCTGCTCTTTATTACACTAAAACTGACCAATAATGATCTGCAAACATGAGCAAGTTTCCACAATAATTTAACAAGCAAGAGGAAACTGCTGCTTAGAACATATCCTCAAATTGACACAGGTATTTCAAGTCAAGCGAGGGAGAATTATCATCTAAGCCTTCTGCATCTTTTAAATGTAATGAAACCTGTAATCAAACAACTATAATTTTTTTTCTTTAAACTGTGTTTTTCACAGTTTTAACTGTGTTAAACTGGTACTGGTCAGGCATACAGGGAAATCACTTTTAATTTTGCAGCAGGTGAGCACTACCTCCCTGTTTCCTATCTGTGCCTTCAATAAGTTAACGAGCCAACATCATAGAACAAAGCACCAGAGGAAACTCATCTTTAAAATACCCTGGTATATCAGTTCAACTTGTGTTTACATTTTCTTTTTTCCTAAAGTTACCACTTTTTAAAGTTAATATCAGAGTGAAAAAAGAAGGGGCAGTTGTTACATTTACAATGAGGAAGTCACCATGTAAAATGGTATTTCGTGGCTTTTAAAACAAAACAAAACAAACAATCCAGAGTGACTTTACCAAAGGGTGCCTAAGACAAGGACAAAAAGGCTCACTGGGAATCCAGTTCACGCTGACAGAAATCAGTAACACAGGCACTGACGGCACACAAACACAATACTCTACAATGGAAAACATTCTGACCAAGACAGGGATCTATAAAGAATTTATGTTTTGTACCTAAAAGTTAGCATGCCTTAAGGTTTTCGCTACAGCAACGCTCTTCCTGGCTCTGTACAATCCGCACTTTTTTTCTCACTTTCTGACCTTAAAACTTTAAAAGCAGCATTTAATGCAGGAATAAATGGCCAGATCCAGTGAATTAAAGTTACAGTTTTGAGATGGGGATGAAATCCAGGTTTGCCTTATAACTGTGGTGTAGTTAGGTGTCAGGGCTGTGCCCACGTGCACTCCCTCCCTCTCCCCCTGGCCACCTGGACTACAGGAACTCAGCAAAACAATCAAGGAGGGAGTCTCACCCCATCCAGGTGAAGACGCTGTCACCAGGCCACTTGTAAAGGAGACTCACCAACTGGACAGAGACTTGCCATCCTGATCGGATTCCCCACATGAGCGTTAACATATGCAAGGATCCCAATAAATTAGTGGGGGGCACTCGGGGTTTTATCTTGTTAAAATGTTAACAGATAGCTTCTTCCCATCTTACGTTTCACAAAGTAATGCAAGTAACCCTGTATCTCTTTCAGCAGTTTGCTGCTGAAAGGATGAATTCCACTCTAAAATGGCCTGCCAAGAGTTCTTGCATAAATTTATCAAGTGGCAACTACTCAACTGCAATGTTATGTTAAAATAATTTTCCATTTATAATAAAATATCCACTCAACCTCATACTTTACTTGATGGCAAATACTGCTGAAAACAGTCTAAAACTCTTTAGATTTTATGACAGATTAGTATTAAAACTGAATGAAGCCCAGGAAGAATTTCATGTAAGCACATTAAATCACAGCCCTCCCACCTAACCAGGGTGCAGTCATTTTCCTGTTTGTTTATTCTTTTTGTATTTGTTTAAGGACATGGTTTCCATGAATGTATTTCAGCGGGACGTGATCAGAGTACCACATGCTGAGTTACTGCAGAATCACTTCTTCAGAAGACAGAAATTTGTACAGTATACTTGGAACCAAGCAATATATGAAAAACAGAAACTAACTGAATTTTATAATTCTATATATAAAAACATTAATCCTCAAGATTTTTCTTTTTCAATAAAATACACAGTTGCAGTAACGACTTAATAAATTCTACAACGTGGTGTAAGTATTTAAATACACATTAATCTGCTCTCTCTCTGTAGATTAATGTAAAAGACAATCTGTTAAATGATGAATCAGTCTGAAAATGTAACTTGCAGTGAATGACAGGCACATTTCCTTTTCACAGCACAAGTTCCTTTAACATTTTGTTGAATTTCTTTAAACAAATTAGAGCTCTGGTGCGATGTTTTCATTTTCTCACATTCATTTAAATTGATTGAGAACTTTGTGATTTCTATTCAGCACTTTTCACCTCTTACTGTCTTCATCATAGAATGAGGCAGACCACACAGTTCAAACAACATCTGCTCATTCTGAAAAGATACTGTCACTTGAACAACAAATAGACCTTATTTAATACAATTTTACTTTGAATGACAAAGATCATTTTTTCATTTTCTGTATGCATACAGAAACTGTGATAACTACTTGAAGAAATGATGATAAAAAAATAGTGCAGTACTACAGACAAAGGAAATAATTACCCTAAATTATTAAAGAAAGGTAGCATTTATTGCTAGTCCTGTGTTAAATACAATAATGAAAGTGCTCTGAATTCAGTAAAATTAGAGATTTAAGTGATAATTTCCACAACAATAAGTTTTAATTCTCAGAAATACATCACTTAATTATGAACTATGAGACTTCATAGAAAATACATTTCATTTCCATCTATTGTGGGTTTCGGGTTTTTTTATGTGTGTGCAGCTCAGATGTTCAAATAAATTAATTTCAGACACTGCACTTAAATACCTACAAATAGTATAAAATTTGTTACATATTAGAAAGCTCAGAAACTTATATTATCGCTAAGTAAATACTAAACCACAACACTGGGTTTGGTGGAATGAATGAAAATCATTGGACCAACATGTTCCATACTTACTCAATTTTTCTGCCAGTATGAAACTTCAAAAGCCACGATTCATCATAATAAATAAGGAATAGGAGAGAGACTGCCTTAAAATTAAAGATACACCAAAGATGTCTCAAAACACTCAAAAATCATTATTGAAATATGGCTATACAATTCCTGCAGTGCCTGGGCTGAGTTCTACCCTACTTCATCATGTCTCCTATTATTCCTGATTTACTTTCATTTGAAAATAAGCAAGCTAGGTCTTTGGTCTGTACTGCCTTATAAAGAATTTTCTGTTTCTGCATATTGTTTGGTTTGGTTTTTTTTTACAACTGTAGAAAACAATTTCTAAGTCTTCCAGAATCAGAGCTCATACTCTTCATATTCTGTTTCTTTTTAAAAAAATGGTTGGTCCCATCTCCAAATTCTGCATACATAGCTAGAGCTAACATTCTAGGAAATGGAGATCCAATTCCATCAAAAAGAAATAGCATTATGAAAAAGGCTTTCTCCATCATAAAATTAATCATGCCTACTAGTCATATATACTTAAAGCTTAACATATATTCCATGATCTGGGCATAGTAAACAAACTGGTTCCTTTCAATGTAGTCTAGAAAACAACCATATTGATCAGCTTATTGGTTTGCAAGCATTCTTCTAACAAGTAGCATTGTAACAGCTACTGTTTTGGAAGAAACAAGTAAAAATTATAAACTTTTTTTTATTAACTGGAAGAAAAGATTTAATATTAAAATTAGCTAAGATGACAGTTCATCACTAAGAGTCAACTTTAAAACACAGCACAACACAACATAAAGGAAGAGCAGGGAAAAGAAATGTTCCTTGCTTGTATCACCTAATCAACTTGAAACCTGTATGATTTTACTTTGGTTCCTATATACTTCTTGGGGTTTTTTTAAAAGTCTTCAAACTACCCATGATAAATTGCAGAGGGAAAATAACAAGCCAGAGAGGTATTGTAATCTCTCTGGAGAAAATGCACAAGATTCAAAGGAATAAATCATACATGGCAGCCAATTGACTTTTATATGTTAATGTATATGAATTTTGTATGCCTGTAAAGTAAACGTCAGTGTGATAGCTGGCTCTACACACAGATCTAAATCACAAAACATTAGGGAAAATAATTGCCATGACTTGGTATGTGATGATTTTAACTTCTTAACAACCTTCTGGTAAGAACAAATACAGAGCAATTATATAAGGGCTTCTCTCGGAAGTCATACTTCTTTCCTGCTTTTTTTTACCCATGTTTGATTTTATTTTTTTTATTAATAGCCATCATCCTTGTACTTGAAGAACACCCACATAAAACACAAAATGGTACTGAAGTCTCTATTGGATTCCCAGCAGCCTCTGCATTTTCCCCCAGCCCTGCCCTCAATTGCAGTTTCCCTTAAATCACGTAACACGTGCCACAGTGAGATACTTGACCTTGTGTGCTTTAAAGTGCACAGCTCTACAGAAAAAGAATAAACTGCTCTTAGTACAAAGCATGTTTCAAAAGCAGGTGCAAGCAGACCTGAACCTGTTTGTGGATTCAAACTACCCAGATCGTTACATGAATGCAGTACTTGGCCAAATGTAATCCATTTTGCTGAGGCTGGAAATTATTTTAGCTAATTTATTGTGAAGTAGCTTTCTGTCTGTGAAAGTAAAACTTGATATGGATACAACAATTTCAGTTCTTAAGCATCAACAACACTACACACCTCTCTGAAGAGATTATGCATCTCTTCTGGGATGCACCATAAACTAGAAAAAAAAAATTCTGAGATTTTTCATGAGCAGGTACAGTGAAGTCTTTTTGACCCAAATACAGGCACAATCTTGAGGTGTATACATTTATACGTCTCTGTGTGTGTGTGTTTCTTCTTTCCTGTTATTCTAGGAAAGGGTATCAGAAAGGACCAGTAAGGACCCCTGCTTTCTTAAAAAACTGTGACTGGATTAATTTCTTTTCCTTATGGGCAGCTATCTCTGAAAATTATAAACCTGTCAAATCTTGGATATTTCTGAAAATATGATAATAAATATTTCTTATTTCCCTCCATCATTTACTCTGCTTTTGCAAAGCTGCTGCTCAGTTAGGCTTATGACGAGCCGAGCCTGCCTGATCCTCCAAGAAAGCGCCTTTGACTCTATCTACAATTAAGGTGGGTTTATCTAATTACTAGAGAATATGGCATCATTGCACAATAATCCCTGACAAACTGATCATTATCAATAGTTAACGACTTCTTTGTTAACTAATTGTCCTGGGGCAAAAGGGAGCCTGGGGAGAGAAACACTTTGTAAGGAAAAGTAATAGCTATTAAGAGCCATACGGTTTGGTTTGGGAGGTGCTATTGCTATTATAAATCCCCCAGACTACTACTACTAATGTTCTTGAAGAAGAAAGGCACCGTGGCTGGGCAGAAGTGGCTTTCCCAGTTAGGAATGCATTGTGTCGAAAACAATTATCTGCCGTTAAGAATGCACATGCTTCACCAATTAGAATGAAGAATGCAGCCCATTACATTTATAGTATTAAGTATATGTGATAGCTTTCCTAAGACTCCAGGAAAAACAATCACATTATACACACTATAGAGTCTTGAGAAAGAACGAGACTTAAGCAAAACCTGCAATGCATAACTGATTAATATATTCACTTAAAATCTTTCGTAAGCTTCCAATAAAGCCCATTTTAATGCTCCGTATAGCCAGTACTCCATGCATGGATTTCAGTTTACCATCTACTGAAAACTCTTCCAGGGATGCCATCAGGCTACTCGCACTCTATTAACATCACTTGCTTCTAGTGGAAAAATAATAGAAGCACTTAACATGCTGGTCACAAGCACTGAACAGGAAGCAGTAAGTGGACTGTAGGACAAAAGCTTGAATTCTAAACTTCAGCTGGCACATTCAGGCTTACTGCAGCTCACCCAGCCAAGGCTGGTGCCTACTGGAGCTTCACATCCAGCGAGCAGATGCTCAGACCTCTGGGGTTCCTGAGAATCCCCTGGATGCATGAGAACTGTAGCCCAATTATCAAATATAAGACTATACTTAAAGCACATTTTTTTCCTTTAAATGGACATACCTGCCTTCACCACATCTAATCATTACCGATACACTTCTTGCCACCATTCACAGCCTCGTTATTCTTAAATAGACACTACAACTTTTGGTTTGCCCACCCATAGTTTCTCTATTCCTTTCAAATGAAAGAGTAATTTTGAAGAATGCCAGAACTACTGATCTGCCTTTCTTTTGTGGGTTTTCATATGTTCAAACACCCCTGCTTCAAAAAGTACAAAGTTTGGTGGTTTGATTGTTCTGTACTACACTGCAAAAAGATAGCAACTTGAAGAAAGAACTAGCATGTAAGAAAGGAAGAAAAAGAGATGGAATTTGCTTGTGTGGAAGGGGTATAAATACAGACTATCAAGAAAAGGGATGAAAAGCATAAAAATATCAAGATGGGCAAGAAGAGACAGCAAGAGTTATATTAGAGACGAACAATACAATTGTGAGAGAGCTTTTAGAGGGTAATAAATGTATTACACAATACAGGATCATACATAAAGTATATGTATTTAGAGAGGATTATATATATATATTTAAAAACAAAAATCCATGGAAGGTCGTGTTGCAACAAAAAGGAGGTTGGGGGTGTCTACATTACACTTTGTGCCCAGGGTCATTATTGCTGTTGAGATCCTCATTATTCCATGGAAGGGAAAGCCATAACAGCATAACTGTATTGCTCTCAAGGTTGACAGCCACCAGAATGACAGTGTATATATAAATACCTGCAGGAAATGAAATGAAAGCTACTTAAAATAATTTCATAGGTTTGAAATGAGCTTCCAAGTAATTAGACCCACTATCAGCTGTAAGTGAGAGTAAGCTATATGGCTAAAGTCTTACTGTTTACCCTTTTATTCAGTATCACGTGAAAAGGGTCACAATAACTGATTGCTAGGTATAGTCTGTTCCAGAAGTGGATCTTTTGTTTTCCTCAGAGATTCACTCTTGCACCCCAGAGGGGCAAGCCTGAGGAGAGAGAGGGGTGCTGTCAAAATAATTGGTTCTTCAACTGCAGGGAGGACATTGAGATCCAATCCCAGGTGGAACGGGGAGAGTGAGGAGGAGAAGTCACCAGCTGCAGGACACCCATGGCCAAAGGGCAGAACACCTCATGTTCAAACTATCAGATCAAGAGCTCTCTATAGATTTCAACATCAAGAGATGCAGAACTGTGCCATATGGCATCCAGGACAGCTCTGGTTCCAAACCAACATGGTCAAGGAGGACCACAACAAAAGAGCTGAAGTTTGCCTCCTTTGGGTCACTATTAGTCTTCTGATCAAATACTCAGTTTCTGTTGAGATTTACATAGAAAGAGTCTCTCCCACTACGTCCAGCATATATCTGAATCATCCAAAACACAAAGCATTAGTAATCACTCACTGAAATACCATGTTTGATTCAGAGCTATGCAGAGGTGATGACAAACACTGTCACAGAGAGGGACTTTTTGCCCTCTGGAAAAGTGGCAGAGGGAGAATGGGGAAAAAAACCATCCTAGCCAAGTGAATTGGTAACGTCTCGCTGTACGGATGTGGCAAATCACTAGTGCAGGCACTGTGTCTATAAACCCTGATAAACCTGAAGTGAATGTCATAGAACTACTTGCCTAAAACAGATGGAGAACACAGCTGGGCATTTACAGTCTGTGTGGGAAGTCAACCTTGTTTCTTCAATCTCTTAGCCATCATCTAGGGGGACAGCGGTGAGACCCTATCTGGAGAGGAGTTGAGAACCAGAGCAATCAGTTAAATTCAACTAAATCATTTGAATAATATCTTTAATCTTCCACACCCAAAACATAACTATATGATGCAAACTCCTACTTTTGATGTCATTTATCAACTTTGCAGGTGACACTGAGATATATAATCTTGTCAATTTATCAACATAAAAATTTATCAAGCATCCTGGAAATCCTGAACAAATGGCAAGTATTTAGATTATCAACTGTCTTTCTCAGTTGCTAAATATAATTAAATTTAGAACACTTAAAGCAAAAATAAAATAAAAATAAAAATCTCTCCTGAGCCCCACACTGTCCTTTCATGCCAATGCCAACTTAACATGCAATTTATCATCAAAGCAACATTACGCTGATGATACAGAATTTATGAGGGATGTCTTGTATCTTATTAAATAGGAAGTTGAAAGCAACAGGGTAGAACAGAGGAGCACAATAACAATGTCTTCACATTCTAAAGACTGGGAAAATAGGTCTTTATTTTTTGTTTTTTTCAAGGAGGGGGAAAAAAGAGGTAATATGAATGTAGATGAAATAATGTTTCCTCCTAAAGACCTGCTAAACCAAAAGCAGATAAAGTGATAAAGTTAAGCACAGACTTCTTTGCTATATAATTCACCTTTGCTATATAATTCACCTTTGCTATATAATTCACCTTCATGAAATGTGAAACTCCTATTTATGTAGAAAAAAAATAACACCAAAGACACTTCACTCTTTTTCTTTACTCAAAAAGAATTTTCCTAGTTTTCCTTTTAGTTGTCTCTGAAATAAATGAAAGGTGTTATATATTGCAAAGGACTCTTCTAGACTTATTTGGGAAGGACTTGGAATAGGTGGAAGCAGTATCTTACAGTGTCAGTGCTTGTTCAATCCTGAAAGGTTGGAGCACCTAGATTAGAAATTACCTGACAAATAAAAAGCCATGGTGATCTTCTAACGTGAGGCAATTTATAAGAGATTATATATTGATATAATCAGTCATAATAGTGGACATGGGCAAAGTCATCCACATTGGCAAAGAACTCAGAATTTTCAGTCTAATGCCAGAAAACTTCTCTCTTAGATAACGCAGTCTTACCCAGTAACCTGTATATCCATCCCCTAGCTTCCATCAGAAATCCAAGATAAAATTTTTGAAAGATATTCAGTACTTATAATCAAGCCTTAAAGTGACAAAATAACCTAAGACATCTCAGTTCCATTTCTAGTGGCAGTCCAAATACTGTAGGCCTGTGGTAAATGTTGCTAACTTTTTATTCCTGGTTTTAATCTGCTCAATTTATCTGTCATACAGAAACTGAGACGGGAAGCTTTGCAGGTCTTGGAAAGGAAGATACAACTGTTTAAATGGGACCTGGCTGGTTAGATTCATGTGTTTCACACATTTAATATCACAGCTGTTAACGTATGCATCCCCTGAAATAAACTGCTTTTTCAACAGTGATTTATATATGTGAATTCTATCAATACAAGTATTATCATGAAAACATACTAGCTTTTGCCTTCATCTCTTCTGTTCTGTGAGTTCTGGCCAAAATGACACATTTTCATTTGTATCTATTTAGCCCATTCCTGTAGCTAGCCATATGTTTCTACATATCAAACAAGCGAATCAGAAATGATACTTCAACAACAGTAATATCTTACATCCAAGATTCCTGCTTACCACAGCATTTTAAAGGCATCACATGTTCCTTAGAGCAGTGCCAAAAGAACAATAAGTACCTGCTGAGGCAGAATGGGAAGTGCCATGTCAAATATTTAAGCATCTGCTCAATTTCTTTTGAAATATAATTGCCTGGAAATTTTGAGAGAAAAGACAACTCACATACCTGGTGCTAGAGAGGAAAAGATCTAAACTACAGAGCCATTCCCCCGTAGTTGCATTGGTTCTTGTTTTTCCCAGACTGCACCCCTGAATCCGCTCGTATCAGACCACTGTTTCCAACTAATACTTCGGTTCTACTAGGATGCTTCCTGCAAGTGATTCAAACAAGTAACCAATGTGTTTATTCAACAGTGTTACAAATGCCTTCGCTGTGTAGCCATGTAATTTATTGTATTGACACCTGTTTTCCAAGTCAGGCTTTCTTTTAAAATTTTGTTGCCCTGTTTCCTGTACCTTGAGATGTTTAACTGACACTGTAAGGCACTATGGAAAAAAGAGCATATGGACATCCCAGGGTGAAAACCTTCAATGAAAGCAGCACTTCACTCCTGGAGATGTAAAATACCTCTTAAAGTGCAATAGATTTCAAACCCTGTGAATTCTGTTGAAAACATCCCACATTCAAACCTCACTACAAAAACTACTGCTTCATGCAGAGCAGGTGATGTTGCAAGGCTCCAAAATCACCAATTGAATGCTAATACTAGAATTTAATTCTATTAACTCCAGGAGGTGATGGGAACATTGGGTGGAAGAGAAAGGAGGAGGTGTTTCTTCTGATGTTAAGTGCACAAGAGAGAATTAAGACGTGCAGGAGCAGGAAAAGTTAATTCAGAGCTCAGTCAACAGGAAGGCATACAGTGTGACTAGAAGAAGTTTAAGAGTAACTAACGACAGGCAACCAGGAATTAGGATGTAACAAGAAGAAATTAAAATCTGAGCTTTCTCATCTCAGAGACAGCTCTGCATTTGCTGTAGGTATCTGGCCGGCAAAGATGATAGATCAGGACAAAGCACATTACAGCAAAACAACTGTAATATTACAAAGGTGAACCTCAAGTTTAGATTAGTACTTACATTGAGTATGTGGGATTGTCAAGATCAGAAGCCCCGTTCATGCTCAGTCTGGTCCTGCAGCACTACCATATAGTTCACTGCCTGGCAAGAGACGTGCACCTCCAGGCTACCTGCCTTTCCTTCTCTGCCAACTTACTGAAGTGCTCAGAATGAGCACGAGCCCCGACTGCGGCATTCTGGCAGCCTCTTTTCTAGGAAAATCTGGATGCCAGTGTGAATCTAGTTTCAAGGAAACCTGTCAAAAAGGAAACTTTCAATTCCCACCCTGAAACATACGCCCCTCTGCTAAACTTCGTAATGCTTCCAGATTCCACTTTCACTGAACACAATTACTGCACACAAACCACTATTTCATTATTTATGATAATATCACAACCCAGAGAAAGAGGAGAATAACAAATCCCACCTAAATTTCACCTCATTAATTTACTTTAACATGCTTATACACTGGAAGAGTTTAAGAGTTCAGGAGTGAGCAGAAAAAACATCCAAACAAGCAGTACCCAAGGATCAATCTTCTCAACAGGAGATACACTTCTAAGTACCTTTCTGAATACCCCATACTAGTACCTATGTGGGCCTGCAGGATTATTATCCGTGCATCTCCACCTGTTTCACTAGGACAGCATGGTTTGACTTCAAACTCTCCAAAATGAGCCGACAGAAACAAAGTAGCTCAGAATAGCACCAAGTCATATACCTATAGGCAAAGGAACCGAACCTGGACAGAAGCCACAGAGTATGGTTTCTCACAAGTGTCAACTCACACCGTGATCTTGAGTCATGAGCCCAGTTGCTTGGGGAGAAGGGTTCCTTCCTACCCTCCTGTGCTGCGTGGTGGCTTGGTGGGCTTCAGGCTACTGTAGTAACAAATAGCACTTGTTCAGTGCGAAATTAAAATCAACACGGAATCAGACTTGAAACTACACAACAAGTCTACGCTGACGGACAGGCACATCATAATCAGACATCTTTCTAATCTCTGCTTAATTGCAGGAGCTTGAAATGGCATGTATTTCTTTACTGGCACATGCCTTACTAATTTACCAAGATTTTATGCAATAAAAAGCAGCAATTTCACTGTGCCTATCCCTTGATCAACATTACTTTGTGCTGAAAATCGCTCAATGATATTTACTATTTAACATCATATAAGAGTTAAAGCTTAAAACCTTCAATATTTTCTTCAGGCTTCGGTATCCAATGACAATGACAAAATTATCTCAACCCATTTTTTTTTTTCAGACACAAACATTTCCTCAGTAATAGGCAAAGGAGATACCATTTACAATTTCAAACTGTATCAATTGTACTATTAAAGAATCAATACAGGATAAATATAATTGGTATGAACATAGAGTATTTTGGTATAAAGGTTGTGAGTCTTATTTAAGAAATCTCATACACATAAACTTTGTCTGTCAAAAATTCCAAACGTTGGTTGCCCCAAGAAAAAACCAAACACCTCCCATCATCAAATCAGTGCTGTGACCGCTAACGGCCTTCGCATTCATTTCACAACAATTTATAAAAAAAATTTCTGTCTAGGTAAGAGCTGTAATAACAAAAGTGAGATGCCGCAAAGCCATGCAAAAGCAAGATCACCTAAGGAAAGTGTTTTCAGTTAGTGATACACAAAATGTAAGTGACTTAGTATACTGATGGCCATTTCTATAACATTGCTTACACAACTGTTCTGCTACACGGATTTTACTGTTTTCCTTTCCAGTGTCTTCACACCCTTAATGTTATTTCTCAATGTATTTTCACTGCTAAAAGTGCTTAATTTGCCTTTTTTCCCTACCGTGACTGACGTTATGTATGACCTTGAATTGAATGCCATTGTAGCAAGCTGTCTCTCACCATGGGAGTTCTCTTTTTTATAGCGCTTGAGCACAGTATCTTTGATTTGGTAAAGCAGCACTTGAACAGCTTATGCAGCACTCAGTAATTTTCTGCAGCCACAGAGGTTTATAGTTTGTCCAAGCTTCAGCAGGAACAGCAGTATTTTACACACACATCCTTTTGCGAGAGCACTTTTCAAAGTGCTTTGAAAACACTGAGCTTCATAACCCCCCAAAAGGTGACTAAGAAGGATACAGGTATTGCTGCAGCTACCTATAGTGGCAGGACCAGCAGGTATTTAATAGTGCACAGTTAAAACAATATATCCAGTTGGAACTACAGTGATTCTCAAAGTTTTTTAAAAAAAAAAAAAGGCAAAAAGCTGCTTCCCCCCCCCGCCCCCCAGAGCTCCTTAACACTGTGCTTGGACAACTCACTAGCAACAATACCAACACTCATGGGTCCAACACTTGAGTCTCTGTTTTCCTCATCTAATCACAGCAGAGTATGACAAAATGCTAGCAGAAGGTGGTCTGACTAGCTGCCTTCCATAACTCGGTGGAAATACATACAACTCAAAATCTCATCCCAGTGAAATTTCCATCTCAGTGGAATTTCCAAATAAAAGAAAATACATTAAATTAATTAAACTGTCCAGAATTTTGCTGAACTGTGCTGTACCTTTTATTTGAATATACTAATCAAATTAAGATGAAGTCTGCTTTGTGATGGAATATGAAATAATCATGCTTCTTGTATCAAAAACAGTTAACAGGATACCAATTATAACGACAGCATACATATAACTGAAATGACTGAGCAAATAGTGATGAAAAATAATTTCTTTTCTCTGTTTTCTGCTATGCAGTGGTTATAATTCAGAAATTGATAAACTAGACAAAAAAAAAAAAAGGAGCAATGGCTGCTTAGGTCTGTGTTCAGTCATCTCATTTGCATTTACATTACCACCACGCTTGGCAATCTATCAGCTGTCTGTGCTCTCAGATGGCAAGCATCAGACGCAACGGGGGTAACACAACTATGTCAGACGATTGTCTTTCTGCGGCAATTGCCATTTCCATTAGTTATCTGTGGGTTTCACTTCCTATCTAGCATGTTACAGCCAAGTACAGTGCCTGATTAAGGGTTAAGCTTTACATCGTCCAATTAGGCCTTATTAATTTTGTAAACTCCATTATTAGTTGAAAAGCACTGTTCCTCAACCAGTCTTGCGATAGCTGTCAGCGACCACCAAAGCCAAAAGCTTATCCTCACATGACTTAAGCCAGTCAACAAGGTTACCCTGTGCAGAATTTGGGCAATGCTAGTTATACTTGGTGTGTACTCCTTGGTATTTGACTGACAGGTGGAAAAAAGCAGAGGGGGATCTCTGTAGCAATGCAACATTTGCCTCTACTTTCCAAAAGTATTCAGAGGGAGCTAAAATAACTAACTCTCTGGTATTTTGTATACTCTAGAAATCCCTGGGTGATGGTGCAATGTGTATTCAGCAAAAGGGAAAAAAAATAAAAGGCCAAACTACAAAGGATTTTTCTTTAAACATTAAAAACTATACTGAGGATGAGGAAGTTTTTCAAAAAATAACAACAATGAAGAGAACCTTCTTGCAAGTTTGCCATGTATTTATGACATTTTATTTTTAAATAAGCATTTCAAGGGACATATGCGCGGCTTAGACGACATACTTTAAAACAGTCCTGGCCTCCAGAATGTGGGACACTTACAGTGTAAAATGAATTATACATCACAGGATGTACAGTAGACAAATTAATTTGCACAGGTTATCTACCTTCCAGCAGCTCCACAGATTTTCATGGCCTCTGCAACACTTGAAAGGTTTGCTACAGCCCACCTTCTCCCTCGTCTCCCTTCTCGGCATTATGCCAGATTATTCTGTTATATAGGTCAAATTCTCATGCAGAAAAGAGCCATATCTTTTTGCGATATATAAGGCCATAGATGTTAACTTTTTAAAGCTGTACCATCCCCATGACAATTATTTTAATTTCATGGAAAAGTCTTTAAATAGATCAGCTTGGTAAGTGATTATGAGACACTTTCATTTTAAAAAAACTCTTTCCACAGTGAACTAGGGCTACTACTACTGATTTTCAGGAAGCATCTGAAATCTGTGCACAATTTCCTACTGTAGTCAAGCATGCCTATTTTTCAGTATTTGTGAAGCACACACATGAATTTGTACATGCACTATGTTCACTAATGACGTCAACCTTTCCTAGAGAGACTGAATAATAATAGCCTACTGAATAATAATAGTACCTACAAATTAATAATTTTGCAAGCGAGATTTTAAAAACTGTTAATGATTTTTGTAGTGTGCCCCCAGATTACATGGGCACAGCTTAAGAAAAAATGAGTTTCAGAGACTATAATTAAAACTGGTGGCTTGGGTGAGAAAACAGAGGACAAAAAAATGAAGATTCTCGAGAACTATTAACTTTCTAATCCCCCCAATAAAATAATAAACATTTGTTAATCTAACTGCAAAATTGCTATTACTCAACTATGAAAATTACTTAGAAAATTTCTGACCTTGAATCTGAGACATTAGTTTTTCCCATTTTGTTTCGAATTCTGAATATTCTCTTATTTGTATTAGATTTGGTGGTGAATATGGAACTTATTGTTTCATATAACTTTTAAAAACTGCCTAATTTCAGATTTATTTAATTTAAGGCTCACATACATTTATATGCTGCCTGATGTTTTCTCATTAGGTAAGCTGGGAGCTCTCAATTGTTAAGTTGAAAATTCTACTGAAATAAGTATTTCAGAAGGAGGAAAATATTAAATCTATTATGAATACTGGAAAAATACTGCCCAGTCATCAGTTTTTCAAGAAACATAAAATATACAGATGGTCTGCTTCCTCCTACTTTGTGCATTTCCAGACGCTGGATATTTGTCACTTAATTGACAATCTGCTAACATGCTTTAGCATTCAGACTGAATCAAAAAAGTGATGTCCAGATGCAGAAATGCAAGTGTTTCTGCTGCAGGCCTTCAAGGATTACAATTTTTTGGAGACTAAATGTTGGTGAGATTCATTAAATAATACCTCCCAAAACACAAGAATTAACACTCTGGGGTGGACCAGGAACCCATTTATCCTTTCTCTAGGTGGAGCCAACAGCGTCTACCTTGCGAAGAGTGTAAGAACAGAGCAACCATAGAGCAAACGACCCTACAGCAATGAGCAGCTCAAGTATCTAAGATAGAACTGACATCCTCGAAGGAGTCATAAAAGCAGTGATCTTGAGCTCCATTTCAAAATATACGATAATACTAAATTTACCTCAGAAACCCTGCACTTCTCTTATTCGGCAGTGCATTCATCTTATAGGCTTTTACATTCCTTTAAGTTAAATGCAGGAAATTATTGCCAAATGTACTTTGTCACGCAGCTTTACAATGGTCAAGGAACGACTCATACAGACTGGAAAGAAAATGTTGAAAAAGCATTTTTTCCAGAACATTACATGCTTGCTCTGTAATAATTACTGTTTATACTATAGGCACTCGGGTTTTTGGTTTGGTTTGTTTGTTTGGTTTTTTTTTTAAATAGGTAATAATACAATAATAGTCCCCCAAAACATACCAATACCTCTTGGAGATAAAACTCTGTTTAATAAAAAATGAAGAATTAAAGTTAAATGGGTATCACTTTGTGAAATTTTAGATATTTGGCTTCAAGATTGTTGCACTAAGCTCTGATTAGCAGTTGAGCGTGTGAGGTGTACATGTCAATGCAGTCAAAGTCCTAAGAGCTTTTGGTTATGCTAAGATCCCTCAGTTTTATTTGAGACATTCTAAACACATCGATAGGTATGATATTGCCCAGGATAAACTGATATAGACTACATTGTTATCACTTGCAGCACTTTGATCATGTAAAGAAACATCAAAATTAGGAGGGGTGGAAGAGGAGGACTGCGAAATTAACAATGCTGCTTTACCTGTTATGCATTAAAGCCACAATAAGTTTATTAAGTTTGAGCAATTAAAATAATTAGTTTCCTGTTCATGATGTTATTAAATTTGGACAGATATAGAGAAGATAACAGAATCATAAATGAACACAGATAACCTAAAGACAAAGTGGTACAGTAAGTAATTACAACTACAAGATTTAAGATCTGAAACTTCTAGGCATATAGGGGAATATAAATTATGACAGTGCTAAGCAATAAAAACATTTGTTGAGTTGATGGGGAATGAAAATTTAAATAAAAACATTTCCTGGTCTGCTCAGCCATAACAATGTTCTTTTGTTTGTATTCTTTGTAATTTAGCTGCTTGACAACTTCATTCAACCTTCAGTACCAAACACAGGTATTGATTATCTTTGAACATCCTAATGACTGGAGACTGGGACACAAACCATAAAAGTAGAGTTTCTGGTTGCAAGTGAAATTATAGTTTGCCCTACAAGATTGCACAATAAATCAGAGAACAAATCAGCCAACATAGGGCTCTGGGGTCACTGAAGTGATGTTGACACATTACAATAATGAGAACTTGAAACACCTCATGGCCTATTGATTTTTAAGCTGAATCATTGCCACTGCAGGAGATTACAAGACTGTGTACTGGAATCACGACCCACATGGGAGATGCTGATGAAAAACACAAACAATTGCACTAAAACAGTTCTTTACCTGTATCTATTATAACCCAATACCCTTCCCTCGCCCCCCCAAGGTCTCAGACTGCAATTCAATGATCATTTCACTGCTTAACTCTCTCACTTAAAGCAACTTTCCCTTTCTATTTTCTTCTTTATCTACATTAATTATGTAGACACATAACGTAGACTTGAAGCGACACTTTAAAACATCTCACAGAAACTGCATAATAGATAAATCAGCCTACAAGAAATGCGTTTTAATGTTCCAAGTAGCTTTCATGTTTCACTCAATAGCAAATTATTCTATGATATAAAAATAATTCCAATAATCACCAACTTATTTTCTACATACAATAGAGAATACGATATGTAAACGTCAAAGGCCTTGGCACCAGCTAAAGAAAAAAAATGCTCCTCTCTTTCTTCTTCTACTTCCACTTGACAGCACTGAGAACCAATAAGCTGTTAGAGTGGTAACCACTGACACAAGATGATGACGGTCCTGTCACGACAAAAAGAGCAGTTGTAATTTGCACTGCAGCGAATTACTTTAGGAGCACATCATTTTGCTTAACGGGAGAAAATAATACCTTTATTATCACTACCAGCCAAGAGATCTCATGCTATGCCATAGAGGTGCAGGTAAAGAGAGAAACTATTTAACTAGTGCCTCCACAGTAAATAAACTTTGAAATTTTGTTTTATTCTTGGCAATAAGTACTTTTTAAGTACTACAATGGTGTTCTTAATAAAGCATAATTGTTTGTCGACTTTCAAGACAGAAAAAAGAAAGTGCTAACTTGGAGTAAGCGAAAGGATAACTCTATGAAGAACTAGGTAACCTATGGCAAATAAAAGAAACTTTTACCTCTCAATGCACTTTCCAGTGAAAGGGATTAGAAGTTAGTTAAATATAACCTAAGGATTAGCTCCTGTTAGGCTCCTCAGAGATGTTTTTAATCAGTAGCTCTGCACTTGGCATTTATTCCTTTAGGGAGGCAGGAAAATTTTCAAATTATTTCTCTTCTTCCATCTGAAATTCAGTGCCATCAGCAAGACTCCAACAGAAGAGGGGACAGAAGGACAATGTATCACAATTCATGTTAGAGGCCCAGCCTTAGAAGTTCCTCACAAGTTTTAACGTGCTTATCCTCAACCCACCTCTCTGAGATACAGGCGCGATTCATAACCTTACTTACAATGTGAAATTAAGACAAAAGGGAAGTAGCACCAACAGTCACGTTTTTAAAGGAATACAGGTATTTGTGTTGTGATCCAGGCATAATGCAGATGTATTAGGATGCAGTTCTCAATACACGTATCCCTCCCAATCTCTCTGCCACCACCGGCACACCTACAGTTATTTGTTAATTCCTCCCCTCTTCCTTTTTCCCAGCAGAGTAGCTTAAGGTACCTCAATTTTTCTTTCTGTCCGTACCCAAACTGCTGCTACTTATCGCATACCTAAGCCTGGTAAGTACACTCAAACTAGTTGATCCTCTCCCTGATCTTCCCTGAGAGGCACGCTCAAACAAATTAGTACACATCAACTGTGCCAAGTGCCACAAAAACAGCAGCTATAATCATTATTAATGGGAGAAAAGCACTTCACCGTAGTATCTCCTCATTTTTTATTGATTGTTTTATGTTCCGAGAACCAGTTCTATTAGATGAAACATTATAGTCAACATTCTCCTTGTAGTTCCGTAACCTCTACAGAAACCAGTATCAGTAAATGTAATGAATCCTTAAGTTTGTTTTGCTAATACCGATCTTAATTAATGGCATGGTAGAATTCATCAGACAATAATTTTCACAATCATTTGACGCTGGGCAGCATTAGAATGTAATCATATCATTTACCATTTTTCACCAAAATAAAAGTCAAAGAAGTTGAGGGGATAGTCTATTGAGCAAGAAAAAACAACTCATTAATACCAACAAAACAGCTTTAAAAAATTTTATAATGTAGCTAGCATAGAAATATTTGGACAATTAAACTTGCTGTAAATGCATTATTAACATTCATATTTTGGAAGCAATACAACGGGAAAGAGACTGTATTTTGATGAAGAAACTATGTCAGCACAAAAAATACTCACTGCCATTTTTTCCTTTGTTAGCAGGAAAAGAAAGCCTCAGCATCACCACAAATACTTCGTGAACCTTATTTACCACAAGTCAGGACCCTCTGGCAGAGTAAAACAATTACTGGCATGTGATATCCTACTAGGAACTTTTCCTGTAATTTGCAACGAAGACACACCTGTTTCAGTGGCATGAAGGGCAGTCAGTCTGTATGAAAAGAAAACTGTAAAAGTAAGAGGGTCCAAGAGAACATCGATGGTAATGACAGAAGATTGAGCTGGTTAAAAGACTCAAAAATTCTCGTATGAAAACCAGAGAAATAACACTAAGGCTGCTTAATTTTAAGGAAATAAAAAGGAGAGTCAAAATAAATACCAATAGATGGCACAGAGAACTAAGTTCAGTTCTCAGAACAAAGGACACAGGAATGTGCAATGAAAATTAATAGAAAAGCAGGAGGACATCTCACCTCCCACCAATCCAAAACGTTAAGATTTTTCTAAACAAAACAGTTATACATAATGATAAGACTCATTGTCAGAGTGTGTTGCCAAAGCTGAATGCTCAAGGAAATTAACGGAGTGTTCAAAGTGGAACTGAATCTTTATACCCTGATGCCTAAAACCTGTTGCCTTAAGGATCAAACTCATCCCTTCAACATTAAACATGAAGATAAACCTTTACGAGGACTAACAGCAGATTTGCTTCTGGGACAGTGCCATACACCTGTGTCTGAGGTATCTGGTACCCACTGCCCTGCACTGCCAAAGCTAAAATAGGATTAAATAAGCTCAAGTCTGATCAAGGAGTTCTATTTCTCTCTACCAGGTTCTTTGTCTTCATTTAGAGGGTAACACTGAAGGTCTTGGAAACACTTATTTACATAATGGGATTTGACTGTTTTGATAAAATTGCCTTTTTTTTTTTACTTACTTCTCAGTATTGAAACAGAGATGGGATTTTCATATTAGCCACAAGATGTCACTGTTGCTAAGTACAAAGCTGAAAACTTGCATATTTATCGGAACCCAAATAAAAGTTCAGACATTGTTACTTTCTGTCCTGGTTTCTGCTGGGATAGAGTTAATTTTCTTCCTAGTAGCTGCCACAGTGCTGTGTTTTGGATTTAGCATGAGAATAATGTGATAACACACTGATGTTTTAGTTGGTGCTAAGCAGTGTTTATACTAAGTCAAGGACTTCAGCTTCCCATACTCTGCCAGTGAGGAGGTGCACAAGAAGCTGGGAGGGGGCACAGCCAGGACAGATGACCCAAACTGGCCAAAGGGATATTCCATACCGTATGACGTATGCTCAGTATATAAGCTGGGGGGAAATTAAAGGAAATGTCGCCACCCCCAACAGGGGGGCCAGGGGCGGCGACCCCTGCTCGGGGACTGGCTGGGCATCGGTTGGCAGGCAGTGAGCAATTGCATCGTGCATCACTTGCTTTGTATATTCTTCTTCTTA
>NW_008794125.1:4091251-4091802 GCF_000699145.1 Aptenodytes forsteri | reverse complement strand
TGGGCACCCCCAGTGTTTTGGAACTTCACCCCTGAACAAGTGCAGGACCCTGAAGAACTGGTAAAGTATTTGGAAAAAGTATGCTGTCACCCTGGCAACTCCAGAGAGGCACTGATCACTGCAACGTGCTGGGGCCTGGCCCATGCCTACCGAGCCCTGCTTAACACCATTCAGCACCCTCAAGGGGAAAAGAAGGTCTCTGGATCTGACGATAAAATGAGAGGCCCTGCAGCCACTCCAACCCCAACGACAGGCACCGTGACTACTCCAAACCCGGCGACAGGCCCTGCGGCCACTCAGACCCCGGCGACACGCCCTGCGGCTGAACCAAAGAACCAACTTGTGCCGGTATCAGACACCCCTACACACAAGAAGAAATACTGGAAACAGAAATCAGCTTGTTTAGTAAGGGATGAAGAAGCTTCTTCTACGAGGGAGCAGGAGGAAGAAGTGGATGAGGGAGACTCCCCCGGAGTAGGGCTATCACGAGAACAGGAGGAGAGCCAGCCGCTGCCCAGGGAGGGAGAGGAAGAACTCATAAACGAGGCAGT
>NW_008794125.1:4090570-4091071 GCF_000699145.1 Aptenodytes forsteri | reverse complement strand
TATGTCACCCAGGCAAGTGGACCACCATGCAGAGAGGTATCCAGTATCTGATGGAATTAGCTGTGCTGGAGATGATTTACGGTGACCTAGACAATAAGCAGTTATCCAAAGATCCAGATGAAGTCAAGCGCACGCAACCCACGTGACAGAAGTTTGTACAGAGCGCACCATTGTCATATGCCAACTCATTGGCAGTAATGACCTGGAAAGACGGAGAGGGACAAACAGTGGATGAATTGGCTGGCCAACTCCGGCAATACCAAGAAAGTCTCTCTCTTCCTCCCTCATCTTGGCTGTGGAGAAACTGTCCCAGAAGGTCCAGCAACTCGAAGAGAACAGGACCTACTCCCCACCTGTACGGACCAATATCTCGGCTATTAGGAGTCAGTGTTCTTTTGCTCAAGAGAGAGGATATAAAGGGTACACACCACGGAGCACTCTGTGGTTTTACCTGCGTGACCACGAAGAGGACATGAGGAAGTGGGATGGAAAATCTACCTC
>NW_008794125.1:4080632-4085786 GCF_000699145.1 Aptenodytes forsteri | reverse complement strand
TTTGTATATTCTTCTTCTTTTATTATTATTATTATTATTTTATTCTATTTCAATTAATAAACTGTTCTTATCTCAACCCATGAGTTTTCTCACTTTTACTCTTCAATTCTCTCCCCCATCCCACCGGGGCCAGGGGGGAGTGAGCAAGTGGCTGCATGGCGCTCAGTTGCCGGCTGAGGTTAAACCACGACGCTTTCACATTTTGCTTGCTCCTTTAACAGTATCACGGGACACCTTAATACAGCCGAAAGTTGCCACAACGCAATACATTCAAAAATTCCAGACTGTCTGACTAAAAATGAAATGATATGAACATTACCAGTTAACGTGGAATGACAACACTGTCAATACTAGAATACTTTTGCTGTTTGTTATCTCAGGGTGATGTTGCTAGTATATTTGTGTATTCCCACCTCTGCATTCCACTGGCTTAAGTTTTTGAAGGCTGATGAAAATTAATCCACGCTATGTTTATAAATCTCATTAAGAAAATAGATTATCAGAGTAAAAAACCTAAACCTCTCATCAAAAAATAATCAGGTCTGCCCTTTCCCACATCAATGTGGAATGCTGCCGATTCAAACTGAGTAACCAGCCCACCAAGCTGTGTCCTGCTTAGAGAACAGGATTTCATACCTGAATGGGGGAGAGAATTATACCATAACCTGCTCCATAACCCTTCAGCACACATCTTTTTTGGACCTATCATTTTAAAACATAAAATACACTTCCTAGAAAATTCAGTGTTGCTAAGGCACAATCTAATTCAATCATTTCTCCCAGTCACCCAAACCTGTAGAGAGAATGGAGACCTGAAGATAACAGAATCACTGTAAAATATTTCTTTTATACCTTATAGCTAAAAATCCAACTGTATAGATTCTTTAGAACTAGATTTTTCTTGTTGCAATACCATTGACAAAAGATTCAAAGTAACTTTACTTGAACACTTGCTTTCTTTTTCATGTCTCAGTACCATTTCTCCCCTATAATGTCTTTGTATCTCTTACTAGCCCACACTGTGTCCCATATTTGGGGTATGACAGGTTAAAAGTCACACTATATCAACTTCTAACTTCAAACACCGTAATGTGATTCATTCTTTTGTGCAGTCACGAATCAAAATCTGTCCCAAATGGGGGATGGGAAGAAGGTACTAGTAAAGTTCAGCTCCTGTGAGTGTCTAAGGCTGTTTAATTTGCACTAAAAAGTCCAGCAGATGTATGAAACACTACAGAAGGTATAACATACATACTGATGTATCCAGATATAAGCTTAAAACCGTAAGAAAAGAGAGCAGAAACATGAAAAACTACAAAAGGTGAATGTAAACAGTATTTTACTCAGTATTCCTGTCTCCCTCACCATCTGTATTGACAGACTTTTATTTTTTAACACTTCTACACAAAAAGAAATTAGAAAAGAAATCATAATTGTAAATATTGAAGATGATTGCCATGTTTTTTCAAATCCCTTGCCCATTTGTTACAAGATACTGCTGTGTATCTTGTGTCTTTCTTGTTAACATTTCATGGAGTACTTCCATAAACATACGTTTGTTCTTGTTCTCAACACTTTGTTCTGTCACTGCGACAGATGGCTTTACACTGAAGCATATGAAAATATTAAATTCTTTATAAACCCGTTGAAGTTTGAAATGCCTGCAAGTAATAAGTATCTTGGCAGCTATTTCTTTAATACAGATATTACAGAATGCTATTTAGTGTTTCCATATCTGTTTCCTATTTGCTACAGTCTACCCTAAAACTACAGTTTCCTTTGAACTTAATTAATAGTAGCATTGCTTCATTCAAAATGATGTCATTTCTAAGCCGAATAGTATGTTTTGCTATTTGTCTGTCCAGAGAAAGGTAAAAGCTTATTAGAAAAATTATAGTTAAACAAAACAGGGGCTTGTGTCATACCAAAAAGGAGTCTGGAGTACACTGGGACTTTGTTCCCTACTGTTCCTTCTCCGTCTTCAAGAAAGATGGATTTTCCACAGCAATTGGTAGAGTACTGTCTTCACAGATTTGATTCCAGTTCCCTCTAACACAATCTTCTGTCCTATGCCAAACCAGTTGTTGGCTCTAGTAGTTTAAAAAAAAAAAAAAAAAAAAAAAAAAAAGGAGAAAAGAGGGTGTCCAACATGCTTATCTTTCTCGCAACGCTTACACTGAATCAAGCAACTTCAATTTCGGTTTGTAAACTAAAATTCCCAAGACAAGAACCAATCATGTGCATTGACTGGTTAGGAACATATAGAGAATGTGTGGAATACTACATAGACAATAGCACAACAGAGCCTCTCTCTTTGGCCCCAAGGCACTCACACTTCTTAATACTACATAGACAACAGCACAACAGAGCCTCTCTCTTTGGCCCCAAGGCACTCTTACACTTCTTAAATAGTAAAAATAAGTCTCAACTGCTCTAATATGTTCTGTGTAATCAGCTTTTTATTCATAAACCTTAATGTTATGTCATTAATAGAAGATGGGAAAGTCTGTGCAGTTGTCACAAGAAAAAATTACTTTCTATAAATAAAGCAAAAACATATTCCAAACAGCTTAGTTTAGATAATGTTTGTATTTTAAATTCTAAAGGCAATACTAAAGCAATAAGGGAAGCCCTTGCATGTAATATAGATGTTACAACAGTTTATACAGAACGAATTCTTTAAATGCATCTAATTCTAAGTATATTACACCTGCCTTGACCCTTATCGAGAGGATTATTCAGTGCTTCCATAAATATAGACCAAGAATTTTTCTCAGAACTAAGTGGTAAACTACACACAATTTTCACCAGCAATCATATTGTTGTAAGATGAAACACCTGAGAGGGGAGTTGGGAGGAGGGATTGAAGAGGTGCACACCTCTTATTGCACTGTACCTCAAAAAAAAAAAAATGGCCCAAAGGAAGATCCAAGATTTTATCAGAAACTTTGCAGAAGTCCAGTATTTTCCAAACTTTTTTTCTTGGGAAAACAGAATATTGATTCATTGCCTTACCTCACAGATGTGTAAAAACAGCAAGAGGTCAGATTTAGAACTTTGTTTAAAAAACAAAATCTTGGTAGAGACATAAGAGAGATCCACCTGCTGAATGGGAAATAAGTTCGGTTTTTAAGACTTTCTATTTTAGTAAAAGGAACACACAGAAATGAGAACAAGTTTTGTCGGTTATAAATTAATTCTGCAGTACGTCTTTACATACAAAGGCATACAGCTGCATTTTTCTGACATTTGCTTTCCAAACCTTTCCTAAAAGCTTCCAGTGATAGAAATCCCATAATCTTCCTAACTCATCTAATTAAATATTAAGTATTCTTACTATAAGGAAGCCTTTCTAATGCCTAATCTAAATCTTCCTCTGTGTAACTTAAGCCCACAGCTTCACATTCTACTCACTACAGACATGGAGAGGAACACGTCAATGCCGTTACCTCCAATTGCATGTTAGAATTTGCTCCTTTAAGCAAAAATGCAGTCTACCATCTGCAATATTGCAAAAGCAAATGAAACATTTCTTACGAACTCACGTTAAACCCAAGTGTTTTTGCAGTTCTACATCATGCAGAAAAATAAAAAGGAAATTTCTCAGTGGGGAAAAAAAGGACAATTCCTTTTCATATGCCAAAATGAAATGTGTCAAAGTTGTAATGCTCTTTCTTTCTTCTTTTCTTCCATCTTTCCAGATTTCTTAAAATACTGATAAAATTTGTTAATTTGTTAAAATAACTAAAAAGGATTTTTAGTTACCTAACCCTCCTCCCCAACCCCAATGAAATAACTGCCTGAAAAAAAGTACTTGGATCCAGTTAGAATTTCACAATCTTTATGCTTCACAGATATAAAGATTTGGAAGAATAAACGTATACGTCCTGCGTGCCATTTTTAAAGATAATTCCCCGTAAGAATCTCAGCTTCCTTATCCATCTTTGTCTTCTGTTATCTTAATGGGCACAATGCCGTTGGCTCCTCTGTAGTGCTAAAACGTCAAGAAAATAAGAACAGCCCAATCCACCTAACTTCTACGAATGCACAAGACAGTGTACCTGAGTCATATATTCATGGCGTATGATTAGTTGAAATTTGCATCCTCTACTTTTCGTGTTCTGCTGCACAGCTAAAAGTCAAGCTATACACTAGCCAATGACTCACACACAATTGTTTTACAATAATAGTCATTTAGCTGTTCATTACCTAAACAGAGTTTACTACAAATTTCTGGAATAGATTTGCATCATTTTCTGTAGGTACATATATCTTCCAAAATTGTAGAAGCATTTTCCATTTTATCACTGCTGTGCTTTATCCTCAGTTCTGAGTTGCTGAAATAACTCATTGCTTGCCAGGTCCACCCAACTGGTAACATAGGATCAGGGGATAATACAGACTGGAAGAAGGTTATCCAAGAACAGTCCTTCAGATCTTCTTGGATGTACCCCATCTAAGCGCAGCGATGCTAAACTGGTCAAGTAGAGTATGATGCTAGCCTCATCTCACAGCCCTTCTTCCAAACCCTTGTCTTGCATTTCTTCTCTCCCCACACTCGCCCTGCGAGGTTATATTGACAGGATAAATGTACCTAGTAATAATTATTCTGAGAAATTATGTGAACCAAGAGCAGGCAGAGCTAATCAACTCTTGAATGTATCAGCAAAAGTGTTTAACTTTTATCTTTTTATGAGACAGATGCTCACACACACATATATCTACACATACACACCCCTATAAATTTAGGAACATAATAGGTTCTGCATAAATCTTTCTAGTGACTTCAGCAAAATAATAAGCCTCATAACCTCTGCCTCATAAAGAAGTCCAATGGGCAACTAAGACATCTCAAGTCAGCTGTGAGAACCACAGTCTCAAATGTCTAATAATGTCTTACAATAATCATTACATAATCCTGACTATATTGTAAATCATGGCCAATATTTGGCTCCCAATCATTACTTAGAATCATAGAATCACAGAATAGTTTGGGTTGGAAGGGACCTCTAAAGGTCATCTAGTCCAACCCCCCTGCCGTGGGCAGGGACATCTTCAACTACATGAGGTTGCTCAGAGCCCCGTCCAACCTGACCTGGAATGTTTCCAGGGATGGGGCATCCACCACCTCTCTGGGCAACCTGGGCCAGTGCT
>NW_008794125.1:4069869-4077189 GCF_000699145.1 Aptenodytes forsteri | reverse complement strand
AGGATTGATGAAAAAACTACCTGCGCTCCTGAGTCCCTTACTGCCGCTCCCAGGGCTCTGTAGTCCTTCTTGATAGTCCTCAGACTGCTCCTGGCTGTGTCGCTGGTGCCCACGTGAAACAACAGCAGCAAATAATAGTCAGCGGACTGTACGAGGCTTGGTAGCCTCTCAGTGACATGACTTAAACTATTTGAATTCCATGTTGTTATTTAAATGCAAAATGTTCAAAGAAGCGTATCTTAGATTAAAAGTAAAGGTTCCCAAACCAAATAATAACTAGAAAGGGTTGAACCAAAATACAGAAATTAAAACGTGTGGGACATAAGCCTGAGGTCTGAATTGGAATCTCTCATAAAAAAATGCCACAGGAAGAAGGGGAACCTTTTTTCTTCAGGTCCACTGAGAACATGAAACACTAAGGTCATCTGCAGCATGGGAGATTTTCATTTGTCTAGCAAAAAGAACTTTTCAAGACAGTAAAGACAGTTAAGCGCTGGAACAGGTAGTCTAGGGAGTTAATGGAATTTCCTTTTTTCACAGTTTTTAAAGATTAACTGGATGTCTATCACAAATGACACTTGTAAAGATGATCTTTTCAGGGAGTAGGGCAGGACGGGATGACATGGAAGAGCGGTCCTCTCCATCACTGTTTTTCCACCATCGCCTAATACCTGATTTTAACATCAGGATGGAATTTTGTTCAGTGCTTGCATAGGTAAAAATGAATGAAAGCAGAATTACCGCACTGCCTCCCCTTCTCAGAATGTCTTGCCCCAGGTCTGAATCATAATAATTAATTAGAAGAAACAGTAACATACAAACATACTTCTGTTAATTAGAAGAAATACTAACATACAAACAGGCTTAAGCTCTAGTCTATTTTTCACTGTTCAGTAGTGAACAGCTGCTACAGGAAGAGTGTGTGAGAAAATAACAGCTGTATAATGTGGTTGATGTTTATTATTTGCAGCTACTCATTTAAGAAGATCGCTTAGTTTTACTTATGGCATGACTTGATGAATGGGAGTTTCTCCTCCTACAGGGCATGCAAGGATTGCGTGGGAGCTCAGTCCACTGTACCTACTGCCTATCCAGAAGATGATCAGCATCCATTCGTACACTCTTTGTAAAGTTTCGTTTAATTGACAATTCACAGACTGTAACATATCTCAAGACTGAGCTCTTCTCTGACCCCAGTTTTCTAGCTCTAAAGACCATCCTCAAGTCACTGTACTAAGAAGGGGTGCAATCAGTGAACCACAGCTACCACACGGGGTTGGTAAAACGCTCTGTTCTTATGAGTCAAAAACGTGGGCAAACAGAAGTTCTGCTAAGCTGTTACGTGACTGTGCTGAATTTGATTTACCTGTTCTCATAATTATAGATACTTGTTGGAGAGACGGAGACATCTTGAAAATACAATTGGAAGTAAAGAAAATACATTAAAATACCTAATGCCATTCTTAACATCTTCCTTCAGTAAATATTACTTCCTGTTGTGGCTCAAAGAAAGAACTAGCATGAAGGAAAAGGCTCATACTTTCAAATGTGATAGTCAAAATGGAATTATGTTGATTCCCATGGCTTCTGTGTTGGTAGAAAGTTCAGTCTGCCACGTGGATTTTTCACTGCTGACACTGGGACAGCCTCTCAACTGGAATGAAATGCCATTTGAAATGAGACCTGGTTCTTAGATGATTTTGCTCCCTGGCAAAGGCAGCAGTATCCTGCTTTTCCTGGTAACTGTCAAGAGTAGTGCAGGATTACAGCCTCATGTGGTGCTGGCTTAACTGGCAAGATGAAAAAATGGGACATCATGCCACTGCTCATCATACAGGCCTTATTAATAAATACATGTTTTAAAAATATCAAAAGTCTTCAAATGAAAACGTTAGATGATATCCATTTTAAATCTAGTCTTGCAAAATATTCTAACAAAAAATTAATGGTTTGGGGTTCCTCTGTATCACAACCAAATATCAAACTTTCCCTGCATACACAGCTGACAGCAGATATAGTCTTCTGAAAAATGAATCTCCTCCCTTTACACACACCACTTGTTGATATCATACATTAAAAGGCTGGGTCGTGAAAAATCAGAAGCCTGAGCGGAACCGCAGTCCCCAGGATTACAATACCACAGGACACATTGTGTCAGAAGGGTAGAGTAATTTTAAAAAGGTGAACACTTGATGCTACCACGAAAACATACAAGTCATGTAGAACAGTACAAAAGGAGAGCGCCATGATACTCCATTAAGGCTTGATCTAAATGTCATGTTCTTGAAAGACTTGCTCCAGTATAGCAGTAGTTCTTCAAAGATACTGAGTCTCATCCTAAATGACATTATTCACTGAAATTATGCTTTTTTTTTTTAAGAGTATCATGTAATAGTGCAAGTTCTCAGGAGCAGACAAATAACTCGCCAAATAAGCAGCAGTGACGTGCCGCATACGCCTCTCACTTCACTTTGCTGTAATACATTTTTACAGTTAAAGTAGAGAGCCATTAGATTCAGGCTAATTAGTAGTCAGAAACAAGTCCTCATATAAGCTACAACTTACTTACCTGAAAAAAGGATCAAACCTCATTCCTAGATTACTATTATTCATGTAACCAGAAAGTTCAACTTTAACAAGGAAAACACTTAAGTTAAAAAACCGTAAGCGCCTGTCCAGAAAGCACCACAGCGCAAGTAGACGGAACAATTTCCATTTGCAAAGGGTGGGAGGTTGTTCTTCACATTTTACATCACGCTCCAAGATACAAGCGGTGAATCGATAATCTTTGCTAAAGCTCTATTCAAGTTCAGGTTGGTCCGTTACTCATTAGTACCAAGACTTACATCTGGTTACCTCCCTCCCCTTTTCTACCCAGTTAAATTTGCAATAATTACTAGATAGGAAACCTGCTTAAAATTATTGAAAATCAAATGTTCTTCACATTTTACATCACGCTCCAAGATACAAGCGGTGAATCGATAATCTTTGCTAAAGCTCTATTCAAGTTCAGGTTGGTCCGTTACTCATTAGTACCAAGACTTACATCTGGTTACCTCCCTCCCCTTTTCTACCCAGTTAAATTTGCAATAATTACTAGATAGGAAACCTGCTTAAAAATATTGAAAATCAAACACATAAAAACAAAAGCACAAAAAAATGGATCCTCTGGCCTTCCACATGAAAATTTTGGTTGGATTTCTAATAATCTTTAGGAAAATCTTATTTTTAATAAAAATTAAATATTAAGAGATTCTTTTATTAATTCCTAAATATTCAACCAGTCTGGTTTTAATTATCTCTACCACAATGCAGGTATGTAAACGAGTATCTGCTGAATGTCAGGTATACTAAACTGAAGGAATTATTAGTGTTTGCTTCTCCTGAGAATAAAAGTATTTAAATAAAAACTGAAGGTGCAAATGCAAAGCAAGAGGATTTTCAAGAGTTTCTGTGCTTTGGAGGTGTACTTCTTTTTGTGAACACCTGACATAAAAGAACATTTTGAAGTTTTTATGTACCCAAAAAAATACTGGAAGCACATTAAGTCAAGGCAGTAAAACTGGGCTTTTTGTCATGTTTAATTGCTTGAATTCATAACCTAGTTTTGCTGAATCTGGATGTTATTGCTGACTCAAGCAGTTTCTCCATTTTAGGACTTCTAAAAAAGTTTGTGTGTGTCTCCGTATTTGTGAAAGGCAACTAATAAGCCTCTGTGATACTACGGCGTTTTTTTAAGTATTCCTGACCATCAGAAAAATATCACTCTCCAGAAGCCTTATTGCTGTGCATGAAATCTGTAATTAACTACAGAACAAAAATAAGTTTCTGATTGCAACCTGGTGGAAGAAGCCACACTGTGCTTTATTTTCAATGACAACGAAGGGAAATCGCAGCCTATGCAATTTAACACGGTTAACTGAAATCAAATGCAGAACAGGCATGATGAAGACAAATACGAAGCAGAAATGCTCACACTCTATTCCAATCCCCCAAAGCAAACACATTCTCACACTGGCCAAATTGAAGTTCAAGTAAAATAAAAGTAGTGAGTGTACAATGTCACTGAAGACAGCAACTTTGCTACATTCCTTAACATCTCCATTTGATACCTTAAAAATAAAAAAGAAAAAAAAAAAGGAAAAGACTTACTCCTGCAGATACAGAACTCCACTGCTGACAAGAGCTCTCAGGCTATAAAATTAAACTTTATTCACAGACAAATTTAGAAAGAAATGCTACCAGAAATGAGCCTGTCACTTACACATTTATTTCTTTTCGCTAACCTAACTGTCTGGTATCTCGCCCAAATGCAGTCCTACAGCATTTGAATTTTAGAGAAAACATACTTATGATGAACGTTTTTAAACGAAAAGCCTGCACTTTTCTTCCATCTGGTGACTACGTACTTGTGGTATGTCCTGTGTCCAAAAAGGCATACCTGTGAAAATCGATCATCTATGTATCAGTGTATTCTACTGAATTTGTTGTTTCCTGACAACTCAATTTATGAGAACCATTCCTTTGTAACATATTCCAAAACAAAATTAAAGGCAGATAACTTTCCTAAATTGATTTTTAGATGGATTGAAAATATGACTATTCGTGGCATACATCTCAGTCTTAAAAAATATATTAAAAACCCCAAAACACTGAAAAATCACCTCAAGTAATCAAGGCCCTCTGTAGTCTTTGTTCCCATCTCTAAATTCTGGAAATATACTATCTTGTGACATAATCATTCTAAGAAAAACTCCAAAATCCGTATCACAGTAGTTGACTAAAAGCTTGAATTTAGTAGGCTTGAGCTATCTTATAAATAACTCCTTCTTAGCATGTTACTTACTTAATATATGAAGTAAAATTTAGACAAGGTATTTTCTATGGTTAAAATTCTCTACACATTTTTTTCCCCTGGTTTACTTTCCATGGTATTTTTTCACAACTACTGCCACAATAACTTGAAAGCAAGAGATAATCATATTTCTTTTCCTTCTCCTTTCCAATTTGATGCTTCATTTGCCATTTCTAACATTTATCTTAACAAAATTTATTAACTATTAATAGTAATATTTTTCATGACAATAGAAAAAGTCCAAACTTCCAATATTATACTTAAGGACATTTTTCTTGACCTTTTATAGCACTTAGAATACCACAAGGTTTATCACTGAATAAATCAATTTATTACTTGTTCCTGGAAAAGTTTTGTGTTTTGTGAGCAAAACTGAGACCCTACGTGAAAATTTTATCCAAAAAAAATTGAACAATTCCATGATAAAGATACTTCTGAAGTAACCGGTTTGAAGTTAGAAACACTGAATATAACACCTTGCTAAATAATAATAATGATAATAAAGTTGTTTCATTCATCTATTGTTATGTTATTCTGATTTCATATATTTATTCATGCAGAAGTAGGTAAAAACATTAAGCTCAATCTTTCTAAAACTGTGCTTGGAAAGGGGTATAATTAATTCTGCTTACACCTGCTGAGGTATCCGTGTATTGGACGTTGAGATGGCACTGACTGAATATACCTTCCTGCCCACATATGAAAGGCAAGGCAATGGGAATGCGAGATATTGTATGTTTACAACATCTAAAATACCATGAAATTTGGTACTGTTCTAGGAAGAAAAACTCTGAAACAGATAATCAAATCCCTAATAGAGATCTAGGTTTAATGGCAGTAAACCTGATGATTGACAGAGACACTGCACATCCACTCACAGAGAAGCACCTATAAAGGATCAAAACCAAAAGTCCACTTAGTTTCCATTAAATGATTCAAATATGAAAACAGTGATAACGTATTCCACTACTGCTCTTCCTACAGACAAGGGAACGCTCTTTACTTAATAGCAGTTTTGCTCACTTTTCAGAAGTCAACCTCATTTGCATGTTCAAAAAGCAGATTAATAATATGAATACTAAATGTGTAAGAAAATAGCTATAATTTATGAACAGAATATCAAGACATTCAAACTTTACATATGCCTATTGCTTCATTTTAGAAATACATCTGAAACCAATGTACTGTACATAAGCCAAATTTTTAAAGTATTTGATAAGCAAAAATAATTGTGAACTTTCTATTTAATACATATATAAATCCTAATTATGTCTGTATCAAGGCCAAATTCCTTATCACTACAGAACTGACAAATACAAAGACTGTTTTGCATCTTACTAAATTTCTGAATATCCATCTAAATAAAATACCTGAGGTGGAATTTAATATACGGTCCTGAAAGCAATGTGATTTTATGGTGCCTAAACTGCTAACCAAACCCTTACTGTCTGAAACGCACAGAGCCCAGCATTCCGCTACTAGACTGTGCCACAGTCTCCTACATGTGACAGCAAGTCTTTTAAAAAATCTGATACTCCTATGAGAGTATGGAAGAGATTCCTTTCTCTAAAGCCAGCAACACCCACTTTCCCTACTCCCCTCAACATTTTTTCCACACTTTGAAGTGTGTGGGTTTTTTAAAGAAACAAAATTGCTAAAGTCATTCAAAATATTTAAATTACTCTGCAATTATATCCGGCTGGCAACTGATATGCATTTTTAAATCCCAGTCTTTTATACTCTATTCCTGCTTTTTTAAAATCTATATACGTATAAAGGGATTGTCAGCCAAATGTATCTGTATGTTTAAATTGTATTTATTAAGAAAATGTTGTTGTTGTTTTATCCCATGTATTTTAACAAGCACAGTAATAAAACTTTAAGATCCTAATATAAATTGTGTTTTCTAACATCGTGATATTATGCTGATAATATACAGGTACCCTAAAGTTAAATAAGCAACCGGTTTGGTCAGGAATCCTGTGAACTGTCTCCTAAAAGGCAATAATTCATCTGACAAAACCACTTCTAATGAGATTCCTGCCGTGTTTCATATAAATGCTAATATATATCCCATCGAAAGAAAGTTAAACAGCTCTTTGAAGATGAAGTTCACATAAACTTCAGCCACTCACAGAAGAAGGATAAATAATCCCCCCACATCTTATTTTCCGTAAGCATCACACACATCTGTGCATTCACTCACACAGACAAACCCATGCCACGCCCCCCAAAAAAACACCCCCCCCCAGCCATAAACATATGCACGGATAAACGTAACGTGAGGCGCAGCCCCGCAGTCAGTCCTGTCAGTTTACATGCGACGCACCTTTGATTAGGCGACAGCCCGTCCGCACGCCTCTGCCATCGCTCCTGGCTTCCATTCCACCGGTGGCTCGGATCCCCCCTCTAACCACGCAGCCGGAGAAGCCCCACGCACACACTAACCTCGCCGCATTCATGTG
>NW_008794125.1:4058641-4069509 GCF_000699145.1 Aptenodytes forsteri | reverse complement strand
GGGGCACGCACACCTGCAGCTCCCAGCCCCAGGACAGCGTGTCTGCACACAGGCAGAAAGGCTACACGCGGGGTCGCGGTGCCAGGCAAAGCAGCCGGGTTTCAAGGTCAGCTCTGCCGGGGCAGACCACGCCCCGTCCCCCGCCGTTCTCCCCGCCGGTACCGGACGCGCGAACTGTTGTGCGCCCCGCGCCTGGGCCGCGGGCAGCACCGCGCCGGCCCCGCTCGCCCTCCGCCGCACGTGTCCCTTCCCTGTTCCCTCGAGCATTAAATACGGACCACATGACAGAGCAGGGCACCTTGCACGGTCCTCCGAGTCCACACTTGACAACCAATTTTAACTCGCGAGCAATGAAATGTCTAAAGGCAGAATGTAAGCACTTCCAATTACTTACGCTATACCTACATTATTCAGAATGTCTGTGGGACAGTATTTACGACTTTCAATATGCTGCGCTCTATATACTGCTACGAGATGTTAAAGCCCTTCTGTATCTTTTTTTTTTTTCCCCTTGCTGTATCCCCGATAGGCTTTGCAGTATATGCATTCAACGAGGTCATTTTGTTTTACTTGTAGATAAGAGCGGTTCCACACTAGCTTAGCTAAAAACCACAGTCTTGCGGGAAAGGAAGGTGGGCAGGGGGAGAACAGATTACATTCAATAATCCATTTATGGAATGTCTTAATGCGTGTATTAAATATTAGGTATTTATTAAAATATTAGACATAGTGCCAAAGTTTGTAGGGCTTCACTATTTTGATCAGTCCCATGTAGACAAAATGGTTAACATTTTGTTATATAAAATATTTAACCAAAATATTTAACCAATATTTAACCAAAATATGTAAACAAAATGGTTAACATTTTGATTAAATAATGATTAATTTCTTGTGAAATTCTGAGTTTGCTTAAAAATAACAATATTGCAGACTAAGTTATTTTTAAGACAAAAGACGGGCTGGAACTGAAGCAAAAGCTAAACATCTTCCACAAGAGATGGTAGCAATTAACCCATTTGTGGAGCAGAGGACAAAAATCTGTTTGTTTCGGACAGACGCTAAAAACTGACATCTGTCGCTACACAAAAGCATTGCTTATACCCTATCAAGTAAGTTGTTGTTTCAAAGTACATCTATTTACGCAACTGGAATTATAAACTGTAAACAAATAACCACTTATACCAAAGTGAAAAATTCTCAGGATACTGCTCGGAGGACTTCTCTAGTTCTATAAAATATATTTTCTTACCACACTGATACTATTTCTCAAAAACAATGAAAAGTTCACTAAAACATCTTTCAATATTTATCATCATTCTGCAATCAAAAAGGAGACTAACAAACTGATCTCTAAGAAAGTAATTTCTATTAATCATACCCTTTTTGCATATACAAGTCAAAGATTATGCACCCATTTTTGGCACAACAGGAGACACAAAGTTTAATTATGTTCTATGAAAATTGAAAATACACAAAGTAATATTAGACTTAGATTCTGATTTCATAAGGTTTTCCTGGTTTTGAAGTTTTTATTGTAGTCATGCTCACCTTATCACCTGAAGGGAAAAGACAACTATCTACCTAGACAGACTATGGGACGATTAAGGCATCGTAATAATAATAAGGCATAAGTGTGTAATTTAAAAAGTAGAATGTTGCAAGGGCTGGCCTGACCACTGGGCTAACAGCCAAAACAAATCTCAGAGCTCACATTGGCTTATTGTGTGGCCTTGACCAAATCATTCATGCCCTCAGTTTTCCCACTTGTAAAATTAGAATAATACTACTTACAGTGCCTATCTCCTATCTCTTACTTCTCAGGAGGGCTCTGAGGATTAATGACCCTACAGAAAATGAATAAACACTAACTGCCAAGCCAGAGTTAATATGTTTCAGAACATTAAAGCAATGAAATACTAGAAATTCCAATTAAACCACCTTATGTGTCTAAATATGGATGAACTAAAACACAGGGATTACTAAAACACCATCTCCTCTCATTTACAATCAACAAAATAGTATGGCTTGGCTTATAGTTCTGTTACTTAAATCTGAGTTTGATCTCTGCCCATTCTTAGTATTAAGCTCAGTATTACATCAAAAATGGCACCAGCAGCCATTGCCACTGCTATCTTACAAAAATACCCTGTCCAGGGCAAGGTCACTCAGAGTTAAAGCAGTCAAGAAACACCACCATTGCCTCTGGCCTGTTGTTTCTAGCCTTTGCAGCACACATGGTCACTCAATCAGAGGACCAGCAATTCTGGCAGATGCTACATGTGGCACTCAGTGCTGTTCAGAGATTGCAATTCTTTATTCAAGTAATGAAAAAGAGTTTAAACTAATTAATTATCTCATTAGCAATAAATATGGGGGGGAAGCACTGGCAAAGAACACACTGCTGCAGAACAAGCTGCATCATTCACGAAGTTGTGACAATGATACAGTGATCAGATGATCGATCAAAATGACAGTCCGAATTTCTAAACCCAACTTAAAAAAAGAAAAAGAGAGAATAGCAAAGTCCCATTTCAGTCTATAGAATTAACTAACTTGATAAAAAAACTGTATACATTTATACATTCATTTTCACCACTCTCTCTAAATGGTAGATAATTTTGGTCTTCTGATTGTTTCTTCCACCTCACATATGAAGAGGAGATAAAACTCTTTAAATGCTCGAATGGTCAAATGATGCCACCGCTTGTCCTTGAATCATTGTACAAGGGTTTGCAGAACCTTAACAAGGGGATGCCATCCCCCTCTTTGACAGCAAGGATACTTCAGCAGTTTTGTGTGGAACAATACCCATTGGAGCAACAATGTTTATGGAGCAACACCAAGACCAAGAGTTAAATTCCCTGTGAAGTGATCTGCGGGATAAGCAAAAGCTTGAGTTAGAAACTGCAACAGGGAAGAACAGGTTCTTGCTATGGTTCAGCTACTAGAGATCCTTGTCATGACTTTCTTACACACATACGTACTATCATGAGGAAGGCATCTCTCTGACCTTTGTTCTTTCCACTTTCAACTGAAATATTACTGTGATGGCAGTGGCTACTGAAGTTTCTGTAATTCCAGGTTTCTATCTTTTTTACTTGAGATTTTCAAATAAATATTTTCAAAGAATTTATTGAATAGTACAGAATACTGTCATCACATGACGTCTCATATTACATCAGGAGTTCTAAATAAATATAGTTGTTTATTATTGAAGCCCTTACATCCTTTTCTCCTTAAAAAGGGGAGCGTTTTTCTTCTGAATTTTCCACTTTACAAAGGAAATGACTTCACAGAGAAATAGAGCAAAGTAACTAATTGTAAAGTAGGTGCCTTTTAGCGAACGGTGTGGCTTGTTTGAGTTTTTTAAAACTGATCCAAGGTGTTGTATGTCATATTAGAAAGCTTCCTGCTGAAAAGCTTCAGTGTGTAATTGGTTTAGTCTTAATTTCTTGAACCCAATTTCTGTGCTCTGGGAACTATTAAAAAGCAACATAATCTTTGAAGGAAAATGAAGGTTGGTAAAATCCAAAAGTAGCATCATGAGCAGAAGGTAATTCTGCACCTGTACAGTTTTGCAAATACTTTTTATACAGGATAGTGAAATGTGGTTTAATCTTTAATGCATTTATATGTCAAACACATGGGGGCTCTCCATGCCTGACGGATTACTGCTGAAATGATTTCTTTCTACGTGCCATCTAATGATCCGGTAGTATTACAGAAGGTAAGCCTAATGAAGCATATTCAGATGGAAAAGTATCATGTGATTTATGATAAACATGCTGCAGTTTTATTCCAAAATGGTTTATGGTTACAGTGTGCGAGTCTCAGGGAGATGACCGACATGTTAAGAAACACAACATGAATCATATGTCACAATCCTAACAAGGCAATCGAAGCTCAAGGAAACCTAAATCTGAGAATTCATGTTACACTGCTGCTGAATATAATCTTTTGGAGAGAATCTAAATGATAAGGGTTTTTAAAGCTGAACTATCAAAAGAAATACAACCAGAAAACACAAGTTTTTCCTCTACCAAGCAGAATTTAAAATGTTCTCCAGGGGCCGGATCCTGCAAGCATCCACAATATTGCTAACTTTACAATGAAATTAATTGCAAGAGTACACAAAGATAAGTGGGTTTAGCATTAGACCTACATAAGGGATGTTCGAAAGAATCAGTCATATAAAGTAGTAGGTGTTTTCACAAATTATTTTTCTGTATATTCAAAATGTCAGTATTTTTTTCTTTAGCCCCTTGCTCACAAATAGTATCTATAAAGGGTTTGTAAATGTGATTATATGCATCTGAAATGCTTCATTTTGCATTATTAGTTGGTGTCTTGTCTTTTTCAAGGAAGTATATTGAAATGGATGTCGCTAATGTTTCTTGAATGCTCCAGTATCGTTTCAGCTATATATACAATTATAGCAGTTCACAAACGAGGTAACTCAGATGTTGTAAGTGTCCAAAGGCATGCACTTTCGCACTTTTACTGTAATGCTAATTGCAAAACTTTGCAGAGTATTAAATGCAAAATTTTATTTGCTATCTTTATACGACAAAATCATGCCTCATGTCATTTGGAAAGAAGTGTAAGAAATCAAGAACCACCTCTAAAATAGTAAGAGGAACATTATTTCTATGCAATTTTGATGCCACAAAACTAGTACTGACCTAATAAATGTTACTTCAAACCTTACTGCAAAAAAAGTTTCTTGCATAAATGCTATGAAAGCTGTCATAAAAATAACAAGTCATCCCTGTATTCACCCCCCTGAAAAGAGCCCAAAATTCATATTCCACAGGATAGTGATTTTTCGCACAGCCACTGATGGTTAGCAGGTCATGTTCAAAAAGTACTTACTTATCCAAAGACCTAAAATAAAGCAAAGTTTCTGAAGATGCATGAGATCAAGGAAAAAATATGTATCTCATTTTTCTCAAGTATAAGGAAAGCACAAAAAACCAGTTATCAGAAGCATTCACTTCAAGGCTATCAACTGTTTTCTTCAGATTGTTGCACTGTTTAATGTGAAACATATGATAATAACACACCTACCAACATGAAGAAGAAACAGGTCTCTGAAAAGTCGTGAAGCAAAATAGTTTCTTATGTGCTTATACATATTCACAACCCTGTTGAAATGCTAAACTATTTGCAAAAATTACATGACTAAGGCAAATAATATTTCGGCATGAACAAGGGTTAGTAGTTAAGGCTGCAACACAGACTTTTAACACTTCACTATATATTCTCTTCAAAGGTAATCTGGATCTGCTTTTAGATGTTATTCACAAACGAATTACAATTTTTTGTTTAGTAACATTTAGAAAACAACTTTTTTTCTGTATTTTGAATTCAAAATGTCTTCCAATTCTGCAATCTCTTTTTACTTCACAAAGTATTACTGCAAATCGTTTCCTCAGTAAAACTGCAAAAGGTTAATTTGTCTAAAGAGCCACATGACCAGGAAATACAGCTATGACAGTGCTCGCCATAGCAGTGCAAGAGGAAATGTAAAAACACAAAGGAAAGTATCTAAAAAACCTGGAAGTGCAATTGCTTGCCATTGTAGATCATTTTGTGCAAGGTATACCTTCAAAATTATAAACTACAGCCTGTTCCACAGAACAGGACCTCTGATTAATTGCAAGAGTACACAAAGATAAGTGGGTTTAGCATTAGACCTACATAAGGGATGTTCGAAAGAATCAGTCATATAAAGTAGTAGGTGTTTTCACAAATTATTTTTCTGTATATTCAAAATGTCAGTATTTTTTTCTTTAGCCCCTTGCTCACAAATAGTATCTATAAAGGGTTTGTAAATGTGATTATATGCATCTGAAATGCTTCATTTTGCATTATTAGTTGGTGTCTTGTCTTTTTCAAGGAAGTATATTGAAATGGATGTCGCTAATCTCTCTTGAATGCTCCAGTATCGTTTCAGCTATATATACAATTATAGCAGTTCACAAACGAGGTAACTCAGATGTTGTAAGTGTCCAAAGGCATGCACTTTCGCACTTTTACTGTAATGCTAATTGCAAAACTTTGCAGAGTATTAAATGCAAAATTTTATTTGCTATCTTTATACGACAAAATCATGCCTCGTCATTTGGAAAGAAGTGTAAGAAATCAAGAACCACCTCTAAAATAGTAAGAGGAACATTATTTCTATGCAATTTTGATGCCACAAAACTAGTACTGACCTAATAAATGTTACTTCAAACCTTACTGCAAAAAAAGTTTCTTGCATAAATGCTATGAAAGCTGTCATAAAAATAACAAGTCATCCCTGTATTCACCCCCCTGAAAAGAGCCCAAAATTCATATTCCACAGGATAGTGATTTTTCGCACAGCCACTGATGGTTAGCAGGTCATGTTCAAAAAGTACTTACTTATCCAAAGACCTAAAATAAAGCAAAGTTTCTGAAGATGCATGAGATCAAGGAAAAAATATGTATCTCATTTTTCTCAAGTATAAGGAAAGCACAAAAAACCAGTTATCAGAAGCATTCACTTCAAGGCTATCAACTGTTTTCTTCAGATTGTTGCACTGTTTAATGTGAAACATATGATAATAACACACCTACCAACATGAAGAAGAAACAGGTCTCTGAAAAGTCGTGAAGCAAAATAGTTTCTTATGTGCTTATACATATTCACAACCCTGTTGAAATGCTAAACTATTTGCAAAAATTACATGACTAAGGCAAATAATATTTCGGCATGAACAAGGGTTAGTAGTTAAGGCTGCAACACAGACTTTTAACACTTCACTATATATTCTCTTCAAAGGTAATCTGGATCTGCTTTTAGATGTTATTCACAAACGAATTACAATTTTTTGTTTAGTAACATTTAGAAAACAACTTTTTTTTCTGTATTTTGAATTCAAAATGTCTTCCAATTCTGCAATCTCTTTTTACTTCACAAAGTATTACTGCAAATCGTTTCCTCAGTAAAACTGCAAAAGGTTAATTTGTCTAAAGAGCCACATGACCAGGAAATACAGCTATGACAGTGCTCGCCATAGCAGTGCAAGAGGAAATGTAAAAACACAAAGGAAAGTATCTAAAAAACCTGGAAGTGCAATTGCTTGCCATTGTAGATCATTTTGTGCAAGGTATACCTTCAAAATTATAAACTACAGCCTGTTCCACAGAACAGGACCTCTGAATGCTACTCATAACATCGGACACAGTTAACAGAGAACATTTTCTAGTCCCAAGACCA
Organism: Aptenodytes forsteri; assembly: GCF_000699145.1. Taxonomy (NCBI): domain Eukaryota; kingdom Metazoa; phylum Chordata; class Aves; order Sphenisciformes; family Spheniscidae; genus Aptenodytes; species Aptenodytes forsteri. Next base: position 4,062,263 of record NW_008794125.1, on the reverse strand, counting down.
CAACTGGAAGTCACTGAGGGGCCATTGGGGCCTCTGCCTGTCATCCTTTGAGGCACATACACTCAGAGGAGTCTGAATTCGGACCTTTCACTCCACCTTTACTTCTTGAGTAAAACACAGCAAGCACGACCCCATATGAGACAGGTGCAAGTCTGACACGTTGCCTGTAGGTACAGGCAGTGATCCGAGAAGAGAAAAAAGAATGATGGGCAAGTTACTTAGAGATTTCTAGAAAATTTTTGGCCCAGAAAGTGGGCAAAGAAACACTCCTCCTGTGCAAATCCGTGGGGGGTATGGAGGTACAATTCTGTTGAGAAATTGGGTAAATACGTGTATTTTTTATTCTTAGTTAATGACAAATAAGCAGCTGTATTTATTTTTACTCAACCTATTTACAGTTGCTATCCAGACTGTAAAACATCCCAATGATACTTTTGTCACTAACGTTAGATGCATGCTATATACTTCCTACTAAAATGCATGCGAAGATCTAAATATCTTTATAAATATAGGATAAAGCACTGTAGGGATTGCTACTTGACATACTTTAAACATACTTCCATCATTTAATATAACACAATCACACAAATGCCACACCTGATAGTTGTACGCTATCAGGTAGGAGGAAGAGGATGGGACAACCTCCAGCTCAGTTACCGTGGGCCTTCTCTCCCTTAACATCATGCTGGCACAAAGAATGTCACAGCTTGTGGATGCAAGCAACCTCTTGCTTCTGCTCATCTGTGGCACAACACAGTTGACTAATTAATTTTTAAAGTATTTGAGATGTGACACTTTATATGTGGGACTGAATACAGATTAGCATTACAATAATCACAATTTGTCTTCTTCCAGCAAAGTTTCCTTTAATGTGCAAATGAACGATGCCATTACGTATCTTGAAATAAACAGGCTCATTATGGTCATGACTTGTCATACGTGCAGGCGTTTGGAATTATATTAACAGCATACAGTAAGTTGGCAGATAAAGACAGGCTAAATAAAAGATACATAACCAACTGCCTATCATATCCAGATGCCTTGATATCAATGGCATCCCAAAGTGGTGTTATGAAAATCTCCCTCCCCCCAGTGTTTATACATTGAAGATATCTTCCCAAGTTGTAAGCGCTTTCTTGGCTCTAAAGACAGAACGGGTTTGCCAGACTGAGTAAAAGGAGAGCAAAGGGAACATGAAATTGTCTCAAAAATTCAAAACCGGCAAAAGCTGGCAGATAGGTTCAGAGGAGAGATTGCCCACACAACGAAAAGCAAAGATAACAGGGAGACAGGCAAGCGAGCTGGCTGAACTGTTCAAAACCCTGAAAATAACTGTTAAGTAAAGAGAAACATACTAATGAATTGGGTTTTTTTTTTAATTAATTTAAATTTTTACTTTGCATTCTTTGCAATTTTTGAGATTAACTAAATCAATGTGTCTGGAGTAAATTCATACATCACAGGCCACACCTCACATGAAGCAAATGGACCAGCATGTGCTGTGGCAAAAAGGGCTGCTCCTAGTAGCTGTTGGTAAACAAGTAGATTCCCAATAGGAGCCTCGGTGCCAGGGCAGTTAAATTATAAGGCTTCCTCTGTAGTGAGATGTAAAAAATACCTCAGAAATAGGTGGTGCTTTAGAAGGATTTACGGCGACCAATGTTAAGTTTGTCATCCATTAGGGAACGTATACAGGATATTTTATATCAACATCTATATATAATGTTTCCAAGAATAATTAGGACACGATATTTTAAAAACAAATTTCACACATTTTTCTGACAAACTGTTGTGGACTTCTGGTGTTAATTTTAGCAGTTTCAATTGGATTTGGTACGGTTGGAAATGTAAGGGGAAATCTGCAGTAATCAGGATGTGACACTCATTAACACTTTCACAAAATACCCACTGGATTTGCATAAAGTCTGCATAGATTCATTGGTGAATCTTTAATATGAGATTTCCCTTGGTTTTACTCCACATCCAGCTCCATTTGCCCTCCCTCCCTCCTCCCCCCCCAGTGAGAACTGCTGTAAACAGTTCATAACAAAGCATAATTAAACGTACTGAATAACTAAAATATACATATAATTACCCAAAAGCATCTATAATTACATATATAATTTTGCACATTGCAAATATTTTCTGAGAAATTATTCTGTAAGGGAGATAAATACTAATTGGATACAATGGCATTCCAAGTCACTTAATAAATCTGGAGATTTCCAGACAATTTTTTTTATGATCTGTGTATAAGACACATCCATGGCACAGCTTACATACAGCACAGTCTTTGGATGTAAAATATCATTAAAAGATGCTAGAAAATGGATAAACCACTAAGGCGGCAAAATATTTCTGGTTCTGACAAACACAAAACTTTAAAGTAAATTATGCCACTATGAAGGGAGACATTTCTTGCTACTGCCAAAATCATAGAATGTGGCAAGAAACAAAAAAAAATCTGGGTTATTTAAGTCTTATTTGAGGAGAAGAAGAACAAGCTTCTCAGGTGTCAATATTTACTATGTATTTTTAGCTGAACTATATAGTACCTATTGGACTACATTGACTACATCAACATATGCCATTACAGCAGACAATGCAATATATAATGGAAAGTTCACAATGAAAAAATAGTGATGTTTTTCTCTTTTGAACTATGAAAAAAAAAAAAACCTTAGCAGATTTTTAAATTCTCATTGAACCTCAATATTCTGCAGATAAAAATGCTTTTTGGTTAGCTTTGGTTTTAAAATAGAATTCTTCTACGAGAATGATTGTTACGCTGAGCTCAGCATTAGTAGGATACATTTAAGTAGATTTAGTATGAGATTCAGAATAAAATTTTAAAGTAAAAATCAATTCTTTTCCCTGTCATAAATTCCTGTAAATACACATAAACAACATTTAATTTTTGGTATGCTATACTCAAACCCAAACATTTGTGACTAGGATAAGCTTTGAAATGATTTGAACAATGTATATGTAACTGAACAGCTGTACCAGACAATATATTACCTCACTTGCTTGCATTTTGAGCAAATTTATTGACTGAGAGTCTTACTTCATTGCTCCTACTCAACAGATCATTATCTCTCTCTGATATCCCACTGGCACATGAAAGAATTTTCTAACGGAAAATACAACCTGAATAAGTATGAGGGCCAGGATGCACTGCTGTATTTTTACTTCTGGTTAAACTCTCAGGCTTAGATCATCTTTATGTCTTGTTCGTTACTGAGTAGTGGAAGTATGCCAGGAAGAAAAATGCTTAGACAGGGTTCTATTTGGTTTGTGGATTCTTTTTAAAGATAAATTAGAACATCAGAATTTGGGGAATTTGTTTTTTCCTGCTGAACAACTGTAAACTGTACTGAGGTCACTTGAAGTGTAGATACTCATAATTTTTGAAGTTTTCTCTCTGACCACTTTTTATTTGGGTTTTCATTTGTCCTGGTTTCGGCAGGGATAGAGTGAATTTCCTTCCTAGTAGCTGGTACAGTGCTGTGTTTTGGATTTAGGGTGAGAACAAAGTTGATAACGCACCAATGTTTTAGTTGTTGCTAGGTAGTGCTTACACTAGTCCAGGACTTTTCAGCTTCCCATGCTCTACCGACTG
>NW_008794125.1:4036430-4058333 GCF_000699145.1 Aptenodytes forsteri | reverse complement strand
GCTTAGTTGCCGACTGAGATTAAACCACGACAACCAGGCTTGATGTATTTTTTTCTCTGTAAGTGGAACAAAACCTTTTTTTGTTTTGTTTTGTTTAGTAGGCAGAATTCTCATTTCAATGCTTTAATACTAAAGCACAACTGAACACAAAGCAACAGTAGATCTTGGTAAGTAAAAACTCAAAAAAATTTCTCTAACTCAGACCTACCTATTTGTAAGTCTTACCCATCGCAATACTATTTGTACCCATATAAAAAAACCACAACATGCTTGAGATAATTTCAAAATTCACAACAGCAACAACATACTCTATGCCATTCCTCAAGTAATTCTCCTTGAAGAATTCAAAAGCGGACTGTTAATGACAGCAAAGTACTCCAGCATTTACTGGTTGCAAGACTGCAAATGTTCCACCCAAAACTGTAGGACAAGAAAAATATTAATCAAAAAAGCATTACAGGCTTTCACAGTGTACTACGCATCCTGACGTACTTACACGTGAACTTAGTGACCTTGTGACTGAAGTTATGGTTATTATTGGACAACCACTGTGAAAACAGTCTGTTAGAAAATAAGAAGTCTTTACTTTTATTTCACTAATTCAGATGGCACAATAATGGCTCTTCTGAACACACGCTTTCTCAAAGCTGTCATATATTGTTCACTAGAGGCAATGAAAACAAGTTCATCACATACTTCACTTCTCATTTCTCTGTCTCAATAGCATGAACCTTAGATCAAAACGTATGCATGCTACATTGTCCTGTGAAAGAAAGCCATGTAAAGCTTACATGAACAGCCCGTTTCTGCCTTGCGCCAGGTCAGAGATGGCAGGCTGCCAACTGGGTGAAAAATAAATTACAAAATGGAAAACCAGGAAAAGGAAGAGGACACAGTGTTTCTGGTGCTTCATCACACCCTGTGCCTGGGTACACTGAACATCTTTGGTGGGTCAAGGGGACAGAGTGCCCACTGCCTCACACGCTCCCGTATATTAACTCAGTAATAACGGCAGTACGGATAAAATACATTTCTATGACTATATGGATTTTTTTGGCACTCACGCCTTGTGTCAGTGGCAATTGCATCTGCAGCACTGAAGAAAGTGTCCCTAGACAAAACTTTGAAGTCGGGTGCCAGAAATTTGGCCCTCAGGAATCTGAATCAGTATGAATTTCTTAAAATGCAGACAATATGGGAAAACAGACCAAATAGTTTGAGGATGACAGAATCTCCTGGATACAAAGCTGGCACATGAGGAATGAGACTGGGCAGATACATGTTGGCAGGCAGATTTAGCACGGTGCTCAGTGCAGTCAGCTGCCAGGATCCTCTTAGGACTAACACTCAGTGCAGGCAGAGGTTTATCCATGTGAGAGAAATGTTAACTCTGATTTCTTGGGTATAATTTTGGACATCGAGGCTATGAATCCTTCCCCCCACTCTCAATGGCAGAAAATGGAAGAACTCATTACTGGTACAGTGAGAGCTCTTTAACCTGGCAATGGAATAAAGATACCAGTCCACAAGTGAGGAGGCATACATAGCTTCTATACATTATTTACAGAGCTAATAAAGAGGTGGCCTGTGTCAAATAGAGCCATGTGCTCCACTTCCCTCTGTCTAGCATAATCAGTACTGGTCACTAGAGAACAGTAAAGTGTGTGGAAATACAGAGAACAAGGAGAGCGTATACTCTAACTACCCAGCATACGAAGCAGTGTTTCCAAAAGCCAGAGCCTGGCTGTTGCTGCTCAATCTAGCACATGGAGCTAAAGATGGCACTAAAGGAAAGACATTCTTCCAAATGAGGGAACACTGAATTACACTTTGATCACAATATTATGTTCATGTTCCTGCTCCAGACACTAACTTCTACCGAAAATGCTTTTCCAGAGAGATCAGACTTCTTTTTAAAACCACATGAAAAGTCAGCACTATTGTTTCATTCTAGTATCACTATTTTTCCCCTCCTGATTTTACAATTATTGTTCCTACCGAATGCCACCAACTTCTAGTATGTTCTGAGGTTCAGATAATTTCATGGCCTTTGCTCCCCTCACTTCTCTTCAAGAAAACCCTCAATCCCACCATTCAGAAGATAATAGTGTTTTTACAGCATTTTAGTTTAAGTGCTAATTTTACCTGGAAAACAAAATGGCATTCACACTTTGAACAGAGAAGGAAAACAGTGAAAATTCAGGAGACGAGTCAGGGCAACATATTCCATATTGACTTCATCTGAATAAAGTTAATTTGTGGATATAAAATTTTGAATGAAAATTACAGTAGTAATAAAACTGCAAGTCAACTTTATATCATGTTGTAATAAAATATTACTTAAAGGTTAAGTATGCCGTATCTCACTCTAGTGGAAAGTTAGAAAGAAAGAACAGAGATTTAGGAGATTATCCTTTGATATATACATAAAAAAATATTTACACATGTGTGATATTTATATGTTTATATTTTTTATATATAAAATCACAGAAAGGTTCCCAAACTAATAAATTTGCTGGGGCTTTTTAAAGAAATACACTGTACCATTATCCCAGCAATTCCGTATCACTTCCTGCTGCTGCCCTGGGAAGCTGGAGTCCAGCTGCAGGATGTTCTGCTCGTTTCCTTACCTGCCCCAACCGGCCGTATCTCCAACACGCACGGAGGGCCGTATCCCTGGAAACAAGTGGATACAGGACTGCTTGTTCAGCACAGCGTTGAAGATCCTGGATTCTGTCACTGCTAACAATTCACGTCAGATCGTGAGTACAAAAGTAAGAAATTCCTTGCCACAAACTCAAACATTATGATGTGGCGCTACCGTCCATGTATTATTTGTGAAGTCTAACTGATCTAGAACCTGTAGCAGCAGAAACCAGATGTTTCTACTGAATTTAAAAAAGTCATTCCCTGCAATCCTTTTCTCTGCCCTTCCATATGAGCACTAAGACTTTAATTTACCTGAGCCATTAATTGGCTATCAATTAGCCACTGAGGAGCACTAAGACTTTAATTTACCTGAGCCAGTATCAATTAGCCACTGATATAGAAAAGATGGTGAAGACAGTATGTTAGGACTTAGGTAAATAAGATTCATTTGGAGGTAACTTGATTTGAGCAGTGAAAATGGTGGCAAGTGACAGCCTTCACTGCCCTAGACAGCCTGACAGAGCAAGCACAAAAGGTAAAAGATACAGCACTAAGGAAACGGGGTGAGGACAGGTGTTGAGAGAAACAAGCAGTAAAGAGAGCAGGCTTCCCAGAAGTCTATTGCTAGGCTTGAGTTAATGTTGCAGCAAGAACAAACCGGGGAGAGAGCGATGGAGAGGAAATGGAAATGGTTACCGTTCTGTGTACTGCATTACACAGTTCAAATTACTTCTCTCTCCCCTGAACATCTGCTGCACTGAATAAACATTACATATATATTTATATACACACACATATTTAATATCCTCAATAGACAAGCAAGTACAGCGCATCTTGATCGTGATTATTTGGAAAATACAAAAGCGACAGAGATTTATTTGAATTACAATGCCAAAAACAACGGCCAGTAATATTTTCTACAGAAGTTGTTTAGATCAGTTGTTTAAAAACAGGTTGGAAGGCTCTGACTACCAATGCTTTGGCAATAAGGTGGCATCATCTTTTAATAGGATGGGAAGAGTAAGACTTAATTTACAAAAGATAAGACAATTTCCTGTATTCTTGTGAGTCATCACACATCATTAAGTCTTTTTTGTATTATGCTAAGAACTGTGGGTTTTGGATGATTTCACTAATTAAACTTGAAGTCAGAGTAGAATGATTTTTGGAACACTACACCACTTAAAGATTCATCTATTTTTATTAACATACACGTCTAGAGAAGAGATCTGACCATCACATCAACTTTGCTCTGGTAGTTTTATTATTGCCGTTCTAACACTCGCACAGTTAGTGACTTTAGCTGCTCTTCATGACTCAAATGTCTTCCTCATACAAGTGTCACACCTACTATGCAGATTTCTCAACATATCCCTTTCAAGATTTTTTAGATGGCTGTTCCATCTGCAACCTTAGAAGACTCACCAGTATTTCAAGAGAACATTCTTCCATATTTGTGTTTGTTTACATTTTTAAAACTACACATCACCCCAAGCAAATAAACTGTATGAGCATTGTTTTCTAGCCTGTAAAGCTATGCAGTATTTATTGAAATCATGGAATTAATACTGTTGTTATTATGAAAGCATGAAACAACAAGGGTAAAATTACAACTCATCATTACCTCGAAATCTGGCATGAAACCTGAAACTAAATTAAATCTTATCTAAATGCCAAAATCAAGGAAAAGAAAAACACTACCAAAAGCAAAACTAGATTCTCTGCCCTACTTTCTATTCTATTTTTTTGCGTATTTACAGAACAGAAAAACAGAAAAAAGGTATCTGAACAGTCACAACTGAATCACCCGGAACAGTAAGTGGCTGGCATGTGTATGAAGGGAAACTTCGTTCCATCAAAGACCTGAAAAGATAGAGCTTTCTAAATCTACTCCAAATCTAGAATCTGAGAGCTGTGAGAATACAGGAAGATTCAATTCTCTTGATGAATCATATACCATCTACTGATCAAGACCAATACAATTACACAAAATGGAATAATTTTTACCATATCCAAGGAGATACAAAATCATTTGCATGGGCACAACCCAATAACAACTGAAGTACTATCCATCCACCTGTGAGCAAAGACAGCAGCATCAACTGAAAGCAGAATTTAGGAATTCTGTGAAAACATTCATTGAAACAAGAGGAAAAGTTTTCACAGCTTTTCAGCTGAGAGGTTGACAAGAGAAGGTGGGATACCAGCTACAAAAAAGAATGAAACCAATTGGTTTGTCTTGCAAAATGGACAGGATGTTGTTTTGTTGAAATCTGCTGCTCCGATGGTCTGGTCATTAGAAAAATGACCCACCGTTCTTGGCATCTTTATACACAGTTCTTCTGGACCCACAACAAAGAAGCTAATCTACTAGGTAGCAATACCAGAACACTGGAAATGAAGTTTTCCCAGGAAAGATGTTTTCACTTGTGCCAATTCTAGTATATAAATCTTCAAATAAGAAGCAGCTCAATAAAGTTAACATAGCTGGAATTGACTCAAATAAGCAAAAATGACATGCCTTCAATCCAGAATGACTGGCAGGCCAAGAAAAGGGGAGAACAATTGGAATTATAGTGTAAGTCACAGTGTAAATTGCTACTGAACTATCTGGGAAGTCTGCATGATACCACCAGTGGACAGTTGTCGAGCTGGCAAGAAAAGAGTTAGAAAATAATTGCTTAAGGACTGAAGAACACAGACCAGAGTACAAAGATTTGAATAGACTAAACGAACTAAGAATGGAGACGCAAGGGCCAAATACAGGTTCACTTCCTAATCCGAAAAAGAGTAATAGTACAAAAAGTACAATCACAATGGTCAGACTACCTGGCAAACACTGTTCACTGTGATTCAATAGAGTGAAAAAATAATAACCATCGTGGCAGAGTTTTCTCTGAGAGTAAGGATAGAAATGCCAGTGAAGTGATTATTGTGCCAATCTCTACAGCTCATCAGAAGCATTCACACCACAGGATAGCGGAAAGCAGAGAACAGAGGCAAGATTATTGAGTCCAGTAAGAGAATCCCATTCAGTGCTTGACAGAAGTAGAAATACTATCACAACAAACTGATTTTGGAAAAGAAACTGATTAAATCATGAATATTTAAAGATGCAAGGCATATAATTTTGTATTTCACTCACCTCTTGAGAACCTTATATTGTACCTAGCATGACTTTCTTTGGATGATAGAAGTAAATACAGTAATTCCAAAGCATCTTACTAAATTCATCACAGGTTTCCACTGAAAAGAAAACTAATATAAGCAAACTTTTGGGTTACGTTGGCCAAGATGAGGTAAGTGTATTTTTAAATCTGCTTTTTAACAGCTTAGAGAAAAAGAGACTGCCTTAGAAACAGGGAGGGAAGAGGCATCTAGTAGCAGACATCTCTCATGATCTGAGATAGGCTGAGGACAAAATCATCTTGCTGCCTGTACCATTGAAAATCAGAGTCTTTAAAAAAGCTGCTGCAGAATGTGGACTCTCCCTAAATATGGCAAAAATGAAAAATGTGTACCAAAATCTGTGAGCTGTTCCATACATATATATACACACACACAGAGTCCTACACTTCAGCAGAGCCCTTCTACTGGTGAAGGTCTTACTTTTCTTACTGTAGGTCTTTCAGTTAAGTGAAATATAAATTTATAAGTGTTGTTGATACTAGTTTCTTAGACACTTATAACTAAATTATCCACTAGAGAGCACAGCAACATTTTCAAACACATTCTGCTTATGTCTGCAAGTGCTAAATGAGGTCTTTGTGGCACTCAATGCCTCTCTTCTATACAAGAAATATGCTAAACAATCTGTCATGTGGAACAGAGATAAGAAATGTGCTTAATACAATGCTTTAAGGAAAAAAGGTCAACAGACCATGCACTTTTAATGAACAAATTTCAACAGTTTACAGCCTGGTATGCAGTTCACAGACATTCTTGATGAAAAAACTTCTTTTGCATTATATACCTTTGTGTATGTGTATATGTAACAGAATATGACAAAAAGAGAAGATACATTCTTCATTCCTACAGGAGAAAACCACAGAAGCACTGCTTATCAGTATGTTGGGCAAGAGCTGTCTCTCTTCCTGTTGTGCAATATATTCTGGTGATGTCATGACATTTTTACTTCCCATTAAAGAAGACCTTTTATGATCTATTATTTCACAATGTAATGGGCATCCTGTAAAATTCATCTTTCATTTAAAAATATAAATAATTCTTTTGTTTTGCTTTATTTTTCAGTTGCTCAGAACAAAAAGAGTACATATACATCTAAAGTACTCTATATAAAATCTCTCCTTTAAAATACTTGTTTAAAACTGTTATATTCCCACAGGCCCCCGTCAATACATTGATATAGGTGTCCACAGCATCCACAAATCTGAATAGCGCATCTCAGTGCCACAGGTAGACAAATTAACTCTACCTCAGATCTTTGCCAAATATGTTTGTCTTCTTTATCTCATAAACCGTTCAAGTTAATCATTGCAGTAAAAAGACTAATAGTATAGGGCGCCTTGTATTATCAGAAAAACATAGAACTTGGCATATCTAGTCAAAGCTGTGCTATGCCTAATTCAGAAGTGGCTAGCTTCAGACACTGAACGAAAAAGTCAGTGAAATTCTTTAAGTCTGAAATAAGCCACATGTAAGAGAAGTCTTGTTCTAAACATTATCAGTTATTGGTTTAATGGGAGAAGAGGGGGTTTATAGACATTTCTCATTGATCTTAGCATCACGATGAAAATAAATGAAATTAGAAAGCTGACACCTACCACAGAATAAAAAGAGCAAGTGCTAGGAAAACATTTACTATCCATGGGAATTGTAAGCAGCACAGTCAGTTGTGAGGATGGTAAATCACTTGACAACCATAACTGCAAAGAAGAATGAATAGGAAGGTGGAGAAAACCCAAGTTCAGCAAAAACAGACGAATACATAGCACGACAAAGTTGCTTCATGACTATAAAAGCTAACATGGATTTCCACATCTCAAATGCACAGGGCATTAAAATATCATATAATACAGATTACTTAAGTGCCAAATGCAATGTAAGCACTCAGTGCCATTTCTTTGGGTTCTATTTTTCAACAGTAGGTATTGTAATTTAACACGTCTGATTTTAAGCAGCTTTAATGACAATGTTCACATAACATTAGAATCATGCTCAAGTACTATACTGAATCAATCCCTTAAATGAGAAAGTTTTTTATGTAGATGGCATGATGTTTCAGAGTTAAGCTATTCTGGTAAAAGTGATCACTCTGTGCTAAGTTATTCATAAACTCACATATACTACAATCTAATTTTCATTTTCTGAAATCTTCTCAGTTTAAAATCACCATCACTGCAGTTTTCATTTTAGGTATTAGTATATGCTTATACAGTTGGAAAAAAGACCCACAGAGAAGTAGAAGCAAGAAATATGAATTATGAGGTTTTATCAGTATAATCTACCATTATGAATAACTCATGATACAAGTAGGTTAACCAATTTACCAAATCCTCCTCTTCACTGAGAAATATCTTTTAATATTGATAGACTTGACTTCCTTTTTCTGCCTTTTAAAACACACTAATGGAATCTCCTTAGTCAGAGAGGGAGGGTGTAGGGATGGTATCTAAAATGGCTTACTTGGTAACACACTGCAACAGAAGTCTAGAAAATAGCAGCAGCCAGGCCCTACTTTGAGGTAGGTTTGCAAGGCAGGCAGAATCTGTGTCTGCTTCACTGAAAAAGTTGAGCCTTCTACTGATTTCCGATCACTAGGTAAAACAGTTATTTGCAGCATAAAGTGTCCAGGTCTCAGGAGCAAAGCTTCTTTGAAGGGGGGAAAAAAATTTACTGGTTGGAGATCAAGTGCTGACCCATGGTTATTAGAGCTGCAGCTCGTTCACCTGTATGGTTTTCATAAGTGTTTTGGCTCCGCAAGAGTTGATGAGCAGAGTTTAACATCCTGCTGGGAAAATAATAGGTTCTATATCCATGTGTGGATTATATTAATTCATCTAGGGAAGAAAACCCTCTGTAGGTGCAAAGGCTTACAGGAAATACATACTTTTAATAAAGCATTTTGGGGCAAGAAGAGTGATACTGACTTTCCATCTCAGTTAAAGATAAGCTCACGCTGGAAAAATTTGTTCTTATGGGAAGAAAGCCGAAGCTGATGGGCCTAAATGTGTACTGTATATTGGACACTTCTGAATTTTTTTTTCCCCCCAGGGCATGAAAAAACCCACATAATAAGATGTTGTTGCAGAATAAGCTCCTTTTTCCAAAAAGCAGCCATTAAAAATATAAAATATGTATTCAGTTAGCATTATTGTCTTCACTTCTGTCTCATACATACAATATAAGCATAAAAGTTTAAAATTTTCTTCTGCCTAGTTGTGAACATTTTAATTCCTATTTTTTAAAAAACAGATTAATGAGTCAATGCTATCAGCAAACGAGTCACGTGATGCATCAGCTAACAAGTGTTTGGTTTTGTCTTTTTTAAAGTAGAGGATTATCTTTACTTATTCTTGAAACAAGGCAAAGTTCAATGTCCCCATCACTGGTAATTTAATGTAATAAATAAAGTTCTATTTTCAATGGCCACTTGCTTAGATTTTATCTACTTTTTTGCTACTCAAAGTCTCACTGAGATCAAAACAGCCATGAATGTTAAGGTAGACAGTTCGCTACAAGCTGCAGTTCAGTCCTAGCAAGCAGATAGCATAACTCATTAGTTGTTAAGGAATCACATATTATTTGGTCAGAAAAGAAAAAACAAAAGTGGATTTATCTTTTTAGGAAATATTTTGCTTCTGTTTAAATTACCGATTTTAAATTCGGCAGAAGTCACTCAAAAGACTATAATTTTTAGACAACCTTACCAGAACAAAAATTAAAGTAAATCTGGACTAAAGCAGGAATTTTATTATTCAGCAAAATTCTGGACCTCTGTATCATAATAAGGACTGGTTCAACTATATCATACCAAAACAAGACCTCACACGAGGAGGAGAAGAAACTCAATTTCTGCAAATTATCATGAGAAGACACTACATGATTGGTTAGAAACAAGACCCAGTCCCATGTATTTGCATGGGTTGCTGTTTTAGGATGTGTCTCCGCAGTGCCGCGGGATGCTGTCCTGCAGGCACCCAAGTCCCAGGACAGGTGCAGCGTAGCACGCTCAGGGACACTAATGTGGGGCCGAGAATTAACCAGGCTGCATCTGCACAAGAGCACGGTGAGGCTGGCTCTTCTGCACTGGCAGGACTGCACTACATCTGGCACAGCAGCCTAAAAAGGCACAGTGAAGAGGCTCTATTAATTAAGCAAGTTACTTGTACATATCTAATACCATGGAGAGGTGGTATTTTGAGCTTATCAGTGTGGGCTCAAAAACCAGAAAACGGATAAAAAGATGTAACAATCACTCTCTTAAACTTCACCTTTTTATGGCTTGCCAGGTGACTTTTGTACATTTGAGGCTAGCAGTGTTGAAAAAGAGGCTACACGTTCAGATCTGTTCAAAAGAAAATACCTGAGACTTACAAAGCAAGGCCTGTGTATGTTGTGAAGGTTGAGGTCACTCCACAGAACTTGATGTTGGTCAGATTCAGTACTGAAGCTGAGCACACCACAGAGCTTTAGTTATAAAGAAACATTTTAAAATACGCAGCTCTGAAGTAAAAAGTTTTATTTATTATTTAACAACTATGTATAGTAAGGATCAGTAGTAGAGTGGAAGCCTATTTCTGACGCAAAATCTGAGCAGTTGACAGATAACTGTTTTACATAAGGTTCATGGCTCTGTGCCACATGGCTGCTCTGCAAGGGAGAGAGTGCCTTGCTTGTCAAACACAATAAAGCAAATCAGGGTACTATCAATAGGATGTAAAATGACTCCAGTTGTGAAATTCTGTGCTGAGAATCCCAAGAGCTATAATTTATCAAACAAAAACTTTTGAATCTTGGAAAAACAAAGAAGCTATCTTAACATAATCACATTTTTAAGAAGAAAGCTCAGCTCATCAATACACAAAAATTTTAATGAGCCCCTTTGCAAGCTCCAGATTATCCATCTTGTTTTGTTGGAATGGAATGGAAACAGGAGTCTCATTTCTCTGAAGAATCTAGAGATATTTTTTATCTTAAGCTTTCCATAAATACTACTTTTGTGTAAACTGAGAAAAGCATACGTACAATACCATTCAGCAACATTAACAGAATTATTTTTACACTGATGACACTAAAATGAACTCAAAATATACATAGAACTAAGGCGCTTTTTTTTTTTTTTCTGCCTAGGCATCCAATAAAGTAGTTCTCTGCATATATTTCATATAAAGCTTGACACAAACTTTAGGCAACCCTAGATCTACCTATATTTCACAGTTTAAATGTTTCTAAAGAACTTGTGAAGAATTGAACTGTATGTGCTTCAACATCATACCAGCAATTTTCAAAGCAACAAAAAATAGTGTAAAAGCAATGGTATAACCTAGCCAGTCCATACCAGCAGCCATATAGTCCAAGACGTGTAGTCTATTTATTACAATAGGAAGACAGTATTTTGCAAAACAGAATTGAGAATGATACACTAGGAAACTGTTACTTTACTACTGCTGTTTAAATGATGGCCTAATGCAGTGTTTCAACAAGCAGTACAAAAATCTAACCTTGTCACAAATTGTCACCTTCCTTCACCAACTGCTGAAAGGGGAGGTGGGAAAGGAAGGAGGGGAAAAAAAAAAACAGGCAAAAAAGAGACATATATCTTGTGGATGAAAGCAGCTAATCCCAGTTTAGCTCTGGTACCATAACTCTTCTCAAAGAGCAATGTAAGGGGAAGTAATTTCATAGCTAGGTCTTACTAGGTGACTGAATATATGGATTCTATTAACTGAATACCTAGCTATGGAGTCCATTAATTTGTACTGGCAATCCGATGTTTGGCAGGGGTGATGCTGGTATTTCTTAAACAAACGGGCCATCAACTGAACAGCACACTGGGGAGTATTAGTTTCCTGGGATTATTATGAGAAGCTAATGGAAATGCTGATAATGTTTATTGGGCTGGTTAGTGGTGTATGCAAAGTTACCTGAAGTGTGCTTAGGGACAGGAAAATATCATTACTGATGTTTTGAGTTGAAATCCTATTATCAAACGCCACAAATAGGACAGGGAACGTGTGGTATGTTGAGTTCATCACTTGAAGCTGCGATTGTCCTATATTACATTTTCTTGGATGCGGTCCAGAATGGGGAGCAGAAAGGAGGCAAGGATGTCGCACACCTGCCTACTCAGCAGTTGCCACAGTGGCCCTACGGAGCCACACGCAGAGCCACATGCACGTGTCAGCCCACGGCTCAGCGAGCTGCGAGGGAATCCAGCTGATTCGCAGGCCACCATGACAGGGCTGACAAATGCATGAGAGTCACGTGGCATCTGTGCTCCTGGCAGCTATGGAACTGGTCCCAAATCTTTGTGAAGCTTTGTGCTTTTGTGAACCTCTTTCCTTCTCTCCCGCTTTAAAAAAATCCAAAGGAACACTGTAAAATATTATACCTATGTCACTTCGCTCTTATGACCTAACCTTGTTTTCTTCTGTACTTTTTTTCCTTAATATTGCAGTGTACTCTTCTTAAAAGGTTCACCAGTTAATTTGTACTGCTAAGGACTGTCAGACAAAAATTCTGGGAAGAGACAGTAACAGAATGCTGGTTTTTTTCTTTGTTTGCCCAACAGTACTGCTTGCGAATGTGCCATGTTTAAGACCATTGAATCAAGTGGGGAAAGTTACATAAGTAGTTTATATTACTGAAGTAATTGAATGTTGACAGACAATAAAAAAATAATTGTGCATGTGTTTTGCAGCAATGAGAATCTGTGCATCTTCACACTGCTTCAAAAGGGTGCAATTCTTACTTGAGTACAACAAATGAGATACCAGCTCATCAGCTTTAGTAAAGGTTGGAAAACTGGTCCCTGGCCATGAAAATACATCATTTTAAGGGCTTAATTTATTTTCTTTATTCGGTGTTATTAGTTTTTGGTGCTTTTCTGCAGCGTATCAAGTCTCTACAAACCACAGTATCATGATGGCTAATCTATAATAACACAACTATCTGGAGCTCATTCCATCTTTTGCATGAAGTCATGAAACTCAATTACTAAGTGAGAAAAAAATTAAAAAGCCAAAACAATGACGTAGAGCTGGTGTCAGGGTGTCAGTGGAGCTGCCGCAGTTATTGCTGTGTGAAGCTGAAGCACTTCAGAAATTTAGAACACTCAAAGCAGCCTATTACCAGCCCATGCACAGCAGCACAGGACCAGTGTCATTTATAGGGACTTTATCAAGGTAAGAGGCCCCAAGTTTGACCTGTCCTTCCCCTGCCACCTTATTTTTTTATCTCAAATAATGTTGTTGATGTAATTCAAATGTGCACACATTGGTTTTTTTGCCCTCTCAAAACAAGCACTATTCTGCACTGTTTTTTAAAATGTCAGTACATCAGAAATCATTACAGAACCAAACAAAAAAAATGCAACAGATTCATATAATAGAGAAATAAACTGCAGAAAGAAACAGGTTTCAGTATTTAATGGCATGAATAATGAATTAAAAATTATGTTTAAATTGTGTTGAAGGTCATAGAAAAATCCTTAAAGAAAGATAGTTCAACAGACCTTAAAAGGAAGATTTAAATAGGTGATCTTTTCGTATTCTAGCAAAACCAGTCTGTCTTTCACTCTTTATTTAAATTAAAATACCACTCAGTGACTGACCTTTTTAGCATGGCCTGAGGGAGCAGGGTATGATCTTGTTAGAAAAGAAGTGATATTAAAAGAGCAATACTATTAAAAAGCAGAAGATGATGGAACCCACAGATTAAAATTTGTTTGCCTAGGAAGATTAACTTTTATGAAAAGGCTGTCCTTACTGTTACAAGCAGAGAAACTACTGCTGTTACCTTTTTGTTAACTAGTTTATGAACTGTGTTAATAAAGACTGTTCACAGAGTCCTTAAAAGCAAACAAACAAAACAGAAAGCCAAATCACAGGTTTTCTGAGATTTCAGCAAAAGCATCCCTTCTTTTCAGCATCTTACTTGGAGGCCAGCTGTAGCAGAGATGGACTTCCCTAACTGCCTTTTCCTGAACATCGCCTTAAATGTTGTGCTTCAGCTTAACACCCTGACTTCTATATATTTATCAAGAGAGGTCAAAGATCCTGCCAAAAGATAAAAGTGGAGGGCAAGACTCTGGCATTCTGAAAAGTTCACAGAAAGATACCTGAAACTGTAAGATAGTGGTTACATCGCTGTAAAGACCTCAACATTGTTACGAGGGAACACAGATACGGCTCTTCACAAACCTTCACCTGACTTTGGATCTCTGGTATTAGAACACTCTAAGTCACTCTCCAAAAATCCTGCTTCCCTTAATTTAAATAGAGTGCATCCCTAGAGACAGAAAGATAGACATGGAAATGACTAATGGCTAAAACCCCTGAAGTATTAAACAGCTAAATCTAATTACTGATTTATTCTTTACAAGAACTTTCAACAGAGGGTGTGTGCTTACACCTGTACAAATCAGAGAGCTATGAGTAGGGTGTGCTACACCTCCCTTTAGCATTTTGCCACTGACATCAAAAAGAAAATTTCCATGTGGATTTTAATCGATTCAAGCATCACTATCACAATTTATAGGAAATTCATATAAATTAGATGTCTGGCAAAACCTAGGGGAGGTTGTGTCCTTGACTTTACTGAACTTGTTTGGTGTATCAATTAGTACATTACTAATTAAACATAAAACACTAGAAGAATAAACGGCATTCAATGAAGCAACCAAACCTCATGTCACGAATAATGTGTTTTTAAAGAGAACGCTTCAAAATAAAGGTGCACAGGAAATCACATGCTGCTGTCTTCCTACAAGAAACCCCAGATGAAAATCCTCCATTCACACTGTTTTAATGTTAAAATACTAAACATGCAAAGATTTAAAAACTGAGTCAAAGCTACAGCTTAACTCCTTTGGGCCCAAATATTCAATTGTTGCCATAAGGGCAGAACCATGTATGTGGATATATTATATTCAATAATATTTTCAGCAACAGAGATCCTGTTTGAAATCTGTTGTCTTGTCTACTAATGATATTGAGTTTGCTGAATGTGCTTGAAGATGAAGGCTATTATACTAAAAAAAGAATAAACTGGAAGCCCTCCAGTTCTTTTGCTGCAGGGATTGAAATAAGCACCACTGAAATCAGGCACAGCCTTCTAAAATCACATTAGTATTTATGCATTTCAGCTTTCTCATGAGGAAAAAACCCAAAAGTTACCAGCCAGGCTAGGAAGTGTATACCATTCACTTGGTACACAGTAGATGCACTGTAAATATTTTTGCTATTTTAATTTGTGCCTGGAAAGGGATTAAATCATAAGCTATTTTTTAAGCTGCTTCAGTTCTGAGCTCTAAAATTAAGTCAGTGCTGAGAGTTGGATGGATTTCTAAAAACAAGCATTTCTAGGAATTTCTACAAATTGTCTCATTTAACTTGCTGGATTTTTTCCCCATCTTTACTGAAATTTTGGAAAAAATTACTCTGGTGATGGGAAACACATACAAATACAAGCTTTTCCTTTTCAGATTTCAATATAGTTCTTTAGAGCAATTAGTCTATTTTAACAAAACAAAACAACAAACCATATATACTTATCTATCCTTAAAGTATATCAAGATAATTCGAACAATTCTAACCCTGCTTCATTGCAAAGCATTCCTGGTTTTTTTGGTATACAGAATGGAGCTGACTATCTTTCTGTAACAAATTCTTTGAGATTCACTAATACTGAAAACCCTCTGTCCTTTTAAGATCTCTACATGCAGAAGTAACTGGAACAAGAGAAAAGCATCACAAAATGAGAGAATCAAGTTGTATTTTTGAAGATTCAGAAAACAGACACAGGATTTTTTTTTTAAATCAGAATCTATTTGCCTAAGCTTATGCTTGGTCAATTTATTTTCACATTATCATGGAACCTTCACCAAAATTATTTCTCCTTCAGTATTTTTATAGAAGAGTTTTAAAAAAGAGTCTCCCAAATTTAGCTAAAGATATTATCAAATCCATGGTGAGGTGGGGCTTTCTTGATTTTGAATTCGAAGTATTATACATTGCTGGATTGCTAAAAAATCTACTTCTATTCACTTTCATTTGTAGGTAAAACCAACTTTTTGAATTTTGAAAGAAAATACTGATCTCGTGCCTTTCTGATAAAGCATGGAAAAGCCTGCACTTATGAGAAAACCAAAGCTATTCCCCAATTGTGTAAATAGCACTTTCCTCTGAGTATGTTGGAGATGCTCCCAGAGATCTTAAAAATCAAATGTTGCACAAATTAATTCCAAAGAAGGAGGTGCAGGGGTGGGAAGGAAGGATCAGAGGCGAGTACAAGCCAGTATAATTTGCAGGTACATAAGAGGACATTATAACAATGACATGAATAAGGGTAACAAAATGTTAACGACAAAGCACTGTCACTAATGATACATTTAGATAAATGGCAAATGTACTTGCATGAACTCCATCATTACTACTTCAATCACAGTCATACTTAAACTTTGGGGAGCTAATTTCATTTATAAATTCTGCTGCTGCACATCAATTACTAGCAGCATTACTAACGGTTAGGCGTAGAACTGCTGTGCTAGGGTGACTGATTGTCTGGCATTAGCTCTAATAAGAGAAGAGTTGCAAACCACTTTAAATGTCAAAAAACTGCAACAATAATGGGCATAAGCACCAGTTATGTTCCTCTAACTTCTTCAACTTCCTGCTAATTCATTATTCCGTCTTTCCACTGCTCCATCGTCTAACTTATAAATATCAATGCCAAAGAGTATCCACCTTCCTTACAGAGAATTTCCAGACTATTGTGAGAATTATCTGATTCAAAACCAGAGTCACTTCCCTGAGCATAATATTTGCAGTTGGTCTATTGTTTCAAGATCAGCAACAAATTTTGATTTAAAAGAATTAAAATTAATCCTTTAAACATACTGCTTCAATTTGAGGAAAAGAGAAAAACCCAGCATCAGTCTTTCTATAGAAATTTCACAGTGCGGCTCCAGTGAAGAGTGACGAAGGTTAGAAAGACCCCTGTAAGAGATGCTATAAGCATGGCTGGTGTTACCGTTCAATCATACGGTGCCCTGACCAAATAACAGCAAGAGATCCAGTAAGTGCCTCCTGGATGTGCAGACTGAATGCTAACTGCCTGTGACATTGACTTGTTTCAAGCCTCTTGTAGTGCTGCCACTATCAGTGTTATATTTGTATAGTAGAATAACATGATATATTGATTCTAGAGTGCTTATCAACTGGACCTGTTCAAAATACTCTGTCCTACAAAGTTCAGCACTATTTCTCATGCAGAACGGGTGCTGTATATTTGTGCAGAGAGCTACTTGTTCTCTCACAGTGCTTTTAATTCTTTCCTTGAGACATAAGCAGTAAGTTTTCAAAATCTAGGAACAGTGGAAAAAGATGCAAACAGTATTTTCTGAAATTGTATGAACTGCACTTTGTACTAATTTGAAAGATACTGGCTACAGCAGAATGACTTCAAAAGACAACGCCTCTTCCATTCCGGCTTCAATCGCTAGTCTGAAATCTATACTAGGGCTAGGCAATGATGAACAATTTCTAATGGCAAATTAAAAATTACTAACAATTACTAACAAATTAAAAATTACTAACAATTCTTGGCACTTTTTTGTATAAAGCATTTTGGCCATTTCCTGGGTGACAATATTATATGAACAAAAGCTGAGCGCGTGGTTAACCTTCGCATCCTGCTATGGAAGTAGGATGTGTAGCATGACAGCTCTAGGAACGCACGTCTCTGTGAAATGCATGTACCAGGGACTGTAAACCATATCTCTGGAACAGCGTATCAGTGAAGAGTTAACATTGAGATCTGGGCACAACCAGTGCCACAGTTTCAGTCTGACAAATGTCAGACTGAAAGAGTCTATCTATACAAATCAAAATAGTTACATATAACTTCTGGAATACCACTGTGGATTTCTACTATGTGATATCACCACAAGAATTACAGCTAAAACAAACAATCAAAAATCAACGGAACATATTCCATGACACCAGACAAAGACATCATCTTCCCCTCTGCTTTTACTTGCAATTTTAATGAAACATTGCATATTTATTCATTATTTATCCAATTTAAAATTGAGCTAATCACTCAGTCACTGCTGTCACAGAATTGGTATTTATGCAGATAATAGCATACTGATGCGTGTGGATTACCTTGCAGTTAGCTCTAGACCTCATAATTCTGAAGCAGACAAATTAACAGGTATGGTACTTGTTAAAATTCAAAACTGAATTTGTTTACTGTTCTCTCAGCATGTCAAAAATTCATTATATTGATGTACTTACAAAATCTATGAAACCCAACAATTAACTTGCAAACTTACCTTCCGAAAGATTAAAGATGCCCTGCCAATTCAAGGCTTTATAATTTATGATATTGAACTCATCCACTTATCACTGCTTTAGACTTGACCAGGGTAAACACATGATTTAATGAAGTTCCCTAAATATTCCTGTGCAAAACAATCATGAGGAAGTGAAAGGAACAGCATGCAACAATAGGAAAAAAATCCGAATATTCACATGAGTTCATATGTGGAAGCTCAATATCAAACACGAAGTCCCATAAAATTAGTATGCTCATGAGTGATTTTTTAAAATACAAAATCCAAACCAAATCATTGAACACAGAAATGAAGGGTATCGCTTTTATCTCAAAAATTACTTTCCTACAATGCAGATGTGTTACTAGGACCCCTTCAGAATAACTTGGTACATTGGAGAGTTCAGAGAAGGCATAACTGTTCATTTTACAGTGATTTCACAAATATATGTCCTTTACATACTTGTGGATACAAAGAAATTCACGTTTCTAAACCAAAATCATAAAAACCCTCCAAGAATCTGACTGAAGGCCAAGTACATATTTCACTCCTAGTTATCATGAACACTAAAAGCCATAAGCTAAACTAAACAGAATTTGTGTGCTGCAGTTTTTTCATTATAGTTATTTCAATTTTGTTTACGCTAAACCCTTGGAACCCTGAGAAGTCACTCACTAAGAAAAGCTTTATTTCAAAAAGGAACCCGGAACCCTGAGAAGTCACTCACTAAGAAAAGCTTTATTTCCCAATTATTTTGTTTACGCTAAACCCTTGGAACCCTAAGTCACTCATCACTAAGAAAAGCTTTATTTCAAAATGGCCAATTATTTTTCTGAGATTTAAAGTAATAACAATGCATTTCTTTAACATTTTTTATTGTGATGTCTCAGGAGGTAAATTCTGTTACCTTGCTAAAAGTAGCCACACATACCCAAACTAGATAAAGTCTTGTACTTGAAAAGCCTGCAAAAAAAACTTTAATAAGATTCAGATGGCAGATTCTACCATACAAGTTCATCATGAGCTGTAAAACAGACAAAAAATAGCATTCTGCAAATCCTGAAAAGTAAATGAGAATAATGTTTCAATAGTTTTACGCATTTAAGTGTTCACTGACCTGCTGAAATAGAAGAAGAATTTTTTTCATGACAGTGACCATTTCTCCTCTATATGAGAAAGAAGATCAACCCACATCTATACAATTGTACATAATAATCTACTTAATTGATTATTATAGTTTTAGGGCTTGCTTCCCTAAAGAAAAAAACCCTACTACAAACCTAGATAATCAGATGTGTGAAATACTACTGTAGATCTTATTAGATGTGATACTACATTAATCACCTCTAGAATCTCTAGGTTACGTATTCTTTCCACCAAGAGACAGTACCAACCTCCCACCAAAACCAACCCTCTGAAAAGCCCAAAATGACAACAGAAAGGCCCACGAGGAGGAAAAACTTGAAGTGTAACATTAGGAGCTCCACACAACAGCTTGTTGATCACCAAGCAAGTAAAACTGAGTTTCTTCCAAACCTCAACAGCGAAATGCAAACATTTCCCACCCCCCAAAAAAAATCAGCATCAGTGCAATTGACAGTAGACAGCCCTGCCCACGCCTTGCAGCCCTCAAGTGGCACTCTGTCCAAGAACACAAAGTTTTGGACAGAAATGTTTTGTTCTTGCTTTCACTCAAAGTCTCTTGACTATTCAGTTATTAGAAAATATTCATCTGCTCTTATCCTTAGACAACTATACAAATGCAGTCACACACAGTGAGCTGTCATCACTAGGGTATTACAGAAATTTCTAGCTGTACTAAATGCTGTATTTCTCCAGAGCAACAGGATTTTTTTTAGCAAGTGTATATTGATTATCTGTAAGGCACCACAGACAGATGGACAGCATAAATAGCAAGTATTTGTGTGATATCTTGAGATTTAGCTTTTAATTCACCTTCGGGTGGTTTTTTTCCCAGCATCAGTTTTATAAAATCAACATCTTGGAGAGATGAGTTATGGCACTGAATTCAGATTTATAGCTATAACAGTACTAACACTAAAGTGAAAGTAGATGCTTTATTTCTTAGATGTGTCTCTTTAAAAATTGCTCTTTCATTCAGACATCCTGGTATTTAGGATGGCTCTTTCCCTAGTACGCAAAACTTTACTTCTACCAAGTGGACTTCTACTAAGTCCAGTTGATAGTAGCAAAAGGGTAATAATAATAAAAATAACTCAGCTTTGCCAGCAGGGCATAAATCCAGCAATGCTTTGTGAAGGCTTTAAAGGAGGAAGAAATACACCTATTTCTGTTACTTCTATCCTCCTGCCTCCTTATTTTCAGTTAAGGATACTGACGCTGCAGAAGCCTTTTCCATGCAGGAATTGATGTGACTAACATCTTAATGTGCGCATATTGCCTTAATCTAAATAAATGTGAACCCATCATTCTTCAGTCACATAGGGTGTGACTTCTACGCGACACTGTGGAGTTCACAAACTGTTTTCAATCCTGACAACGGTTAGGCCTAACTTTCAACACTATGTAGACATTAAGAGCGCACTGGCTCTGACCCATCGTTCTGGCTAGCACGCTAACTACTGTAAGTAATTTGATCTGTGAATCGTATGAAATAGTGAGTGGTTTGGTTTACATGTGCATGCCTTCAAGCAATTAAACTTGAACAATATCTTGGCATAGGATCAAGCACCACAAATCTGCATCCAAACCTTAACATTTAATATGTGCTATCTCCTTTTCACATAGCAGGTGATAGACATTTTACCATTAACAATCTATTTGCCTATACTTTCCCTCTCTGAAATAAAATATTGACAAGTCTTTAAAAAAAATGCATGAGCTCAAATATACACTAAATAACTTAAAACAGGTCTGAAACACTGTATTACAGCTTGAAGCTGTTATGTGCAAGCTCCCTTTTCACATTCTCAATTTAAATGGCATTTCATTTTTGCCTCCGCTTCCTCTGCAGCCTAAGATCAGCACAAATAGCTTCCCTCACTGCTCGGTAATAACATGCTTCCCCTTTCCCCAAGATCAGCACAGGTATCTAGGTCACCATAAGGGGATAAACTGCTAATAAAAATAGTTCTGTCTTCCCCTTAGGATTTCTCTTTTTCTGGATTTCATCTGGGCTATGACCCTGGTTTGGCTTTAGCTACTGTGATCCTGTTTCCCCAACTTCCATCCCCTCTACAGATACACCATGACCAGAAGGACTAATGAGAATTTACTAAAAGTTAAGCTGAGAATTTAGGTAATTTAAAAGGCAAAACATGACAAGGAGGGTCAAAAAGGCTAATTGTACTAAATCTGGTGTCCAGGAGTGGCTTATGTGAACAACACATGATCTGAAAACCCTCCTGGACATTAGGAGATGCAGGGTGTGCTCCTGGTGCTACATGTACCTGTAGTTCCAGGACTCTGCTCTGAACTGGTAGACCGGTATTCGCATGCTTTGATAACTTTGAGAACATGTAAACTCTCAACATCCAGACAGGTGAAGACAGCATCTGGAAACTAAGGCCGTAACATTGATGAAAACATAAAAAGGGGCTAGCACAAATAAAGAGGAACTTCCTCGGGGCTAGCTGACACTGATCATAATTTTCTACAGGAACTTTGGTCTGTGTATATGTCACATTGAATGTGTATCTTGATAAAGTTTAGAATTAATTTCCAGTGCTAAATTTATTAGAAAAAATGCATGA
>NW_008794125.1:4028086-4036373 GCF_000699145.1 Aptenodytes forsteri | reverse complement strand
AAAAAAAAGTTGACTAGAATTTGGGGTGAAAACCACTAGTGTGGTATTTCTGAATATACACATATTTATTTTTCAATATACAAACATTTAAACGTAAGTGTCAGGCAAATTACATAAGCACTTTAAAAATAAAGCACCCCACGTATATACTCAGGACATCTCTTGGCCTTGCACATGAATAAAGCAGAAATGGACTACGCAGTGTTTTATAAAAAAAGATGAGTGTTTCTACATAGTTACACACTGAGAGAGAGGGAAAAGAGAGCAAAATCTTAATCTCCCCAAAAGTATGATGACAACTGGACTCAAATCTTATTTTTTTGAAGTAAGGTAATGCCCAGCATTTTCAAAACCTTAAAATGTGTTCCATAAAAAGCTATTTCAGCATTAAAAGTTGGTTAACCTTGAACAGTTAGATTAATGATCCAGCACACTTCAACCTTAGCGTCAATGAATAAACAAATCTTACCAGAGCAAAGCAAAACTGATCAGGAGAGATGAACTGCAATGAAACAGTCCCCACGATCATTGCAGTGAGCAGGTAAAACAGCAATGAACTTACTGAATAGAGCGCGTAAGAAATAATTTCTCCAGAGTCTCAATGCAGTCAAATAGCTCTTGGTTCAAACGCTAAGATTTTCCTCCTTTACAAATTACTTGTTCTTTGACAAACAGTTAGGAATCTGACTATTTGATACACTTGATGTGTTACTGCCATTTTTTAAATGGCTCAACACTGCTCAAGTCTTCTATAATACTTTGTAACCCATCCAAATTCAGGAAATAGATAGAGATGATGAAAATGTAGCACAGTGCCCTTCAGATCCTCTATCATTTGGAATCTAAAGTACATAATTAATGACAAGGGCATCTAGGGAACATAAAATGCAGAATGTGCAGAACCTAAGGCGTGTTCTGTTCTTTAACTGCTAGTACAGTAAAATATCTGACATTTCATATTTATCCTTGCCATGATAGTATGAAAATTATTTTAAACAATAAGTAAAATGAAAGCAGCCACCTACATTCACTTAATACTAGAATTAAGTAAATATAAGCCTGCTATTACAATGAGGCACAGAGTTTGCTCACTGTATGTATATAGTGTTTCTATAAAAAGGATGTCCGTTTAGACATTAGATCCATCAAAAGCCAAGATTGGGATTAACACTCCTTTCACTCCTGGCACTGTGTTCTGCAATGCCCCCTGTGACTGACCAGCCAATACAAACTGGAAAACTTCTTCTACCACTCACATGGGAAAAGAATGCTTCATAACGCTTCATAAAGCGGAACCTGTGACTAGTATGACTGTAGCAGTAGATGTGGTTGCAGTGCCACCACTGAGCTATACCAAACCATGAGCCAAAGGTACTAGTGGTCTGACGCTGTTGTGACTAATCTGTTCATCACTAAACACTGCCATATCAATCATATCAAGACAGACAGGAAAACAATTCTGGCAAATGTGACCCCGTCTGCTGCAGCTGGAGCTCAGTCACTACGAGCAGCTGTAGCCCTGCTCAACAGCTGTGGTCCTGGCAGACGCAGCGTGGCTGCTGGCCATGGTAACCCCAGACAGTGGTACTAATGAGGGCCGGCAGCGTCTGCAAGTGAGTGGGGAGAAAATGAAATACAAATTACATACTCAGCAGCGACTGAAGAGTAATCTGCAGTTGATTCAGCATCGCACTGGCAAAAAGTCCTGCTACCCAGTCAAGTCTCTCTTCTTAAGCCTACTTGTGAAGAAGAGAAAAACGTTAGGCTGGGAGAAAGCCTTCCTTTCCTGAAGATACAGTTAGACAATTTGTCAGGACTGCCATCCCGGTAATTCAGAGGACAGAAAGGAATAAAGGTCCTTAGGGAGGATTTGGTGCACAAGCAAATACTCAAAGTATAGTTTAAAAGTACACTAGCATCACACGTATTCAAATAAGTTGGAGCATTCAGGAAACAATCATGCTCATCAGATGATATTAGAGGGGACGCTTCCCCACACTGCAAAATTGAGTGAGCAATGCATCGTTCTGGTATTTGTGGCCTACCACTCCATTACTGCTTCTATATAAAATTACATTTCCAACAAAAATTTTAGTGTCAAACATTTTTATGACTACAGACCAAAAGTCAAAGTTTGCATTTAAATAGATGTATTAAGAGCTCAGCAGCACAGGTAGAAGAGGGAAATGCTGTTTTAAGGAACATTTAAATAGGGAGCGTGAGCACAGAAGGGATTTTTCATCTCAAATGATTTGAACAATTTTATTTTTATTACTGTTCCTGGGTCCAATTCAAAGTCAAGATTCTAACCGTAGTATCCTGCACCCCTGGACTCATCTCAGACTGAGCTGTAGAAACTACTTCTCTTTTCATCTTTCCATTGGGAATAGCCTCATTTGTTATAAATACAGTATTCTTTTATCCATAGTCGAAGCCCACAGTTTTCACCAGCTTGCAGCCCAGGTCCTATTATACTACTTTAGCTCTCAAGTTGTTGACTCATTTTTGTTTGCATCAGTCACCGTAGGCTAAGCTTCAGCTGTTATATTTCTCCCCAGACAGCACAGCCATTTTTGAGAGATGCAT
This sequence comes from Aptenodytes forsteri, assembly GCF_000699145.1. NCBI lineage: Eukaryota > Metazoa > Chordata > Aves > Sphenisciformes > Spheniscidae > Aptenodytes > Aptenodytes forsteri. The sequence goes on along the minus strand of NW_008794125.1, from coordinate 4,033,787 downwards.
TTTCAACGTACACCTTAAAAATTCACAAGTAATTCTCCCCCCCTTTTTTTAATTGGTCTTTCTTGATAGATAGGCATTCCAGTCATGATGATAATACAATGTGAACTACATGATTGTTAAACTAAAGGGGTTACATTTAACTGTAGTCAGTTTTAGATCCACTATGAGTTAATGCCTTCATAACCACACACTTTCTTTCCCTGAAGAGAGAATGACCAGGTGTAAAAAGACTCGCTTTCAGATTCTCTAGTAAGACTCTGGAACAACACAAGATTTAGGACTTGAAAGTCACAAGACCTTTTTTGCTGCTAACTCATTAATCAAGTATTTAAATTCTCTGCCAGTTTAAACATCTATAAAATTGTTACAGAATCAAATCAACTCTCAGAAACAAGAGTGTAAGCACAGCACAAAAACATTTAACATAATGACCATTTTAGGTGTATTTTTGCTGTCTTCTCCAGAGGTTCCTTCCTACAGAATAATTTCTTTAACACAGGGAAAACGTGGGCTTATTGCGTGGGAACACAACGTTCAAGTATAGACAGAGACTAATCACAGCCGGATTTCCTGAAAACTTCATAGCAAAATTTTCTTCTACCCAGGTAATCCCTAAATTTCTTCAAGAAACATTTCTCAGAGCATTTAGAGGTCAGTCAGAAATATAAAGAACATCACAGAAGCAAAGGTACTTTCATATGTTGACGCATTTTGGAATTCCAGACAGTTGTTACTTGCACCGTAATTTGCCAGTTCTCTCTCCATAGTACAGAGATGTTTACCAGCCAGTTCCCAGTAGTTTTAAGCAGAAATAGTGTACAAGACATCAGGAACATCAGTAGTACTCATGAAATCGTAACAGTGGTTCATTTACAGCAGTAGCTTTTAGACAACCTACAGAAAACCTAAAGGTGAACAGTTAAATTCTGTATAGCAACATTTCTTCCAACTGCCTGCCAGGTCACTTGCTGTCAGAACCAGGATATTCCTAATTTTCGTTAAGCGTATTTTCAGCTTTTATATACATTTATAAAACATTTACCTACATTTTTATATACACATACAACAGGACCATTTTATAGAATACTGAAAAATATTTAAATTCTATTTTTACAATATAATACTCCGGGCTAGCTTCAGGCATAGGCAAAGTAGGGGGTTTTTTTAAGGTAACAGACCGTTACCAGACACTCATGGACCTGCTGTCTGCTTTCCTTTGTCTTAAAGCAAAGTCACCAACTAGTAGCAATGGGATGTGAGTGGCAGATGTAAAATTACAGGCTAGGTCAGGTCCCAGTCTGTACCATAGACTCACCAGGGCAGATGTACAGGATACCACACCAGAGCAGAATTAGCCCCAAGCAGCAAGAGACAGAACAATTCATGAGGTTACCCGAACAGCCCGTATCCTCTACACACTTCTACCCTGTGTTCTCCATTCACTCAGTTTTTCCTACACTGCTGACAAGCACTGAGGCAGCTCAGAAAATGCAACAGCAATGACCTCTTGTTGTGCCGAGTACTGTAGAATAATTTCATGCTATACCCCAAACTGTATCTTTCCTCAGTTTTACATCTGCTTTCATCCAATTTAACTGAATGACAATTTGTTAGCATTCTATGGCAGAATAAGAATACTTCCTAAATTGATTTCATAACGTATTAAATCTTCAGAGCTGCTTCCTATCCTGTTTTGTTCCATTTTTCCAGTGGTTTGCCTGCTTTTTTGTCAGTTGTTGCACACACAGCAGTGCTTTCATTAAATTGTCCATAATAAACCTTATTTTGTAAGGTTTTTCCACAAAGATATCTAAATATCTAATTTCTCTCAGTTTTAATGGGATTGAGGCACTTCAATAAAACCATGGATCTCAGCTGTAATTTTTATATATATAAAGGAAAACTTAGATTTTTATTTTACCCTCATAGGATATAGTTAATTTAGAAGTCATTTAGAGCTTAGGAGTTTCTAATGGACATTAACTTACAAGTAAAGCCCCCAGAAAATTTCACACCTCTTCAGTGAGCCTTGCAAAGATTTTCTGAAGTTTCCATTTTCTTGACCAGCTAAAATACACTTTTCTACTTTGTTTTAATACTGTTTCCAAAAGCAATTGATTTGGCATGTGGCTTTGTCTGAAAATACATTAATAAAATTTAACTATCCTTATTCAAGAAACCAGACAGAAAGAAGTTAGTTGTTAATTTCTATGGTCTATCTACTGCTCTCGCCATTCAATTGTTTGTGATCCTTTGCTTATTCTCTTGTCTATTCTACATTTTTTCTTTTGTTATACAGAAAGTATTTAATAACACAAGGGGTTTGGTCTATGCCAACATTTACACAGTAGCATAAGGCACTGGAAAAAGTCTATCACTTAATCTGTACCTTATATTCCTTGTGTACAGAATAACAAATTACAGTTATGGTATTGCCCATAGCGAGATGCCACAATACCATCTGCAACAGCTCACCGTCTACGGCGTATGATGGCTGGAAGAACAGAGCAAACGGCACAGTAGCTGCCACCTCATGCTGCTGAATATTGCCATCCAGCACAGGCAGCGGCAGCCAGAACACCGACATGTGCATTGCTATTCTCTATTCCACTGCAGTTTTGACTGGAAAATCATAATCTGGCCCTGAAAAATATATAGTATTACTAGGCTATCCAAATCATTATAATGGCTATGACAGAGTTTACTCATGTAAACATATACCCATAACCTTGGAAGCCCTCCTTGTGTTTGAGTCAGGAGTGCTCTGGTAGAAAGCCATTCTCCCTCTTTCCATACTGACCTCACTGCAAAACAGATTGTTAAAAACAAGACCCCTTTCCCAAATTTTCTTTTTTGAAAGAGAATCAAATTTCCTACAAAATTTGCATCTTGCAAAAAGAATTTTTTTCTGGCAGGGCATTTGAAGGAAGTATAATCTGAACTTGTCCCCATGGGCTAGATGGGGGAAATTTCACACTTGCTGAAGCACTTCCTCAGATGGCAGACGAACCTCTCCTGAACGTCTTGTACTCTTGTATTCCCACCAGCTTTCGCCTTGCCTGTTACCAACACAGAACACGATAGCAAACAGAAAAGTGGAAAATGGAGTGGCGGTAGAGAACTCCCCAACCAGAAGAACAGAAAGACCAGAGCCTAGATCATGCTATATTTCTGTCCTTCCTATTGAAAGGTGTATTGGACTTACATGCCCAGGCGCTGGCAGCAGGGGCCTCTGTGAGGAGGGGCCGGGGCTGCCCCATGCCACACACACACAGCCGGTTCCAGCGCAGGGCACAGCTGAGCCCCTCAGCGAGGCTGCTGCTACTGTTCATTTACGCAGCATACTCACTAAAGGGTACATACACACTGAACCAGGTAGCAGGAAAATATATGTAGAACCAGAACATTATTTAAGAAATAATGTTAAGAATATAATGACTTCAGTAACTTGTTAGTTCAGAGGTGTTCTTCCATGCGAGTGCTTCCCTCTATAAATACAACAGCAAAAAGTGTTCAACTAATAACATGAATCAAGGCCCCTCAAGAATGGGTCAAGGTCCAGAACTGAACTGTTTCACAAGAACTGTCACGTAATAACAATTCTTTCTCCATGGAGGAATCTGTAGGCTGATCCGGCCTACAAAAATCCTGTGCTGGGTGCCTTCAACACATAACAAGGTTTTCCTTGGTATCACAGTCCCTGAACACAGAAAGATTTTCTTTCTTTCTTCTTTTTTCCCTCCCCAGTTCTCCTAATGTCCTCTCCTTTTGAGAGCAGGGCATTAGTATTCACTGCATGTGTCTTTGAAAAGGTTTAATCTCCTAGCAATTACCGATATGAGAGTTTCATTATATGTACAGTATGATAAATATTGAAGAGGTCTCCCAGCTGTTTTGATCAGTTTTAATCTAGGCATGCACAATGGCAGTGACGATGCCCCAGCGGCTAATGTCTGCCTCTCTGCAAGGGCGATTGCAGAGCCAGCATGAGCCCTGGAGGGACAGGGAGACTGCACACGCTTTTGAACTGATGCTGTGGAGTCAGAGCCATAAGCAGTCATCCTTGCAACTGCTGGAGTTTCTGATCAAACTGATGGTGTATTAGTACAGGTTACATCCTAAATCCACACTGCCAGCTGCTTTGAAATAATAAGGCCTGATTCTAACATGGAAGCCCTACTCAGGTACTGAAAGGAGTAAAGCACCGAGATCCTACATACTTAATTTGGATAGGAAACAGACTGTACTTTGTGTCTGCACCTAAAGTTTTGTTGCATCTGTGAATGCTATGGGATCAAGGAGAAACAGTAAATTCTAGTTACCATACCTTAGGGGAGAACAGGGCTGAAGACCAGCGCTGGAAACCTAAGGCAGAACACGCAGGTCATACTTTACAGAAATACACTGCCGCCTCTCACTTGCAAGAAAATCTGATGCAAAGTGGTTCACATCTCAGAACTTGCTGCAGTATTTAGAGTCATTTTTAATTATACATTTCATAATTGGGTTTGTTTCATCAAGTGCTTTAAATTTGGGGGTGTCTAAGTCATAATTTGTTCTGTCTCAAACTTTTACCACCATATAAAATTATAATAAAAAGACATAGGTCCTCTTTCTAGCTAGTGTAAATGGTATGACAGTACGCGAGAGATCCTTTTCAACACAAACTAATTTTCCAGGGCCTAAAGAAGACAATTATGCTATTACATGCATATTTTGAAATGCGAGCAGGCAGCACATTCCTAAGACATTTCTGAGCATACCACCTCTAACCAATCCCTGCGCGAACAAGTATTTTCTGTGCTGGGCACAAGGGCTCTTCCCTGCTGTGTGACCTAACAACTCAGGATACAAATTTCTCCAGCTATGAGAGCACAAGAACTAGACTTGATTCCTCTGTTCTATGTTTGAATTCAGTATTTCTAGTGACCAGGAGTAACATTCAGCATGACAAATAATTTAATGAACTACTAATTCAGAGTTGACCTTCAATGAAAGTGCTATTTAATTACCCAGTTTTTCTGAAGTCAGGCATAAGAATGCTAAACCATTTCCGAACAGGTGCAGGAGGCACATGTTAATTTTAGTAGTAAAGGTCATTACATACGTATTTCTGCACTTTCTCCTGGCATCCCTCCTGTCAGAGGATTACTTATGTATGTCTATGAAGACAAAGAGGAGAAAAAAAATCCTTCGTGTTCTTTCAGCTTCAACTTAGCCAAGTCCTATCTCCTATTCTCCTTTTTCCTTTACACTCTTTTCAAAAATAAGTCTAAATCCAATACTGAGAGAGGAAATACATTATCTTGCAAATTAGAGTGATAAGATTAGATTAGTGCCTACATAGCTGAAAAGTACTTGTAGTATATGTTTTCATACTAATGTAGAGTATTCTCTTGGGGAAAAAAACTTCAGAGCAGAATTAAGGGACATTTTCATATAAGCCCCAAAAAAACCCGCAACAAACACATACCACTCATTGAGCAGGAAAAAAACCTAAGTAAATTAACTCATGCTTGACAATCAGAATTGTAAAAATCCTTCCTCTGAAAGCAAAGATCAATTTCTACTTTAATCTATGAGCACGAGATGTGAACCAATAACTTAGCAGAGAAATAAAGATTTCTTGGCCTGTCTAGATTTCTCTTATTAGACTGAAGAAGTGGGCGTCATGTTTGACACTGGTTTTTTTTTTTTAATT
>NW_008794125.1:4024365-4027625 GCF_000699145.1 Aptenodytes forsteri | reverse complement strand
CTGTTTTTTTTTTTTTAATCTTATTGCCTGAGGAAGTGTGAAAACAGCCTCAAGAAGAAGTCAGCTCTAACAATATTGAGCTTATTCTCTCCCTCTGTTTCACCCTTCAGGTTTTGATGCTTTTTCAGAAGAAGTATTAAAAGTAGCCAACCCCAGTGAGAACAGGAAGAATGTATCAGAAACAGCTCCTTACTACAATGTTTTCCTAAGGTACCAAATGTACATCTCTTCGTTCAAATTGTATTTCACTTGTTTCTTTGGTGGTAGAAGGAGGACAATAGAAGGTAGGTATCACATTTTCAAGTTTAATAAAGATGCTGCAACTGTACAATTTATTTTATGGTTGAGATGTAGTAGGGGCTTTATTCACAAGGACAGACATTGGTAGTTGGAGTGGATTAGCTTGTTAGGGTGTGGTGGGGTTGGTTTTTTTGGTTTTGTTTTTTGGGTTTTTTTTTAAACCAGAAATTAGCTAGCAAATGCCAACACAATTTGGAGCAACCCCAAAGAAGACTGAGCACACTTAGAGCCACTGCTGGTGGCTCCATGAACGAAAAATTGAAGTGTTGTTTTGTTTTCTTTCCCTAAAATAATACACACCGACTGTTATTACCCGCTACCTACATTCAGAGAGAAGTAGTTCTCCAGGGAATGTTACAACAGCTCGCTAGTCCCTCAGCTTTACACACTAGAGTCTGGCAGCACAAGTCAACATCCCATCCTCATTGACAGAGGGTTGCTTCACTAAGAGTAAGGTGCTATTTTGGTTTTTTTACCCAGGAAAAAAAAATAATCACAAAACAAAGTAAAGAGTATCAGAGTGCTCCTAGAAGATAAAAACTAGATAAGGCATGTTAAATTTGTTGAAAATCACTTTGTATTATTTAACTGACTGCCTCCCTACCAAACTGAGTAAACCCAGACAGGACGCCAGGCTGGAGGTAAATTTCATGCCTTGTTGTCACAGAAAGGCTTCTGGCATCTATAGAAAAAATTATGCCAGATGAAAGTCTTTCTTTAAGAGACTTCATGAGAATAGTCATTTTTGTCATTAGTCTGCGCATGCGATTCTTTCTGGCACTCTGCTTTTGAAACCTTGGCTATCATGGACTAGCTGCTGTAAATATATTGTTGATTTTAAAGATAAACTTAAGTTGATATCAGCTTTGACCATCAATTTCTGAGTCCCTGACTGGCTGCGTAAAATCATGATTTCAAGGTCTTTGTTGTTGGTGGCAGCATTTTTTAAACAGAAAAGGCTCTAGGAATGGGGAAAGAGGATGCACCAGCTCTTTTCTGACTTTCCTAACACTATGCTGAGATTCAAACACTGTGTCTTGGATAGAGTTACCCAGTCAGCAGGGCTGCCCTTCCCAGTGCTCTCCTCAGCACTGGTTTTTGTATTCCTGTATTTTGGTGTTAGTGGTCTCACGGTTGCACAGTCAGACGCATTAGGGCAAGTTGATGCAATCAAAACCTAACTTTACAAAAAAGGATTAATTTTCAGTCAGATAAACTGCCTGATCTAGCCAACAGTAAAAAGGATATTATTTTCATATTCATATGTATTCCAGCATTTTACTACCAAGAGTGTTATTTAATTAAGCTCCAGTAAAAAATACTAGGAAATTCTGGACGCTTTAGATGTGTGCACTCCACAGTGAAGAATGTTTTTGTTGAAGCTGTGATATTATTTTCTGAATCAACTAATGGCTCAGTGCTTTCAAAGATTTTTTTTTTTTTAATGTGCAGGCATTCAACTATTAGCAAGGACAACATTTTGATTCAAATCATCCCTAGGTCATGGAAATTAATATACACATTCTGTTCTACTATACTAAATTTGCCAAAACAAAAATGTATTTCAATAAAGCAGATTATTATAAATCATGTTTGTACTTAAACAAACATGAGATAGTGAGAAAAATAATTGACTACACTGTTTCCTAAGCAGGCCCAGATTATTAGTGGTTACGTTAAATACAGACATTTACATCCAAACCATTAACACATGCTTAAAATGCATCAATAATTCAGTAATTTTTTAAGTTCAACATGGGAAATCACCTTTTACAGATAATATATAGCACAGCACTGTTAGATCATAAGCCATCAAGTGTGAAAAAGATAGAAATATGGCCAACTATGTCTTCTGTGCACATCACCATACCTCAGTGTATCTCAGACTGCCCATGAAGTTCTGATACGTTCTTATACCAGAACAGCATCTATGTGCAAGGCTTTGACCTCCAATTTAGAGTATGTTATACTGCAAGAGTGGAGATGAGAAACTGGTGAAATCGGCAGTATAGAAATACTACACACTTTGGTACAAAAAGAGTCCACTACCTAGAATCAAGGAGCAGAAAGCATTCTGTGGTACTTGCATTTCCACTGCGTATCTCTGTGCTATGTGACAAAGAAAAAAAAAATTAGAAGGCAAAGCACTCTCTGTGTCTCTCACACATAAAGACACTAATAGCTCAATCTCACCATGGTGCCTAGGTTCCTATAGTTTTATCATTAAAGATTTTGGTCAGTCAACTGTGGTGGTAATTATCACATAAATTAACTGAGAGACAGGAAAACCAGAATCTAAGACAAAATCTCACCTCCAGCAACAAAGTATAGGACTGCATTTTCCAGTAATATTTTCAAACCTAACACCAATGATGAACCAAGTTTTTTTCTGGAATATTGCTTAGGTTACAGAAAGAAAGCCTGTTAGTCAGTGCCATTTACCCCCTGGTATCCAGCTTTTATCTGCTGACCTGTCACAATAAAACAATTCTGAAGATGTATTTTCAGATACAGGTGATTAGCACAGCAAGGAAGGCAGCAGAGTGAAAATTCTTTTTCAGATAAGTGTTGCTTGCAAGGAATGTAGGTAGAAGGAAAAGCAAAGAACTAATCAGTTTGGCTACACTAGACTATAAGCTCAAACTTTTATTTGGGTTGTGGGGGTTTTTTGGGTTTTTTTTTTTTGATAAGGGTATTTTACTTTAAAATAGTTCGGGTCCCACTCAGTTCTGCATGGGAACCTTGTTATCTTTTCAATGCATTCAGCTGACAATGTAAATTTCCAACAGAATCCCAACCCTTGTCTTTAGTGAAGTGTTTAAATAAGGGCAGATGGCACCTTGAGATTTCACTACTCCATTCTATTGCTCCAAAACAGGCTCAAATTTATTTCTGCTGTCCTTGATAGAGCTGGGCTTTTTTTTTTTTTTTTTTTTTTTTAAGATTTCCAAATATGGGGG
>NW_008794125.1:3987639-4024346 GCF_000699145.1 Aptenodytes forsteri | reverse complement strand
AAATGATGCTTACTATTAACAAGTTTGCATTGCATTTGTTGTCTGTTTTAGGGTATTTTCTGCTCATTTAAATTCAAAGTTCATTCTTCACACAAGGAAAAGATTAAATTTTGTAACTGTTGTGACACAGATGTTACCTACCCTTCACAACATTTGAGTTTGGAATGTTATGAGATCACACTAGGAAGGGCAGTTGCTGATATAAATGAAAGGTTATGACTATTAGCTAATTTAATTAAGTCATTCACTACCCTCTGTAAAAGAATATCCTCTACTTCCCTTTTCTCTTCTTCCATCTCTACTCAAGTATTTAATGATTATGCAAGAAGAGGCACCAGACCTTAAAAAGTGGGATACATGAATACTGCACATTAACCTTTAACACTGTCACTTTTGCATTGTTAAATCACAGAATCACAGACTGGCTGAGGATGGAAGGGACCTCTGGAGGCCCTCTGGTCCAACCCACCTGCTCAAGCAGGGCCACCTAGATCCAGTTGCCCAGGACCGTGACCAGCCAGCTTTTGAATAGCTCCAAGGTGGGAGACCCCAGAACTTCCCTGGGCAACCAGGTGTCAGTGCTCAGTCACCCTCACAGTGAAAAAGTGTTTCCTGATGTTCAGAGCGAACCTGCTGTGTTTCAGTTTGTGCTGTTTGTGTCACTGGACACCGCTGAAAAGTGCCTGGCTCCGTCCTCTTTGCACCCTACCTTCAGGTACTCATATACATCGATGAGATTCCCCCTGAGCCTTCTCTTCTCCAAGCTAAGCAGTCCCAGCTTTCTTCTCAGCTTTTTCTCACAGGAGAGATGCTCCAGTCCCTTATGCATCTTTGTGGCCCTTCACTGGACTCTCTCCAGTAGCTCTGTATCTCCCTTGCACTGGGTAGCCCAGAACTGGACACAGAACTCCAGGCGTGGCCTCCCCAGTGCGGAGCAGAGGGAAGGATCACCCCCCCCTTGACCTGCTGGCAACACTCCTCCTGCAGCCTAGGATACCATTAGGCTTCTTTGCCACAAAGGCACATTGCTGGCTCCATGTTCAACTTGGTGTCTACCTTTTACATTCTAATATACAGTTTTTCTTTTACTTTTTCAGTAACATCGCTGATTTTCACTACATTTGTGGTCCCTCCTAAACTCCACCATCCTCAGCTGCATTTGTTTATTAGTATTACAGAAAACATCGTTCCATTTTTTAAAATTGCAATTCTAATAACATGATCAGAGTTCACATCTAAAGGCAAATAACTGTTTAATCAATGCCCTCACTGAACCGCTGCACAATCAGAGGTGGAGGTCTATCACAGTAAAATTGGAAGACGTAGGGTTCTGTGGTGGGCCCTCTCTTCTGCTATTTGCATGCACACACATGCAAAACCATGTACTGCTGCTGAATCAGAGGCCTTTGAAAGTTAATAAAAAAACAAAACATCGGTTTGGAAGTTATACATTAAAATAAAGTAATTTGTCACTGTCCCTATATCATCACAGAATGAAAGACATATTTTGAAATGTCATGTTACAGAATTCTACGTAACAAGAAGAAAATTGATTGCTGACATACCATTTCTAATTCTGCTATTCCTCTTCTATGCAATGGAACTCTTAAACATCTTCCGAACAACAAAAAACGACTAATGCATTTTTCTTTTAGTTTTTGCTTACTTCATGCCCACAGCAGCATAAAGATATACACTGACATACAAGCTGGCTGAGTAAGGGCGATTGGCTCCAATGTGAAATAAACTAGTGACTTTTGGGAAAACAAGTAAAGACAAAAATACCGCACAAAAAACCCAGACACAAATCAGACCCCGAAAACTTTTAACAGCAGCAGCTAATCAGCTGAGGTTGGTGAATTAATCCAAGTATGCATCTAAGCTCACATTATGAATTTTTCTAAGGTTGCTTTCTGTTCTACCAGTCTCTTGTCCTAACATCAATATGCCAATGGTTTGAGCAGACTGTGAGGTGGTAGAAGTCATTGGGAGATATTTTTCTCTTTTACACACTATAATGATGACTTGTGAATAATGCGCATATGTTACAATGCTTGTTTCCACAGGCTGCTGTAATGATTACATGTCATTAACTAAACAAAGAAAAATCTGAAAAAAAAAAAAAAAATCAGTCTGCAAAAAAAGAATTCTGTCTCAAGTTATATTTCCGTTATTACAAGCTTAGTTTACTACCTTTGTAGAAGAGTTTGTTGCAGGCTCCCTTTGCAGCACCACTGCATGAACAACCTCCAAAACAGAACCAGACAAACCAGGACCAAGTATAATCAAGAAAATAATATCAAAGGAAGTAATGAAAAGCACAGGCAAAATTACTCTTTTTCTGTCTGGATGAATGCTTTCTGCCTAAGAACGTCTCCCACTTAGTAACAAGAAACATGAGAGAATATGAATTTAGAAAAGAAAATTAAACAAAGAAAGTATAAATACTTTACTTCTGAATAACTGGAGCTCACTCTTGAAGTCTGAGTATGGATACAATCTTCCATCAGTTGAGGATGTTTTAACTGTTCTCTTCATGGCTGATAGGGGAGCTTCAGTTCTCCCACTAACCCACACAAGCTAGCACTCCCACTCGATGCACTGTACGGTTGAGATTTTACTGGATCTGAGGGAATGCAGCACTGTTCTTACTGGAAATCAAGAGGAACCAACTACTCAGCTTTCTTGGATTTCTCTAAAAATTTAATCTTTAAAGCATTTTGTTTGGATTTCAGTCATTTTTGGAATGTGTCTCATGACATCCCACCCCCCCCCATCAAGGGGAAGTGGCGAGTGACTCCCAAAAGACTGAATCTTTATACTGTAGATCTGCAAGAATAATCCCAGAAAGCAGTACTTGCTGAAGACTAACTTAAGTCTTGATATGGTGCCTATTTATGCCCTACCAGCTCCCATCTTCACGACTACAAATTTTTTTTTTTTGTACTGCAGGATAGGGGAATCGCTTGAAAGGTGAAAATTGTTTTTAAAGGCTCATTGTATATTTGGTATCATACGCACTGAAAATCTGAAGTAGTATTTCAGAGCAGAGTTCTCAGACAGCTGATGTACTTTACCCCAGAGTACTTCTACCATTGGTTTGATATATTTGTTTATGCATTTTATGAAAACTCTTAGTTCAATAAATTCTGCAAGATCAAATAGCATACTTTTGATTTATGCAAAATTCCATTATACATATTGTAAAACAACCCTGTGAAACATTAATCAACTTCAAAAAGGTTTCATAAGAACTCTGTGCAATGTTTCCTCTTTGGTATAGTTTGAAAATTAGGATTCTGTCGTATTTATGAGTATAGAGGTTAAACTTTTCCAGAAAGAAAACTGCTTTGTGCAAGTGGTATCAAGATACATGCAACTGTATCAACTGAATCATTGTTTTATTTACCTTTTATGCAAAAGCATAAGCAACATAAAAGCCATTAAAATGAGAAATTAAGTACAAATCACCACATCTATCTCAGTATGTATAACACTATAGAATTGTTAACACTAGACTTGAGAAAGTTCTGAAATTATTAGCATTTTAATTCTTCATAGACATCCACTACAGCAGAAACTCAGTTAAGCTCTCATGAGCATAACTCCAGGTTAACCTAGAGGTTCACTCTAGGCTTATACAGAGAGGACAACGCTTGGTAAACGCTGCAGGGTGCTGAACCAGAATCTGACTTAGTAGGAATTATGAAACTGCTCAAAAGATTTTATAGACTTTAAGGGAGAGTTTATTTGGGGCAATCAAGAAATTATGAGTACAAAGAGGAGGATCAAAATTCCCTGGATCTAAGTGGTTTTTGGTTTTGATGCAAGGAAAATGATACTGTCAGCACCAGAGCCACACATCGTCCCAAATGAATTCTGGTTTGCAAACCACACATTTTTTGAAGAGACTGTTACTAAAGATCTGGAAATATGTTGACTACTTTTTGTAGTTGCACTGCTTTTCCATCAGGTAAATACTGAAATGATTTATCAAATTACACAGTAGACTAATTGCATGTTAACCTAAACAAAAAATTGAAAAGAAAATGGATTCACAAACTTACCATATGGAACAGTTCAGATGAGGAAGTCCTGAATGATTTCCTATTTACAGCATTTGTTTCAATCTACTGTCTTTATCAGGAAGAAGATATTTAAAAAAAAAAAATAAATTTGGGGGTCATATTTGCCAGAGTATTCTTAAGTTTCTGTAAAACTTTACAACTTTGTAAAAGAAAACCTTTCAATTAAAATACATTAAGATAATTATAAGGGATAAGGTACAAGAATTATTGAAAGAACTAGATAACCTAAATAAAAATAGAAGGCAAATGATCCAAGTCTATAGAAATGGTAAATGAAATACACAGGAGCAGCACAGTAAGGCCAATCCTGTTAACATGGTGATTAATGGGCTCCCTGATAGTATAGACAGAATAAGAATTTCGGTGTATGACATTTGATAATATTGTATGTGTTAGAAGTGAAAGGACAGAAAGAACTAGATAACCTAAATAAAAATAGAAGGCAAATGATCCAAGTCTATAGAAATGGTAAATGAAATACACAGGAGCAGCACAGTAAGGCCAATCCTGTTAACATGGTGATTAATGGGCTCCCTGATAGTATAGACAGAATAAGAATTTCGGTGTATGACATTTGATAATATTGTATGTGTTAGAAGTGAAAGGACTGACATAGCATTTTACCCTAATAAATAATCAAATACAAAATATTAGAATGCTACTTGCGTTATGAAAGCTTGAATTAATTTTACTAAGAAAGGTATACAAGATTATTTTATTAAAACGTCAGTACTAAAAAATAAAAATATAGAAGTATGAATTCAAATGTAGGATCATTACATAACATAGTTGTTTTTTTTTAAAAAGTAATTTCTTATATCTATAAATCAATGCACCTTACAAAAGGAAGCTAAGCATTAGCTTAGCTTAACTATTATCTTAATTTTACTGATAGAAAACTAAAGCACAGAAAAAGGAAAGATATGCCCAAGGAAACAGATAGGCAGGAATAAAGGTAAAAAATACAGTCCATGCTCCTTAAGGTTAGTACCTACTGTTATAAAATATAGTATACTTAAATAATAAATTGTAATATTAAATAACCTATGTTTTTCATGCTTTTCGATTAATTTTTCATGAAATTCAAGGAAGTTTATAACACATCATGCATTTTTCTCAGAGATGTCTTTGCAGTAGTATCTTTGAGTTGCTGCAGCAAGGGCCCAATTTAGCAGCTGGATCAATATCGACTCCGTAGGCTTCGGTGGAAGATTAACAGTGCACAGCCTCTTTGTCCAGAATGCAACTATGACTGAGTTAAGTGGAAACCCATTTTTTATTGTACAGAGACAGGGTCTCACTATCTATCACTGTTAGTTGAAAAGCAACATATTTCTTGTGCAGAACTCATTTTAAAGTATCTTGTCTATTTGTGAAGAAGCACTGAAAAATTCTAATGAGTTCTGTTTGTTATGTGTTTATTTTCCTTAGTTAGCTAACTTTCCCGTTTACGATCTGTACACCACCACCACATCTGGTAACCCCAGCTTTTAATCTTCTCTACTCCAGTGCCCTCCTTAAGTTCAGTACTGGTACCACATTTTTCTTTTTAGCCCACCTACACTTCTTTCCTGGCTCAACAACTGATAATTTGCTCTCATTAAAAACAAACAAAAATTGTAACCTATGATTAGCTGTTAGCAGCTAAAGGTGGAGAGCATGTGCTTTTCTGCATGATACATATTGAGCACTCTTCAGATGAAAATACCAAATGGACTTTCTAAATGAACTTCACAAAGAGTAGATAAATCACTTAAAAAACCCTAAAAGAATAACCTAACGAGAAGCATGGGAAAGAAAATGTACTCATACCACATAAGTCTTGTGCTCTAAATGTAATAGATGATGAATTCTAATGGGCTGTAAACACTCAAAGAAGAGGATTTTGAACTGAGAATTAACCTAAGAGTTATGCCATTAAGAAGAAACCTTCATTCAAACTGTAGGAAAACTGCTTCACGCAGATGTTTACCGTAATGAATCAGTACCTTGATAGTTTGCTTCTGATCCAAGAATACACACACGAAAGCAACATGTATACACACTGGAAGAATCACAAAGCATATGCACTTCACTTAACAACGGATAAGCATACAGTCCATACGCACTCTGAAATATTTCAGTCTACTGCAGAACAGATTCAGCCTAAGGTAAACATTTATCATAACCCAAGTTTATTTAAAAACATTTCTGACTGATTGCCAGGTTGCTCAGAGTGCCTGTTTAGAGTCACTCTTTTTCTTAAGCTTTTAACTTTGGAGGGCAAAACATGACAACGATAGCAAGAAATGGTGGAAGCTTTATCACTTTCTGTTTGGGTTTGGGGTTTTTTGTTTGTTTGTTTGTTTTTTAAACACTCAGTGCAAAGGACTCATCCTTACCCATTATTCAGAGGATCTTCCAGTTTGCCATTACTTAAAATAGAATGAGGGTAAAATTACATACAATCTTGCAGATATTGAAAATCATATAATCCATAATAAAATAGAAAAGTTAATTTATTAATAAACTATGAAGCCACAGATGTTAAAAGAAAATTTAATTCTAAAATTTTCTCTTCTGTGATACAATATCTGGTTTCCTGTTGCCAGAAAGAACTCTTTTCACCAGTTTTACATTGACACCATGGAAAAAAAAACAAACCAAAAAACCAAGCCAATGTACAAAACAACTGCATCTTCCTTATTTTTAGAGCTAATAGGGGGAAAAAATGATGCGTGAAGATAGCTTCCTGCATACAACTATGAGACAATGCCTGTGGCCCTTATTTTCTCCTGACAAACACATTTAGTTACGAAAACATCCATCCCTAACTAGATTGTCAGAAATAGGTTTTAAATATATCTTCTACATTATTATATTTTTCTACATTTATTTAAGTATTCTGGCTATAAAAAGGAAATTATTTTAATCAAGGGGTTAATCAGATAACTGGACATTCAAAATAGCTGTTATTCAATTACAGTTGACAAGTGTCTTTCAGGAAGTTAATGTACTTTCCTCCTTTCCCCCACCCCCCCCCTAACTCATAACAGAAACTGTTATTTCACCTTACAGGCACTTATTTCTAGCCCCAGATTCCTCCACTAAAAGACAGTACACCAGCCAAATTGCTGAGAGTTGGCTACTGTTAAGCTCCAGCCAGCCCAGCTGTAGATAATTTTAGAAGTCACAGATGCAGCAATAACCACTGGCAAACCTGATATATCAAAGGCTGCAATGAAGGCTGAATTCACTTCAGACAGATGTTCTAGCAAAGCAGGATAGTTAAAAAAAATCCAATAAATAACATCACCATTATCTACTCAGGGACAAGAGGTTTGCCCTCAAATGTACTTGTAACAGCGAGAAATGGCATCTCGCATATTTTTCTTCTAACAAGTGTTTGCATTTCTTCAGTTTTACTTCCCACTCCTGTGAGTCATTTCCTTGCTATCCTACCTCACTTATTTGGCTAGTCACTTGCTAACTGCAGCTTATTTGCACTTAAAACAGTCACTATGTTTCATTATATCTAAATAATTAGGGTAATGACAGCAGGTTTATTTCTGTTGATTCAATAATGCATCACAGATAACATCAACATTGCAAAGTCTGCTTATTGAGGAATCATTAATAAGGCCTTTCACAAAATCACAAAGTTGGCTAATAAGCTGCATTCAAATATAATAATGATGATGTAGTATATTTTATTTTCATTTTGCTCCTGAATTCTTATGGTGAATTGATTTTTTCCTCCAGTTTTTCTCCATTATATAAACACCCCAAATTTACTTCAAAAATGAATGATAAACAACCTTCTCATGCATTCAGCTGAACTTAGGAATGCTGACGTTAAAAAAAAAAAAGGCAGCAAACTAAATATTGTGGCATTTACCATATTATAATATTAATGGTATTTATCATTATTTATCAGAACATATATGATATTAATGATATCCACAAAACAGCATCACCCTCTCCATCTCACAACATACTATGGACAGTATAAGAGAGAATGGGTTGATTTCAGTTGGAGATTAAAAAGATAAATAAGTCCATCCCCATGGAGATATTTGACTGACGCTCTCCTTGATCTTTGGCTGAGCAAATACTTAAATTACACAAGATCATTAAAAACACACATTCAATTAATTGGAAGAGTTGTCTGACTATAACAAATCTGAATGTTTTTGCCAGTCTTGGACATCAAATTGAAGTCATGAAACTATACTCAGGTTGCAGGAATGCAGAACCAGACCTACAAAACATAACAGGTTTGCTATTGGAGCCAAGTGAACTGCCAGCAACAACAACAACAACAAAATGTTTGCTTTGAAAACATTACCTTTAGTATCAGGACTACCTAGGAAAACAGCTGTCTTGTAACATAATTAGGAGTTACTTATTATAAAATATATTTTTTTCCTAACATTAATCGAAAAAGAAGGATTGGGTAGTTAAGTATCAAACCCAAGTGAAATTGCATCCCACACTGCTGTACCCCGAGATGAGGTTTACCTTAAAACCAAGGCGCTGAACACATGCATATCTAATCGATTCTGATCAGAACTGGAACTATAACATCTGTGGAAAAAACCAAAAAACTCCAACAACCAACAAAGAAATAATTAAAAACCCAAGGACGCAACTGAATTCAGATACACAGGGTGTAGTCCTGTTGCTCAGAGAATACAGGACAGCCATTGCTAGTAACAGGCCACAGTCATTGCACTGAGTTTGCAAGGCCTCAGGACTGAGGCTTGGCAGGCTGGCTTGGTAGCAGCTTGCCTTCAGAGGCTGGGAGCTTTGTTTTTACTTGGTTTAACAGCAACTGTGACTGTTCTGATGGCCAGGTGGCTGGTGCCTAATTTGTTTCATATCTGTTTGGCTTGGGGGGTGTGTGTGTGGGGGGGAGAGTAGTAAGAAGGAGTTGGCACACATGGCACACAAGATGCAGTGTAGAGGGGTTCGGGCACAGGGTGAAAAGAGATGGGGGCACTGGAGAGCCAAAGGTTTTAAATGGCCCATCCGCTGTCTATTAAAAAACATGCAGAAATTAAGAAATGCTGGAAAAAAGCCTGTTTAGGGGTGAGAAAGAGAAAAAAGAACAAGTATCTAACACATGGAGAAGGCACGGTGTTACAGAAAATTCAGATGTAATGTGGTATTGCAGATCAACGAACAGAGAGCAAGGTGTTGAAGCACGTCAGAAAACACATAAAAATAGTCCCAGGTGAATGAAAGAAAAGGAGAAGATAAAGAGGAAATGCCTTCAACATCATGTTCTTTCCAGTAAGAATTTGGGACACGGATGACCTGCTGTAAACCATTCCATTTTCTTTGAGCAAGACTAGTACCTTGGACCTTAGGATCCAGAGGCAGGGTGGAAGAGTGAGCCTAACACTGGAAAAAGGGGTAGATAGTAGAAGTGTACATGTGACATTTTTAACTGTATAATTATCGAGTGTTTTTCTCTAAAAATTTTAATAATAATTAATAACTTTACTGTAGTACTTTTTTCTGCATTTTCCTTCTTTTTTTCCTGTAATAACTAGATCTGGCCTAATAATAATTATTTGATAATACTATTAAGATTTCAATTATACTAAGAATAAATTCTTGGCTCTACAGAGAAGGCTTGTTTCCTTTCTGCCCATAAAAAGATTTTTGTACATAACAAGGTTCTTCTATTCCATTTGGCATGGTCCCAAGACCTCACTGAAACCCCAAGATGAGTGCAAGGAAAGTAGCATGACAGAAGGAGCTCTAGCCCTGTGATTACACACAGTGCCTCGAGGCACAGTAAATGCACAAGAAATAAAGAGTTTCTACTACAGGAACTGAAAGACTGGGAACACTCATCAGTCACTGCTGCTTAGTCGGAAGCTGGAAGCAACCAGTTGAGAAGCAACAACTGAATGGCATCAGCGTATGCCCCTACTTTCTTTGTGGCTTCAGTGACTTACTGCTGAAAGAGATGAGGACCATCATGTCAGGCAGCCAGAGTAACCTGAAGCAAGTAAATAGCAGCTCACTAAACTGTCTCCCAGTTGCAACATGCTGTGAGGTTATCCAGCCCCTTTGGGAAAAATGGAAACATCAGCTTAAATGACTAATAAGCGCACTAAGAAAAAACAGGAATGCTTTGGGAAAAATGGAAACATCAGCTTAAAAGACTAGTAAGTGCACTAAGAAAAAACGAATGGAATGGACTAGACTATTTCAGTTGGAAGGGACCTACAATGATCATCTAGTCCAACTGCCTGACCAGTTCAGGGCTGACAAAGTTAAAGCATGTTATTAAGCACATTGTCCAAATGCCTCTTAAACACTCACAGGCTTGGGGCATCGACCAACTCTCTAGGAAGCCTGTTCCAGGAAGAGCAGGCTAACTAAACATAGGTAGAAGACATAGCTGCAATAACCACTTCTCCCAGCTTACCTCTGTGAATTCCCCCTACTGCAAACAAGCGGTGATTGACGTGGACGTAATAGCCCACACTAAAATGTCTAAAGGAAGACTGCTCTCACAGTCTTGTACCAGATTCAGGTAAGGCAGCAGCCCACGGCATGACTGCTTTAATGTACTGTTCTCCTTAACTATATAAAGCGGTTGTTGGAAATCACTGATAGAGGCAAGATGCAAGACGCTAACTTCTTTCCTATTTAGGGGGCTATTTACAATGGTTAATTTTAGTCTAAAGAAAAGTTAATCCCGCTTGGCTCCTTCTATAATCAACAGAAGTGGAGGGGCCCCTCTAAAGGGAAAACTGTATTCTTTCTCTGAACCATGACATAGAAGGCCCTCTATTTCTAATAAACTGAGAGTAAGACTAATCTAAATTTAACCTTCATGAATAGCCAATTAATCGCTAAAAGCTCAGGTATACCGATATATTGCTAAGATGCCATTTTAGTTGTATCTGCTAAATAAACAGTTGCAAGGACAGGAAAATAGATTTTGAAATGTTTAGAATTCTTGGGAATTCACCTGCCTGAAAAAAGAACCTATACAAACTCATTCACAGAGGTTACCCTTCTCTTTTTCTCATCTGCACTGCTTCGTTCAAACATAGAGCTGCAGTCCAACAGCATTTTACATTTCCCAAGCTGAGTACGTGAAGTGCTTTTCTGCACTCAGACCTTACCCGCTGCACCTGTGCTAACAGAACACCTTATGAGTGCCTCTTAGACGACAGCCAGCAGCTCTGGATGCAAACAAGCCCTCTGCTAGAGACAGGCTCCAGTTCGACAAAAGAAATAGGAATTTTCTCATAGCAGAAGTCCTTATGTCTTGTTGTCCCTCTCAAGAGGGACTCTGGGCAACTGGAGACAACAAATAATTCATTGTAGATATGCCAATCACACACACGCACACTGAGGAAATGTCTATAAGATTATATTTTCTCTTTTTGAGTTTTACTCTTATTTTGCTATTTGTGATACTACTAAAGCTGCTTTTAATGTTTTGGTGGGTTTTTTTTTCCCCACATTGGATCAAAAGCAGTACAGTGGACATAAACTCATGGATGTCCCTACTAAATTTCATTTGTTTTCTTATCCCTTACAGATATTCCTTTGGAATAAAATAAAATCATAGAGAACATTTCAGTGCTGAAGATATAATATGAATAGTAACACACCACTTAAGGACATACTCAAATACCAGTTTAGTCCAGCAATTTGGTTTCCTCAACGTTTGCTGGAAAACAAAACCGAACTACACCAAACCTGGGCTAGCATTCTCAAATCCTTTGTGACACGTATTTGGAAAAAGAGAGAGATGTTTCTTAAATCAATAAAAACAAGGATTTCTTGGGTTTTTAGGTGTTAATATCAGGCTGATTAAATGTTGAGCCCTTGCAGTTCATTACAACAAATACTGAGAATAAAATTAAAGTATGTTGAAGTGAATTTTAAGCTTACAGCAAAAACTGAAAAAAGAAAAGATATCAAAAATCAAATTACATGCTTTCAAAGATAGCTTATATAAAAGGTGAGTCAAATTTAAAGATTGTAGCATGTGTTTCGAATTTAAAAACACACCATGTTTTTGCAAGGCACTCATATACCCTTAATAAAACATTTGGAATCTAAAATAACGTGAACAGATTCAATTCAACAGAAAATGGCTTTCAACAAAAGCTACTGCTACTTTAAGAGAATTAAATAATTTTCTTCCATCATAATTCACCAAATACATTTTAAAAGCCAGTGAATATCATAAATGTTGTTTTCTATCTTTAAATTTCCTATTACATACTTATGTATAAACTACAATTTTTGTCTGAAAAAAAAACATAACAAAGAGCTACACACTAAATTCATAAATGCATTTCTAATGCCATACGTCAGAGGTCAGATGAAATACATCATTCCCAAGACGTGAAGGACTATTTTGCATTTTAAGTCTTTCTGAAACTGAAACCAATCTTTTTCTTAAATATGAAAATGTAGCTACTACCTAGTATTATGCACTTCAGAAATCTTAAAAAAAGATGCCATAATCACCTTTTTGTTTTCTACCACAGAACTGCTAGTAATGCTGTAAGTTGTTCTTTCCTAGACAGTTTGCATGTGTATGCAAGTTTCAGAAACACACAAGTTTTAGGTCGAGACTTTCCACGCTTATCTCATTTTAGGCAGGCAGCCTTGAAAGAGGATCCTGAATCTTCAGAGCAGGGTACACACGTGAAAAGCATTCTAAGCACCCATTAACACTATCAGAGAAAATGTTTAGAATTTCTCAAGAGAAACAGTACAAACATCCTCATGTAGCTTATCATTCGTGTTTAAGGAGAATGAAAATAATTTAAAGAAATCGCTTCAAGAGAGGCACAAGTAAGATTTTAGTAAAGCTTTGTCAAGCCACCAGTCCCCAGAGAGCACCAAGCCCTTTAATGTCTGCATTCACGCATGGCTTTATTAATGTAAATAACCTCTGATTTCACTGAAATCATTCGCTTAAGTGTACCATATACACAGACTGGAATTTATGAATAATTAAGACAAAATCCTCCCAAAGATTCAGCAATCTGAAGACAAAAAGACTTGTCATTCCATTTAAAGATTCAGAAATCTCTTATAAATGTGACCATACCTTCATTTTACAAACAGGGCAAGTCAGATCCTGGGCCAACGGGCGTAAGGAGATGAAAGCTGTTATTTGTAAAAGCTGTTTAGCTAAGCAGAGATGCAAAGTTCACACTTAATATAAAAAACTTTGAATATCACAAGCTGTATTTTCAAATAAAATGTGCATATTCATATAAGACAGAAAAAGAAATCCGCAGATTATGTTACAGGCTGAGATATCTCTGCAGTGCTACAAGAAAGCTTCAAAGCCTGCATTACAGTTTTTAAAGTTTCTATCATTATTGACCTAAAATGCCTAAATAATGAGCTAATGCTTTCCGATTCTGCTTGAATCAGTCTTCTAGACAACTGCGTTCTATCAAACAGTTGCTAAACGGTTCTACAGAATATACGTTAGAGAAATTTCAGCACGACCCCCAGGGCAGCCCAATGTTTCGGGTCAATTTTAGGTGGAAGTCAGGACTAACAAGCAAACAGCATATTGAAAACATTGGAAATTGCTGATGAAGAAATCTCCCTTTTCCAGATGTCCTAATAAATAATCATTAAGATTCACATCTGGTAAAATATCTATATGACCAGAGGAGCTGTTTTACTGGATTGCATCATTGAAAGTAATACACTCTCTCCAACAATGATCAGTATTAGATGTTTATGAAAGAATCAGTCTTTCCCACAGTAATTTGCAAAGAGGGACATCCTGCATTTTGTTGTGTAAGGAAATACTGCACATTAATTTATACAATTATTCTTAACTTACTTTTTTTGCATCTAAAATATCCAGTGGCAAAACTTTGTAGCACTATATAGCATGAAAAAAACATTCTTTTCATGAGTCATTGCTTGATCATTTTATTGAGTCCATAATCCTTGCCTTATGAGTCATATCATTATAATATCAATATTCAAATCAATATCAATAATAATTTCAATCTGTCACTTTTCTCCCATTTCACTCACCTGTCAACTCTTTTCCAAGGTAAAGAGCTCTAGCATGTATTTAATCTCTTCCCTGTATAGAAGCTGTTCCACACCTCTGATCATTCCTTCCACCTTACCCTGGACTACACCTTTTTGAGACACAGGGTAACCAGAACTGCTTACAGTGAGGACATGTAAGACCAATGCAAACTCCACCAGAGAGTGTCCTGTATTTGCTGTACTGAATGCCTTTCCTGAAAACTGCTAAATATTCAATTTGCTTTTTTTGACAGCTGTCAAGCACCGAACTAATGCTTCTGAGAACTCCATCTGATGTTTCCAAGAAAGGCTTCTGAGCAATAATAGTCATGCACTCCCTCCTCGAGAACAGATTTCCATCTATTATGAAATTCTGAAAGTGAATTTTATTCTGTCACTTAATCCTTCAGCTTTCTGCACTTTCCGAGGCAGTCTTAGTTTTGTCTGTTCTGAATAATCCTGTCTCAACAGAAATTTATGTCGTTATTTTGTCCCTTTTACACACCGAAGAGTACAGATTCCCATGGATTTCTACCTATAAACCCCCTTCACTGTAAAAATTGACCATTTATTCATACCAGTGAAATACTAGTGGATCTGCCTTCATTACACTTTAGCCTCCTGGTTCACTGGATGTGCATTTAAAATTTCTCCATCACTTCTCCTCTCTGTGATGAGAGGAAGACCCTAATCTCTAAGCTATGCTACCAAAGTGTGTGTAAGGTTACTGCTCTCTTCTGGTTCTGGCTGCATTTTCCCACTGACCTCCTTATCTTTACAGTGAACCCAACTCCTCTTTTCGCAGTATAACCTATATTTGTTATCTGCGCTGCATGCCCTTTTATCAGCAACTATTTCATCTGCCACTAACCCAATATTGTGAAATCTTTCCGCAATTCTATGTGATTTCTCTTGAATAATTGTGTCATCGGCAAATGTTTTTTGCCTTCCAGTTCAACCTTTTTCCAGGTCTTCCACTGACACTTCAGTTCAAGCAGCTTATCCCCCCCATAAAGAATGGATCTTTGTATGGGAACCTTCCTGACTTTACTGCACAGAACACCAGTTTACAGAATTAGGCTTGTTTTCAGGTTAGAATATTTTCAGGTGGCCTTTCCATACCTTTTAGGACTCTTCTTCTTTCCACCCTAC
Organism: Aptenodytes forsteri; assembly: GCF_000699145.1. Taxonomy (NCBI): domain Eukaryota; kingdom Metazoa; phylum Chordata; class Aves; order Sphenisciformes; family Spheniscidae; genus Aptenodytes; species Aptenodytes forsteri. The sequence goes on along the minus strand of NW_008794125.1, from coordinate 4,009,068 downwards.
ACTAAAAGCAATAGGAGGGTTACGCTGTTTTTCTCCCCTCTCTTCCTTCAACATCAAGCCCAGAAAGTACATAAGGAAGGGACGATATCTCCACCTGGAATGAAGCATGAATCCATGTAGGACTTCATTCCCAGACCTGAGGGAAGCAGGAGAAACATCCCATGAGGAGGAGACGTGGGATGGAACAGAAAGAAGAGGGAGGGGGACAAGCCTGGAGCAGACTGTTACTGAAATCTCCGCACTGGGTGGAGACAAAACAGTATGTGTGGTCATTTCCCCACTCTTTCAGACCACCTTGAACAATAACAAAGGTCTCCCAAGAAACTATGGAGGCAGTCCTAGGATATCACAGAGGAGCATTAGTTAGGGGGCTGTTTACAAGGGCCTTCATTTGGGGCCAGTGGTCCCACGGAAATAATTTATTGACATCAGGTAGACACACTGTGGGCACAACCACAGCCAATTTAAATATGGGCCATTTTCTTTAAGAATATGAATCATTAAAGAGTTGTATCATACTACATTGAAGTGGCTTTTAGGGACAACCGGAACATGATACAAATATCCCTAAAACTACAAAGAATCATTGTATTTCATTTAACCGCACATCAGATGGTACAAAATCTTTTCAGCATTTCAACAAGTGAACTGTAGAGCTGCTTTACAATTACTCTCAAGAATTTTACTGCTCTCTCCCTTTGGTACACAATAAAGCACAAGTAAAACCCTAGCTGTAATGATATTCATCGTTATGCAAATGCAGGTTTTCTATGGTAGTTAAACATCAAGTATAAAAGAACAATTTTTTTCCCCACAACCTATTAAATAAACATGGAGTATATTGTTTTAAGCACACCTGTAGGTTGTAAGTCTATATCCTCCTAACCACATTCCTTACATTAACATTCCTGAGCCAGTAATAAGAAATTGCATTGATCTGCCATAAAATTACTTATGCAATGTTTTAGTTTATTAGCATGTTCATCAGTAGCTAAGAGCTAGAATAAAGTATTTCCAGATGATTATTTGAAGCCCCACAATTCATGTATTCAGAATTTCTGCCTTCAATCACAAAGCCACCCCTATAAAACTGATTCTGCCCTGATACATTCAGATCTTATCATCTGAATATTCCCAATGTCTTAGTAGTAAAACTGATCATCTCTGAAAGTGTGCATCAGTGCATGTAAGAGAATATAGACCAGCCACAAATAGATGGGAGCGCTATCACTTTGTCATTGCCCTTGTACCTTCAGATTTAATCCCGTGTAGATGTTGCTATTTGCAAGTGATTTTTGTATAATTATATTTCACATTTTTGCTGTTAGGAGTCATCTATGATGATTCTGCCTCCTGTAGGCATGCTTTTCTTTATAGCTATCTGTTCTATTACTAGTGACCAAGTTGCAGAAAAGCTTGTCAGACAAAACAAGCCCTATTGCCTGTAGGATATGACAGCAGCCCATATGGTGCTGTGTTTTGGATTTGTGACTAAAACGGTGTTGATAACACACCAGTGTTACTGCTATTGTCAGACTATGGCTGAGCAGTGTTTGCACAGCCTCAAGGTTTTGGGGGTTCCCCCCCCCCCTTTTTCCTCTGCCTCCCTAGCCAGTGGGCTGGGGGTGCACAAGAAGTTGGGAGGTGACACAGCCAGGACAGCTGGCTTGAACTGACCAATGGGATATTCCAGAACATACGACGTTCTCAGCAATAAAAGCTCATGGAAAGGAGGAAGAAGGGGGGAACGTTCATGGTTATGGCGTTTGTATTCCCAAGTTATGGGTGATGAAGCCCTGCTTTCCTGGAAATGGAGAAACACCTGCCTGCCAATCGGAAACAGTGAATTAATTCCTTATTTTGCTTTGCTTGCGCACACAGCTTCGCTTCGTTTATTAAACTGTGTTATCTCAACCCATAAGGTTTTTTTCCTTGCTTTTACACTTTCGATTCTCTCCCCCATCACACTGGGGGCAGTGAGCAAGCTGCTGGGTGGGGGCTGACCTGCCAGCCAGGGTCAACTCACCACATACAGGTAAATGGGTTTCTTGACTTTGTCAGTATAAAGAAAATACATCCAAGACTGAAATACAGTACATGGTAGTTGAATATGAATTGTGTGCTGGTCTCCGAGACCTGCCTCATCTAACAAGCACTTGGCCAACTGCTTCTTTAGAGCGAAGTTAAAACATGTCAGCATACCGTCCGTCACAGACTGGTACAGGCAGCTTTCCTCCCTCTGCCTACACAGTGAAGAACTCTGTTCTTTGATCAATCTGCCCAAATTTGCCCTGTATGGTTAGTGTGCAATGATTTTGGTAGGTCACAGACAAATCTCTCTCCTTAATGCCTTAACAGATGTAAATGTATTTCAATACTGTAAAAGATATAGGCTTAACTACTCGGTGAGAAATCCCAAATTGCTAAATGCCAGTGATCAGTACTAGAACGCTCCCATAGTTGCTAGTGAGCTTCTAGAAAGGTCCACGGTCAGAAGCAGTTCTGAGAGGTACAGTTCAGTTTCTGAAGGTAGTAAACAATCCTGAAGGAAGAGTAAATGTTGCCAAATACAAAAGTATTCTGTCAAACTCACATGCTGTTTCATCTTTTTAAATCTCTTAAACTATGCAGAATAAGGATAAACATTTCATCTTACATCAGCTGTTCTTATTTCCCAGCATTCTCCTTCCTCACTGAAGATACATTTTCAAACCCGCCATCCCATATTCAAAATTTAAAGAGCCATCAGTTAGATGATTTCTGACATATCTTGCAGGATCAGTAAAACTTCTCACATAGCATGTTTTTTATTGGTTGTGCACGAGCTACACAGGAATTCCACATTACAACACAGACTTGTCAACTCAGTAACTAACCTCAAATGTAATAGAAAAAAAAGGAAGGAAATTAAATTTTCCCCCACATCTAATCCAATTATTACAATCCAAAACTCCCGTTCATTTCCACAAACAGTAGCAGTAAAGATAACTCCCCCACTGAAACAACAATATGCTATCACACCTGTGCTCACTGCTGCGTCCAGACACAGCTCAGCAGGATCTCGGGTCCAACACACAATGCACAAAAAGCCAAATATTGAGGCATTAGATCGACTATGAATGCATCATGTGCAGGGACAGAGTGATTCCCCATTGAATACAGGCCTGACTTACCAAGCATTTATTGCAAAATTCTGTGTGCATGCACTGCTGCAGGCTCACGGCGTTGCCACTCCCTAAGACAGCCCTACCCCAACTAGCTGTGCTCAAGCAGCAACTGCGCTGAAGATGAAGTAACACGCTAACATATGGTAGCAGTAACACAGCAACACAGAAATGAATCCTCCAGGAATCCTGGGCTGCTAACACACCCCAAAGCCCAGAGTATCATTGCTACAGTTAACAACATTTGCTATACTGAACTACCCAAGTGCTTGCAATGACTGTACCTTCACTTTGCATAATTAGCATTATCAGAAAAAGTTACAGAAGTCTGTAAGCTCTTCAAAGAAAAAGAAAAAAGGATCAAATGTATATCTTTATTAAAGAATGCTAACACCCTTGACATGACCCAGATCATCACAAGGACTGTTAAATTTCAATTAGCTTTGAGCTATGCTGATAGGACTTTACTAATAATTGCATGATTTTCTTGAGGAAAATTTTCAATTTTTTATGAGACAGGAGAGAGCATGAAATTGAAAGTTCTTTTTCACTTGTTAAATGTAAAAATCATTAACAATAAAAGGTATTGGATTAGAGGGAGAGCAGGAGGAAAGATAGCCCAGTAATGGAGGCAATGATTTGGGATTTGAGACATACAAATTCAAATCCTAGCTCTGCTATACTCCCTCTCCTGGCACATCAGTCAGGCTGTTCAATTTTCTGGTTTCTCCTTCTGTAATAAAGAGATAATACACGTACTAATGTCACAGGAATTTTGGGACTTGATATCTCTTAAATGCCACAACACTATGGAAATGAACTTTATCAAAAACATCTTAATGCTGTAATCTGGAGAATATCCAGAGTGCATACAATTGCCAACGGAAGTATTCTAAGCTAAGTGTTTACATGCATGTGAAAATTTTCATAATGCCTGAGTAAGAAAATGTCTGCAACATAATGTTTATGAAGGAAGTATCTCAGTAGCATCAGAAAACAGGCCGCTACGTACAGTAAATTCAGATCCTAAGGTTAATCTATATTCAACCCCTATAGCTTTTGCTTGGTAGACTCAAAACACCACTTACAAAGATGGAGGATTTAGAAAGTTCACAGAGGAATCCATCAGAAAGAAATACTGACTGCATTCTTAAAAGAGAGGAAGGAGAAAAGAAGAAATTGTTAGGTATTTCTTTACACGTACAGTTGTATATAACCAAGAGAGAATTACAAAGCTAACTTTCCTTACGGAGTTACAGTTCACAATAATCTAGGGTAGTATTTCCAAAAAACCCACCACTTGTGTTACGAGTCTGTCTCTTGTTTTCAAAATGTCCTATTCAATTTCAGTAAGCCTTATGCTCTTGAATCTGCTTTGAGAGAGTAACTTCTAAATTCTTTAGATGCTCAAGTAAATACATATATAATTATCTGCACTAGTGATTAAGCACAATTTAACCAAGGACAGTGTCTTCCTTTCTTTATGTAGGAAGATCATGATTTAAGTGAAATGAGCAGCATAACCACCTGTAAAATCAAAAGTAGACAACTGATATTCTGATTTGTAGCTTGTACAAACATAAACCCCTGCCCTTTTACAATTTAGGGTATCATAAATTATAGCAGTGGTTTAACAGTGATTCATGTAAACCCGCTACCACATAACTGCTCTTTTTGTCTAAGATCATTAGAGATTTTATCAAAATAAACTTCAAATTAATGACACCCAACAAAAGAAAACATTTTCTTCTTCTATGGGAAATGAAATAAGGTAAACCTTGGAACATGCAGACTTAAAACAAACAAACAAAAAAACAACCAAAAAAAACCCTAAACAAAGGTAGTAGATTTAGTTCCCTATGCAAGAAAGAGTTAAAGATCACATCTAATTAAACACGTGTCTAACTAATGGAAAAGTAATATTACAAATCAACCACCTAAAACTGAATTACCTTGCGCCAGCACTAGAAAAAATTTAAACACAGGTCAGGCTTAGCTACCTTAGCTAAACTTTTTCTGAAGAAAAAAAATCCATGATAGTATTCACCTGCTTATCATCAGGAGCATGTAAATGCCTCGCCGCTTCTGGTCCTTAATGAATCCTACAATAACTGTTGAAGATATTTGAAGATATCACAAAACAACAATGAATAATATGACAATGGAGCAGATACTAACAACTAAACAGTTCCCCATCCTAGCTCAGATGAAGTAATGGAGCGGAACTTACTGCTTCATTTACGTTATCTAACTACCATTCTTCAACCCTTTTTTATTGTAATTCACAGATATCAGTAATTCAAAGTGCTGCAATTTTAAAAATAATCAACTCTCTAGACTAATACTATCATTCAGACTACATTAGAATACAGAGAGATGAATAAATAAGAATACAATCATTAAAGTTTTTTTTTCCTTATTCATTTATTAGAAAAAGGTTATAATACTGGTTTATTTCTAAGAGAATTATGATCTTTCATAATAGCTCTCTTTCACAATTATTTTGTTCATGCCTTTCAGGTAGAAATCCCTAGATCATACTAAATTCCTGAGATTCCTCTGTGGCATGCTATGTTGTTTTGGAAAACAGATTTATTGTATTAACTATTTTAAAAGATGCGTTTAATGAGGGGGAAAAAAGGACCCATAGTCCCCGATAATAAAATATTTTCAATGCAATAATAGCTATTTTTCTGTTACATATTTCAACATGTTTACAATTCAAAGGAAAACACAGCTCTAAAGTTAGGGAAAAGGATTTTAAATGCCTTTCTTTTGATGCCTTTATAGGCCTTTACAGCATGGCAACTAGTTTTGTGTCACTGACAGACTGTAGGAGAAGTGAAGATGAGACTGTTTTGAGACCAACAGCATATTTGCATACATGCATTTACATCTACCGAGGTTTAAAATGTGGATCATCATGGCAGATCTTCCAAAGGATGCAACTATCAAATCAACATGGAGCAGCACCACTGTCTCATCCTTTCTCTATTACCTTAAAAATCACTTAACTACAGTATGTTTATCAAGCTATGTAACAGCTATATACAATCTGAAGATTAAGAAAAAACAATAGAATGGGCAAGTATACAGAACTTTTCTCTCAAAAAGCAATTGTATAAACTTTCTGCAAAACATGGAAAAGATAACAGTTTTCTACTTTTTTTCTGAACTGTTTTCAGAGAACTTAGGTGGAATGCCAAACAGAAATGGCTTCTTTGCCAAAGAATTATAGCTTTAGGCAAGGGAGTTGCGTAGGGGAGGGCTAAGCACAATAATTCATCTTTCCAAATAAGATAGACACAGAGAAATGCAACATAACCACTGCCAACTGTCCAGCCTTCTGAACCGGGATACCGGTCAACGATCCTCCATTTTACTTGTGCAGATCATTGTCATTACACACAAGATCAATCCCATTTCTTGCCTTTCAATTTTAACCGGTATACGACAGCCAGAGCACGGAGATCATGGCATGTGCAATTGCCTAACAATGCACTCTGCAGTATTCCCACCTTAATGAATTCCAGTTCGTGACACTGGAACAGGAAAAATGCTCCAGTTAAGGGAACGAGCGAGGACTCTGCTGATCTAGGTTTTACGTCCATTTCTGCTACAAACTTCTTGCCAGTCATTCTTTGTACTTGATTTCCCATTGTATATTTGGAACAATTCTATCTCCTTTGCCTGTCGTGTTTATTTTTAGTAGTTGTTTTCTGGAACTGTCTTTTATTGCTTTGTTTACTGGTTTGCTCAATGCACTGCAGCTTTGGTCGAGTACTGTAGACATTATTGCACAATTAATAGAAGGTCAAATGCCAAATAAATCCATAGGCTACCCGATACAATCAACCAACTACATTACAAAATTGAATTTTAAAATCCAGGATTTTTCTGTAATTAAACTGTTAAAACTATACTTACCTCAACATATTTTTCTATCAAAATGAAATAGAAAAATACTGTAAAGCAACCATATCTAGAAATTATACTTAAATTCAACTGAAGCATACTGAACACAAAATTTACTGTGATTATTACATGAGGTTTTTGACACTCGTGACAGAAATTTGTTTCATTACATACAATTCCATAATCTTAACATGTCTGCGGTGGATTGGTATTGCTATTTTTAAATGCTTCTTCTAGATAAGGGAATGGGACAAACCATTTTATAATCAGTAATGTACTACATGTGTACACCATGTCACGGGTGAATAGGGCATAACGCCCAGCCATATGGTGTACTTAAGAGCCAACTCATCTACATAGACTGTTACCAGGCAACATGCTGGACTTCAGTCTCAGCTTAGTGAAAAAATGACTTCTTAGCCCTAGAAGTTGATTGCTATTCATTGTGCTGGTTAGGTTATGATCACAAGGGAAAATAATAAAACCAATTATGCACATTGAGATTTGGCAGCATTAAACCTTCCCCAAATTCCAAATGAGTATTTTCTTCTTCTTTCTTGTCATATATCCCAAATCTCTGCTTTAGCTTGTTGAAGGAAGATGAGTATCTTTTCCTTCAACTACATTTACAGATACTGAAGCACTATATTCACAGTCAAATTAATGTCAGCTTCCTAAAAACATGCCAGTAATTATCGCGGGGACCACCGTCTCCCATGGGTTAGAAACCCCAACCTCATTGCAATTTTTACCAGAATTTTTCAAACAAAAGCTGTCAATTGCATCAAATTCTGCTAAGAGCTGTAAGGTTATTCTGTGATAGAACGTACTGTTTGTGACAGAGGAAAAGCTAAAAGCAACAAGCATGCTGAGCACTACAGAATTGATTTAAATCTGTCCTCAAGATGAACAGGCTTTTTTATTTTTTTTATCCTGTAAGCCAGGCAGCCTTTTTGAACTAATGAAATCTTTTTTCAAAGACGTTAAGGGGAAGATTGTGTTCAGTGTAGGAGAATAAATATAAAACTCTTCTTATTTCTAACAAGGACTGTATGCCTAATTTTTTCAATGACGCCAAACTTTGTGTGTTGGGGCAGAACTCAACGACTAACAATGTATTTGAACAAAAAAGTGAATCTCGTCTATTATTTTGTCAGTACACATGTGCAACTTCTTTACTTTCTACACATAGAACAAAGTATAATTATAAGTGTATATAGAACATGTATTCAGTCAGCCCAATACGGAACAAGCCATGCTTATTACCCAATACAAAATGTTAGAGCACTGCAGTTTATTTTAAGCAGAGGATTGTTAAACATTGTTTGAGAAGTACCAAATGCACACCTACCTAGAATCACACACTTAGGGTTTTTTTCTGATACTTCTATATTTATTATTACGAGTATAGAAAGTTATATCCTGATTAAAAAGTGCTTAATCAATATTGTTTCTAAGTATGTGTTAAAATGAAAAACTTTACAAGAAAAAAAAATTCCAAGTATGAAAGAGTAACAAATAGTTTGGATGTGAAAGCCTCTTCTCACGAAGGAAAAAAGCAAAAAATGAATCAGCACAAATACGTTTTCACATGTCTTATAAATTTTGGAGCTTAATTCATATTCCCTATTCTGACATTATGGGTGCATTTAAAAAGCAAAGCATGATGAATTGTCCATCGCTGTTCTAAGGGAAAAAAGCGTCTGTGACTAATCTATATCCAAAGTAATTTCTTTCTGAGGGAATCAGCCAAAGGTGAAATAAATATGATAGTGACATAACCCTAACGTGTAAAAGGGAAATAAAAGAGAAAAACACTTTAACCTACGGCCAGAAACAGAGAAGATTATTTTCTAAAGCAAGTCACTACCAAGTTGTTTTTCACTGAAGACTAAAAGGTATCAGATCTCGTACTTATGGTCTATTAGTCTTGCCACTCAGCATCAGCATGGCAAGTTGTGAGGGCCAAAGTATTTCTTTATTCATTATGACAGCACAACAGAGATTTCGGCCAAATTCCAAGGAAAATAAAATAAACAACAATAAAAATCAGTGCACTTACTGAAAGAAGGCTCCGATCATGAAAACAATAGGCACCACTTGCATGGGGCTTCTGTGTAGTTTCCTAAGAAAAGAAAAATACATTCTTACTGTAAATGAGAGATTCAAAGGAGATCATATTTGTGCCCTGCACCCATGGAAGGCTGAAGGTAGGCTTTAAGATTCAAAGTGTTGCAACAAAAAATAAAATTGATAATGCATTATTTGGGCTTTCACAAGAAAGATTCCACTCATTATTGGGTCATAATTGCATTTTTATTGTAGTACAAAGCAGAACAGCAAAATCTGCTTATTGATTCACAAATACTAACAAAGATTTTATTACTTATTTATTAATCATTCAATGAACTGTAAAAATTTCCAGGCAGTTTGCAATTTATTTGAAGCCTAAGTCCTATGTTTGCATTATGAACTTACCTACTAAAACAGATAAGCAATTACTCTGCCATAGTTCAGAATTTTCCCCAGTATAGGTTTCTGTTTCAATAGGAACACACAACTGTGATTTACTTTTTGTGTATTTTTCAATTGAAAACATCAAGCAATTTTGCAAAAGAAAAATGATCATAAAATACATAAACAAAAGGGGCTATCCAAAATATATTATACATGCACATAGCTGTGAATTAGAATAGGGTAACATTCTATTCCATGCCACTTTTTCTTGCTGATGAGCAGCTGGTGACATCTAATATTTTACTGAAATATTCATTGAATTTTAGAAGTTACAGTAAGCTCAGCCATGTTTTTCATAACAGATTCTCCCTACCTACGTTTTTCATTTCCATGTGCAAATGGTAGTATATACTCTCTGATACTACTACTCTTGAAAATAGAAACACTGTACATATTTTGAGTCTTCAAAGAAAATTCACACGTGGGTCTATGTATTACCAAAACATTCTGGAGATAAATTTAATATACTTTTTATCCACTTCAAAAAAATTCCAAACAGTAAATATATTGAATATTTTTTCACAAAATATGTTATTCTTTATATGTGACTTTTATTTTAAACAAACAAACAAAAAATAATCAGTAAATCAAAAATCCGCAGTGGCTATCTCTAATGCAGTTGAGGATAAGCGACAGCAAGAACCAGTACCAGAAAGGTACGTGTTCTATAGGCACATCAGGTAATATTGCAGCTATCGCACATACTGATAAAAAACCCCAACCACATCAGAATCTGAAAAAGTGACAATCAGCAACAGAAAATATACTTGCATTTTCGCCTCCTTAGAGCAGAGACCATCATTAGGAGAGTATGTATCAAAGAAAGATCCAACTTCACAACTGAAGCTTCTAGCAGTAATTGCAACTGTCTTACCGCCAAAAACCCCACAGTAACCAATTTCTGAGCTGAAGACACAAGTTTCTTTTTGTTTATGAAATAAAATGAACCATATACATGTAAAAATACTATAGAAAAGGCAGCTCACGTCAGAAGGCTGAATACGCACATAAACTATACGTTAAAACTACTGCATCTTATCCTTTCTGGGTAGTGTTTCTTTGTGTGAGATCAAAGATATCTCTGAGTATCACGAGGTAAATTAATGGTATTGAGAGTTCCTTAAAAATTTCTAAGGAGAAGTATTTTTTAAGTAATTAGCCTACATTTTCAAAAATGACATCTGATTTAGGACCATCTTGTAATGCCACAGCAAAACTTATTCATGGTCAACAAAATTGAATTGAATAATTGAAAATTAAGTCTCTCAGGTTTTCTCCATCGGGGTACTTGGGTTTCACAATTTGATATCACTGATTTTTCAAATGCAAACTCACTTTTTAGACTTCATACTGATTAAAATGCTACCTGAGGTTATAGTACATTAATTTTCCTTTTCTGAAAGACTTGCATCTGACCACTCAATCCTAGCAGACTTTCTGTTTAGCATAATGTCACCTATCATTAATTTTAGAAACATTATACTCCCAACTGCTACTGCTACTATTCCTCATTTATCCTGTGCTTGTGCACTGTAGTGATTGAGGAAACTCAGAATACACACAGAAATAAGATGTACAGAATTTTAAGAATGTATGCAACTCCAGGAAAAATTAAGAATATACCATTGTATGTAAATTACAAAGTACTGTTGTATTAAATCAGAGCAAATACATGAGAAACTGTATAGTTACCTCTAAAACAATTAACCTGGCTGTAATATTTAACCAAAGAGTAATTATTCATTTTGCCTAATTTTACAGTACTACATAACCCCTCTCTAATTTCCTCCACATAGAAATATTTAAGTTTTATGCTCTACTGACTGCAGACATTCTTTAAAATACATAGCAATCTGAATATGACAAGTGAAGAGGATTTCCTCAAAACAAATGGTCTAAAAGCACCTGCCAAAATGAGAGAGGAACTCCACCCACAGCCCTGTAGTCCGTACCACCGCTGAAGGTACTTTCTTACCATATTGTTGGACAAAAGGAAGAGTGGCACATTTACAAACTTTACAAAGGTTTGTAAAGATTTCTCCACAACCAGCCCGTATGCTAGCTTGCCTGAACCAGTGTAGCCACCCTACATAATGCAAGCCAGTTACGGAAAGCTCTTTGTGCAGTGCACCCGGAGGGCTCTTGCAAACCAGGCAGACAATGATGAAGTTCCATTAGCTCTTACGCAGTACATCACTGTATTTCCAGGTCTCGTGTAGACCGCTTTGCAGAAACTGCATACGTTACAAAGTATCCTTTATTTGTTATCTAGCTTCTCAGGTAATACCTAAACAACAGGCAAGATTTTTCAGTCACATTCATATGATTATATGAAGCAATTTTCAGTAGAAAGAAATACAGCTGGAAAATGCTAATAATTTTGTGGGAAAAAAGTTACATTCTGATAAAATCCTATTTACAATCCTCAAGATAACTAGTTGACTGTGATGGACTTTGATGTTATACCTTATTATTCTTTGTACTGACATGAAATGTCATTAAGACTGTCCACACAGCTAAAAGCAGCTTTGTGAAGAAACGTAAGATATGCATTTTTTAACGCTAAATTTTCTTTTCACAACTGTCATATATCTTAGCAAAACAAGAAGTAGGCTCTTGTTTTGCATTCCTATCACACAGAAATAAATATACAATTAGCAACATTTTGCTTGCATCTGGTATTACAACATTTGTATGTGACAGGCATATACAAGAACGGCAACACCCTTCATCAGATCAACAGCAGAGCTACCATTCTGCAGTGCTCCAGTCTTTCTTTTCCGAGGAAAGGAAAACTTGAGAGTCAACTAGAAGTCCTGCTAAGTATTTATGTAAAAGTCTGGCAAAGAAGATGATGTTTTAAGATTCACTTAAAAGTGGAAAAGTTGTGTTTTCAGGTGAAAATTTCAGGTGCGTAGACAAGTACTGAGAATACCCTGGTCTCTTCTCCCTCAGGGCAGTCCGCTCAGGCAGCCCAAACAAGCAGAGGTCATTCTGCAAGATCACTGAGAAAGACAGCCCCAGGCCATGTGAGCTTCATAAATAGTTACCGTACCTGGGCATTCCAAGAGTATCCCAGACATTATATTACTTTTCCATAGAAGCAGCTCCCTTAAGCATTAAATAAATAAATTAAAAAAAAAAACAACCCAACAACAAAAAAACCACACAACAAAAAAAACCCAAAAGCAGTAATAAAAATTACTAGCAATACATATACACAATTACTAAACCTGATTTAACACCTACTGCTTCACACCTTTATCAAAAGCCTACGTATATATTGATCTAATCTGATATTTTTTATTTTAATTCTGTTCTAAAAATGCAATTAAACAATGATATCTGTTGCTGCAAGTTAAAAGTCATTCCCTTCAGATAACAGCCAAATACAACAAGCAGTGAGCTTTGCCATCATTAGACTTCTAACCATATTACTTCTATTTTGAGGCTTTTTTGTTTGGTCTCAGTTTAATTTCCTGTCAGCCTTACAAGAGATTTCTAATGTTTGGGCTGTAGGATATGCTCTGATTAAAAATAATCTTCCCAATTACTGCCTGGCATGAGTCTACTGCCACATGCACTCTGCCACTGGCTTCTGAATTTCTGTCAGCAGTAATTGTGTCTGTAGCTTCTAACTGTAAATGAAAACCCAGGGGGCATATTTGGGTTGCAGTTTCCTTTGCCTAGCCATATCTTTTAATTTGCAGTGTCTGTCAAAAGGAGATGTCCATAAGCACTAAAAGGAAATCCTTAGACCATCAGGTTAAAAAAAGAGGAAAGGAGAAAAAAAGAAATGCAACTGGAATACAATAAAATATATTTAATATTTATTCTAGCATACTCGATGTAGATAATTTCACTACATTGATTAGCCTTAAAGAGGTAGATTGAAACCATTTGCTGAGTATTTCTAGCTAAACTTTTTTACCATTAAATTTAACCATAAGTCTTCAGCATCACCTTATTATTGCTATTTTTTTCCCTACGTGATCATTCTAATGAATAGTTGAGAGAACAGGGTTTCTTATCACAATGGAATAAAAGTAGTATTTCTCAGGTTCTGGCCCCTGGCCTAAACTCTACGGCGGGGTTACCCATCTCCAGCCCTGGATGGACCTCAGACATGGGTTGCAGGCAACCTGTCTCCTGGGTCGACCCCTCAGACCTACGTTGCATCTTCTCTCTGCAGTCTGTCTTTTAGTCCTATTTCCTGTGTGGACTTTAGACACACATTGTCACCTTGTCCCTGTCCTCTCTCTGTCCCAATGAACTGCTGCTCCTGACTGGACTCCCCAGGTGGATCCTGGGCCTGGTTCACCACCTTGCTTGGGGCTGTCAATGGACAGACCCTGCTTCTAGTACCTGGCTCTGCCCTCCGTGTTTAGACCCAGTGGGGCTGCGCCCCATGGGGGAGGGCACGGACGGCACGGACTCAGCTCCTGGCTCCCTTCTCTTCAGGAGCAGCCAGCTGACACCAGGCCCTAGGATGTCTACATTCGAAATCACGGTGCTTAAACCTGGCAGTCAATGCAATCACAATAACCAGCCTCCTGATAGATTTGTGTTAAGATTCTCACTGACTCACTTTTCCTCTTAGGACTGCTGCTGCTGGGAGTCCTGTGATGGAAAGGCAGCCCGGTGTCACCAGGGAATGTTGTCTGTGTGACAAGAGCAGCATGGAAGCAAGGCGCTCTGCGTCAATTTTCTAAAGGACAAGAATCTTAGGAAGAATGAAGCACTAAGCACAGACTGTAGTCTGCGAAGTAGGTACAGACGAAACTCAAGGAGTAGAAAAACATTTGATATAACGTCAAGAGTGAAGCTTTGTGTAGAAGGGAAAAGCACAACCACCTACACCAAAAGTACAGTCAAGAATGCGTATATAGGATACACAGTATTCACTGCAAAGAATAATATTCTGGAAAAATTCACGGTAAAATGAAGAACACTGTAAAGTCCTGTGAAAATAATTTCCTATGAGGTTATGAGAACTTACTTGAAATTTTAAGGCCAAATGTTAGTGCTCTGTATTATGTTTGTTGGTTGATACTCTATTCTGTATGCTTATACCTGTAAATGAAGGGACACAGTTGAAAGGTGGGAACAGAACTGATTGCGGCTCTGTTCTGGACCTTTGGCAAACCATTCTGTAGTATCACTTTCCTATCTTTAGGGCTATGCCCCTTAGTAAGTATTCTGTGCAATGTGATGACAAGAGACCAGTAACAGATAAGAACTTCAACATACTAACTGAAACATACACAGTTTCTCATCTGTGCAATGGAGATAGTAATGACCACCACATTCAGAGCTGCCTTGTATTACAAAGGTAAAAATGCCACGTATCTGCTAAAATATTGATTATTTTAAAAATATTGTACAAGCCATGCAAAAAGTTCTTTGTGCCTCCTCTGGTCCCTACAGTACAGCAGCATTCTACAGGCTGCAATACAGAACGAGACAGTGATATCCTCAAACTATCTTTGTTTCTATTTCAGTATCTTCTTTGAAATAAAAGCATCATCTGCAAGGTATATCCCCCTACCCTGAGATGATGATTGAAATTGCCAGAACGTTTAAATAAATATCTACTTTTTTAAATACAAGGTAAGCCACTGAGTTCAAAATGCTTATTCCTGTGACTGAGGCCACGTCGATGCTTAAATATTTTCAGCATAAAAACTGTAGTATTAGATAAGAGTAAACACATTATGAAACTGAAAGAAATATTGGGAAAGGACAAATGGAATCACAGTAAGGTAGGAAATCTGGATGTAGACATGGCTGATATAGCAAATGGCATCAAAACCTCGCTACCAACTTCTTCACCGAGTGTTTCATTTCAGATCCATTTTTCAAAAATACATAGCATTCCATTGCCATTATCAAGATTAATGTCCCAACAATACATGAGGACATCAACTGGACTGTGGGAGAAAAAGAGGGGGAGAAAAAAAAAAAGCACCGTGATGCACTTCACTGATTATATTCCTAACAATATTTTAGTTTTCTGTTTCATAATTCAATACTTGTTCAATAAAGAAATAAACATTTAAACTGTTTTCTAAAACATAGGAACAACCTGACTCTCACAAAATTATAAAAAAAGCCTAAATTAATAATCAAAATATCTTACTGCCTAAATGGTGGTGATGCTAAGAATATGACTGGCATTTTCTACAGATAGCACAGAACTCATGCTAAGTGGTGACTGCCTGTCCCCCATAGGCACCCCCCCTCTGCACGGGAACAAAAGTCAATTCTCTTTCACACAAATTACTAATGAAAATCTCTAAAAAGAAATACAATTTTTGAGGGTTTAACCTTAAAAATTTGTGGTCTTTTCATGTAATTCCCCTCCTTTCCAAGCCTATGTATGACAGAGATTCATTCCTGCCTTAGTGGTTTTTAGTGATGTTTTATACTTCTTTACTTCAAATTAGGTTTAAAGAGTCCTGAAAAAAACCCCCTAGTCAAATTATATTTTTACAGTGCTATGCACCAAAAATGCCTTACATCAATTATTGTGATTGTGTGCATGAGTAGAGTCTTCAGTGCTTTCAAGCTTTCGAGAGAAGTCATCAAACTGCCAGCACTCTGCCAGACTACCAAGCCCCTCCTCACATTAGAGTAGTACTACTGTAATTACAAACACCACTAACTGCTGTCAAAATATTTCTTTGTAATAATGACCACGGGTTTTATCATGACCTAATATCATTTATCTCTATTGCTTTCTTGGAACACCTCTTACTCTCATTTCATGCCACTACAATGTTAAAATGTGTATCTTCACCTGCGATAACACTGATCAAACTGCCCAAAGACTGAAGACTGAGCAACATCATTAAATGTATTACATTAGTGCACACTTCCAGAACTCACAGCTCAAAAAGGGAATATTGGCAGTGGCATTTAAAGATACTTTTAATTTTTTTTTTTTATCTTCACCTGCGATAACACTGATCAAACTGCCCAAAGTACAAAGACTGAGCAACATCATTAAATGTATTACATTAGTGCACAGATCAGACTTCCAGAACTCACAGCTCAAAAAGGGAATATTGGCAGTGACATTCAAAGATCCTTTCAATGATTTTTTTTTTTTTTTTTTTTTAACCAGCCATAGTCTGGACAGAGAATGGAGAGAGATGATGGGTGCAGGAAAAACAGAATAATGAGAATTACGTTTATGTGACTACCTAAAAGCACTCTTGATAACACAAGGCTGCTACATCAAAAATGTAGCCACATCTATCTATTCCTGATGCATAAAACACACAGAGGTAAAAGCTACCTCTGTATGAAAGAACAACAAAAAAATAAACTTTGGAAATTATTCAAGATTAATGAAAAAGGTTACACACACTGAAAAAGTAATAAAAATTGGTTTGTTTCTTTGAAAATGTTTTCAAAAGCAGTTCCAAAAAAAAAAAAAAAACCAACCACCCAACAACAACAAAAAAACCAACCCAACCCTCTATCTTATATATTGACTGTTATTATTAGCGTAAGTTCTTGAACAGCTTTTTAAAGGTCCCTTAAAAAGAGGATCTTTCAAAACCTTGGCTGCAAAGACAGCTTGCTACAAATGCATGAGCCTACCGCTCTGGGAAAATCAGCTCCCCAGTCAGTGCAGGAAAGTGGCAAAGTCCCAGGCACCAAGTTTCTCTATGACCATAGTCATCATACCTGCTACTTAACAAATAACAGTTTTAGAACTTTTCTTCAATTTTTTTTCTTTTCTCCTCACTCTGCTGCACTAGAGGCTGTTCTACCAAAGCTCTCAAGCAGTTAGTACAACTCCATGAACATCAGTAAGATTACTCATACGCTTAACCATGGTATAATACACTCATATGCCCGCTAGACTAAAAGATCATTTATCACAAATTCAAGTGAACAAGGCATTAAAGAAGATGCAGAAATAACCAAGTAATTTGAAAAAGGCTTAACCGTTATCAACCGCAACTGTGGAGAAGTCCTTCTATCAATTCCAACGGTGAGCTTTCAGCACTGACAAAGGCTAAAAAGCAGGAACATTATGCTTCCAGAATAGGGTTTTTACATTTTGCATTTTTAAACTAATGGTTCTCTCATCTATCATAGGTCAAGAAATGAATCATGCCTGTATAAGCAATGCAGTTTTGAAATACATTTCAGATGTAGAGAAAAGAATGGTAAATTTGCCCATTTTTTCTTCTTTTTTAATGAAAATTTTGACATTGCCTAAGAATTTTAGATGTTAATAAACACCATCTGAAATTAATGACCAGAACAAGGGAAAGTAAAGTTGCCAAAAGGAAAAAAAAAAGCAGTTTATCCAATAGCTTTGTGATTTATGACATGATTATTCTTACACCAACAGCTCAACTCTAGGCTGCATCTATTACCATGATCAGGAAAATGTAACACATCGAGAGCAATGCAGTAGCATGCAGTAGTTATGAGCCCTAACAGAAAAACTATAGTTAGAGGGTACAGCACATTCCACTGACTGAAGCACGTTTCCTGTGGACAACAATCTAATTTGGGTAGACACTCCGTGTTTTCTGATCCAAAGAAATTTCTATCACCAGGGAAAATACAAGCATCCTTTGACACTCTGGATGGAGAGGGGGCGGCATAGGTTAGGTGACAGTTACCAATCTTCAGGAAAACTGGCTTCTGTAAGGTTCTCAGCTCTTGAAAGGGTCCAGCCTTCCCACCAGATGTCCCATAAACCATGCTGGATCCCAGATACAGTTTGTGGGACCCATCACAAGACTATTTCTATAGAGAAGGCAAGAGTTATCTCTATCTTTGCACATGAGGTATCTTTACCAATTTTATCAAAAGTATTCTTACTGTTTATGAAAAAATAAGATTTCAGTACGAAAAAGAAGCAAACAGTAAATTAATCTAAATCTTCCACATTTGTAGATTTACTCCTGCTAGTTATAATGACTAAAACTGATTTTAAAAAAGAAGTTATTGTTTATTTTACATCAGACAGGAGAACCTTGGGCTGGGTCTTTTCAAAATAATTGCTTATTGTTGCTGTTTCCAGCTGAGTCTAACTGATTATGATTGCAAAATGTAAAGTCATAGCACAGAGAAAGTCCATGCAGATGCCACACTGTAGTTCAAATGCTCACCTCTGATCAGAAGAAAATAAAGTAGGAAGCATAGCTGTGTCAAGGAAAAGCAGTAGATTTTCCCCAAGAGCAACACACCCTACAAAACATTTCTGCCTATGCTAATCAAATGTTGACTTTCATGGGAGGAAAAAGGACCAAAAAGCACAAGTATAAATGATGCAACCTATAGCCCAGGCACACAGAGTACATCTTTGCTGAACCATTTGTCCCAGATTTGCAATTTGTAATGAAAAAAAAAAAAATTTTTTTTTAACTGCAGCTCTTTCTAAGCATGCTATATCCAAGTAGAAAAAAACCCTGGATTTGTAAGCCTCGCACGTTTTCCTCCACATTTCTGAATTGCCAGTTCCATGCATCTTTTTCTTCAGCTGTGACCTTTCCTCATGTACTATGAAAATCACAAACTGCAGGTAATGGTACCTTCTCCATCACTCACAGCATCAGGAGCTTCAAACCAGTAAGCTGACACACGTGAAATAAGACCACTTATCAATGAAGAGAGAGGTCAAAGGCTTCTAAGGTTGGAATAGGAACCTGCTGGCTGCTGCAAATCTCTCACCAGTGCATTTGAGCCTGACACTTAATATTCAAACTGAATTGCAAGCTATGTACTCAAGGATAAAGCTCAGTAATAATAAAGATTCACAGTCTGACAGGCTCAGCATACAAATCCTCAGTGCAGAGCTCATTCTGAATATTTTTAAAATCTAAAAATGAATCAATATTTTTTCTTTTTTCTAAACAAACAACAGTAATTCCCATTCAGTGAGGAAAACAATGGAATGAGAAAATAAAATTTTATTCTATATTTAGATATTGGTAAAGAAGTACACATATTTTATTACAATGCAGGTACACTGTGTATGCAGTTTTTGCCTTGCTAATCAGACATAGGAATACATCAAATAAGGTATATATTTTGTTTCTGCAGGGCCAAATCCTTTGAGCCAGAAATCCACTACTTTAAACCATTTGAGAATTTGCCCAAATTTCAGATAATTTATGGCATGTGTTTAGCCTATCAGCTGTGAAAGCTAAAAACACTGGAAAGGCTCTAAAACCTTGACACATATTACTCAAACATGGTATCTAACCAGTGGTCTAACTAGTCCAATATTAGGTCACCAACAAGTAGCAATTGCTAATATCCTTTCATAAACTCCAGACTGTTTTAATTTTCTGCCCATCATATAGAACAAGCTTCTAGCTTCTAGGTGGTATTTACACTTTCTTTTAATTTTTTATCTCTCAGTCTTATTAATCTTTTATTTTATTCAACATTGCTTAATCACAGTAAAATATTCATTGTTTATTTTACAGTAACACTGTAAAGTCATGGCCCATTTATTTTCTCCCTTTCAATGTTTATTTTACAGTGCAACAACCTGGCAACTTGTTCTTTTTTTTTTTTTTCCTTAATGTGAATGTTTATGTACGTAGGAGGCAGTTTAAAATTAATTAAATTATAATTAAATGCCTAATAGTTTTTACACTGGAAATATTGTTACTAACCATTAGCTCCACTTAGAATCTTTTGCTTATTTTGTATTTTGCTTTGAACATCTACATGTCAATTACAAAACCTACCCCTTTCTTTTAAAATCACATTCCATCCAGCTTAACTACATCTCAGTAAATCACCTTGTTAGTCATACTTTGATTCATTCCATTTCATTGCCTTTCATATTTAAATTACTCCATTTCTTTTCCTACTCCCCATATTACCTTTGAAAATGACAAGTCTCACTTTGTGCAATGATTCTTTATACTGCAACCTCACGTAACTCCCGTTATTAACACTTTATCATTTTCCCTGTGTATTTGCAAGTTTTCCAGCAGAACTGCCTTCCAAAACAATTCCAAATTTACACATTTAATCCCATCTCTTCGCTTAATGTACATTCTGTATGCACCAAGACAGCCAGCACTACAAGAAGTCAAATTATATTTGTTGCATCATAAAATAAGGGATAGACGCTTGAGCTCCAATCCTGCAATAAGGAATCTGCAACCCGTGTGCTGCTATACCCGCCCTGAACTGTACAGGGATTCAGCTGGGACGTCTGACTCCGTCCACTTGCCCACATAGTTCAGGATCAGAGGTATTGTTGTACACAGGATGCAAATGATTGCGGCACAGTGGAATTTGATTTATACAATGTGTAGTTACAATGAAAATGTAACTATTTTCAATATGGGGAGGGAATAATGGGAGCCTGGATCGCAAAATGTGTGATACATGTGTTCAGTTTTGGGTCCCTCACTACAAGAAGGACATTGAGGTGCTGGAGCGTGTCCAGAGAAGGGCAACGAGGCTGGTGAGGGGTCTGGAGAACAAGTCTTATGAGGAGCGGCTGAGGGAACTGGGGTTGTTCAGCCTGGAGAAAAGGAGGCTGAGGGGAGACCTCATCGCTCTCTACAACTCCCTGAAAGGAGGTTGTAGCGAGGTGGGGGTTGGTCTCTTCTCCCAAGTAACAAGCGATAGGACGAGAGGAAACGGCCTCAAGTTGTGCCAGGGGAGGTTTAGATTGGACGTGAGGAAAAATTTCTTCACTGAAAGGGTTGTCAACATTGGAAGAAGGCTGCCCACGGACGTGGTGGAGTGACCATCCCTGGAGGTATTCAAAAGATGTGTAGATGTAGTGCTTAGGGACATGGTTTAGTGGTGGACTTGGCAGTGCTAGGTTAAC
>NW_008794125.1:3978864-3987611 GCF_000699145.1 Aptenodytes forsteri | reverse complement strand
TGGTGTTGGGTTGACGGTTGGACTCGATGATCTTAGAGGTCTTTTCCAACCTTAATGATTCTATGATACAAATATGATTATTACAGAATAAACTACTGTCCATTCTTATTCTCTCCTTGGCCAAAGCTACATTTCTCAGGTATTTCACTCAAAATCAGCATTCACTTCTCAAAATAAATACATAAATGAAGCAATAGCTTCTCCATTCCCATAAAAAAATAAATTCTCGTCTTCACAGATTTCTTGATTGAGCCTCAGCAAAAGATCATCTCCGATGCCAAGCAACAGATCAGTATCTTTCTTTAGTTAGTACAGATATAAAAGTGCTGTAACGTGAGCTCAGACTGGGGATGAAGTTGTTAAAACATTCTAAAAATGCATGCTTCTCAAAATTGCCCTTCACGCTGCTTCAAAAAAACAGTATCTGAACAATCCTTATTGCTGAAATTATTGCTGTTTTAATGCACTCTCCAGTATTAGTAACTTTTAGAAGACAGAATCTTCTCAAACTAATTTATGCTCCTGAAAAGCTGCTCTGCTGTTCTTTGGTTTCTAGACTTAAGAGCAATTAACCCAACAGTGCTGGGAACGTGCCCTTGCTCCAGGTACCGACCCTCTCCTACGGGACCAGGGAGAAAGAACAGAAGCCCGTGCTGATAGCCATGCAAGTGAATGGATCAGGAGCTGCTGTTTACTGTGTAACTGTCACAACTTCCAGCTGGGTTACCAAGTGCCCTACAGTATTTGCCAACTATAATGGTTAAATTATTATCCCTAATTTACAACTCAACAAAAATTACGCTACCAAGAATTGATTCAAAATAGTTGTCACATTTGCTAAAAGCAGCACATCACAGCCCGAGCCACCTAATCTTCTGTGGAATAACCAAATTCTGCCTGGATGCAGTGTAGTGTGTCTTCATCTTTTATAGGGGTTAAGAGAAATTGCTAGGACTATGAGATAACTGCTTGCTTAAATGGAATTTTACCAAGTCAAATTAAAAATGGCTCAATATCTTGTTACTGAAACCAGTCACCTTGAAAGCATCAGATACTGATTGCTGCTGGATAATGATTTGCCTAAAGGAATCATGGCAACATTTATATTAATCCTTTTTTTTTTAAATCTTACCTTGTAAAACATTTTGGAAATTCTTTTGAATTTTTTTTTTTTAATTTTAAACCAGGATAAAGATCTAGCCTACTTAAACCAAAACATAACTACTTTCTTTTTTCGAAACTATAGCACAATAGTTTGTAGCTTGAAAAACGTGTGCAGGAAGGAATGATTCAAATCTCTCATCCACAACTTCTAGAGAATTTATAAAATATCTTTGTGCTGTCTTTGTCCTGTTTGAATAGCAAAGCTCTTCTGGGTATCACTTAGATCTACCCATCATAATTCAGATACTTGTGAATAATTCAAGATGTTATGCTTTAACTTCTATCATCAATTCCCTTGAAGAGAAGTAAGCATTTATTATAAGCTATAGCATGAATCCATATAATTAATATTTTGATGTACTTTACCTGTCTTACTGTTTGCTCTTGTGATATTAAGTTGGTATTAAATAACACACTCAGACAACTTCTTGTCCTACTTTTCAAAGATGCTTCAATTTATATAATTACTTTATTTGATTTATTGTTGCATCTTTACTCAAGATACATATTCTGTTAATGTGTTATCAATGTAATTAGCTGTTTCTTTGTAGGAAACATTTTTTAATCAAGCCAGCATTTTTACTGCAAAAGGAATGCACTGCTTGTACTTCCTTGGAATCAAAATATCCTTTTAATGGTATGACAGCAACGTGCTTCATCTTTGCACATTTTCCTCGGCACACTGAAGCAAAACAGAGATGATGTGCTATTATTCAAGCATAAGAAAAATAGTAGTGCTCCACTAACAAGTGTCAGAGGTGAATAAAGGCATACAAAATGATACCAAAACAACAACTAAAATATGCCCTCTTTTTTCAAATAAGAGTTCAGAAGGCCTATGCCCAAGTGATTGTAAGTTATATATTAAAATTACACAATTTTGAAATTAAAACAAGCAATACTGAAAAAAAATTTATCTCAGGTTTTCTTATTTGCTACTAGTGAAGAGTTAAAAAACCCTACTGCTTCATGAAGTGAATACACATCTTTGGCTAGAAACATGAAGAACCGACACATTAGCCTGTATTCTTCAAATAAACTTCATTTCTGCTGATTACAGGATAGTGTACTGATGTCATCTAAGAGTTTTGCATGTCTACTCCCCAGACTCATAAAGATAACACTTACGGTAAACAGGGGTAGAGACATAAGAAGAAAAAAATAAATCAAATTTCTGAAAACTGAGAGAAAATTAACTTTTTATACTGCCTTCCCTCAATCATTTTCCTTCATGAAGGGTATTAATTTTGACCATTAATTAGAGCGGCATCTGTTTCTCACACACTGGCAGGCTACCAGTGAACATTAGCAGCATTAGCTGTTGGTACAGGTGTGGAATGATTGAAAACTCATTTCCGAACTACTCCCCTACCATACCAATACAGGAGCAACAATTTACACAGAATTAGCTGTCTCAAATACAACTTAACTAAGAACATATTAAGTGAGGATTTTCACTATACAGAAGCATTCTGTAAATATTTTCAAAACTTAACTTCATTTGACAGAACAGAATAGCAATGCTCTAAGATCATAAATGTGATACATGAGGCAAAACCTTAAAACCAAGAAACCTAATGCAAGGTTTAAAAGGTACTATTACATTTTTTTCCATTAGTTAACTGGCTTTAGGAAAGCATGCATTTACTACATTGTCTAAGAGAAAACTACTGTCATCATATTTAAAAGCTGTTGTTTTTCTGAAGTTTAGAACACAGTGATAAATTGCACTGTATTGCTATCCTTGAGTGTTTTTTTCCATAAGGTAAAACTGATAGGACTGTTTACAAATCAAGACTACTGTTCAATACCAATATCAAAATATTTTTCCCATTAAATTTTAAAAAATGAAAACATACTAAAAATAATTTTGATACACAAACTGTACAAGTGATTCAGACCTATTTGGAAAGAAAACCATTACTAAACACTGACAGATAAAACAGTAACTTTTGTTACAGTCAGTGTATATTATGTATTTGTAAGTAAGAGTGGTAACTTTGAATTATATTTTCTTATATCTGCATTTTATTTTACAGTTTTTCCTTTGCCTAAGAAATGTGAAAGAAAAAAAATTATCAGGAGTTGTTTTGCACTTATCAAAAGACGTCTGCACGGACTTCTGCTGAGAGCTCAGGGAGTAAGTCCTGTGGTCCCAGTGTGTCTGGAGTTACAGGAGAGAAGACTGGAAGCAACCAAATTGAAACGTGGAAAGTTTCAATCCAGGACATCAGCGGCAGCTTATTCTGAAATGCTCTATTTTTCAAACAATACAGGAATTTTAAAAATCTAGCTAGGTAGGAGACATTTCTAAGTCTCATTTATAATTGCTTAGACATAGCATTATAAGAGACAGCATTTAGTTACCCAATGTAACGATACCTTTTTTAATACACCTGGAAAGAAAGGTGTGGCAGAAGCACACTGCAAACAACCTGAAGCTATGGAAACAGAATTTTTAAGTAGAATGTGAACACTGGTGGGAGCTGAGAGATGACAAGTTAGACAGGATTTCTGCTGCAGAAACAAGTAACACTGATTTCTTTGAGCTTAAAGGTATCTCTAATTCATGCCTCTGGGAAACAAAATAATCTAAATGTAAGTTCACTACCTGATCTTTAAAAAACAGAGGGTTTGGGGTTTTTTTTTCATGCCTCCACTACTACTGAATCACAAGTATCTTGATTCAGGCCTTCAAGAAGTATTTCACCATCATCCTCATTGAGGCAGACGACTTCTGCAAATAACAGCTAAAGCTTGCAGAAAAATACACACGGCTGTTTTCAGACTCTACAGAACTTACTCCATGAGTACTTCCAACGAAACAAAAATACGCTACATGTGTTAGTAAGTCACCATTCAATGAGAATATGGTTGATAAAATCAGGTCATCTGACATTACACTGGTAAATAAACTGAAAATAAAACACTTCAACTTGATAAAACACCGTAATTCTCTGCAAACAAAGCCAAAGACAAAAAATTTAAGGAACTGCCTGCAATATTCTATCTATCATACTCTCAGACAAATTTAAACTAGAATCTGAGTGTTTTTTTCCATAAGGTAAAACTGATAGGACTGTTTACAAATCAAGACTACTGTTCAATACCAATATCAAAATATTTTTTCCATTAAATTTTAAAAAATGAAAACATACTAAAAATAATTTTGATACACAAACTGTACAAGTGATTCAGACCTATTTGGAAAGAAAACCATTACTAAACACTGACAGATAAAACAGTAACTTTTGTTACAGTCAGTGTATATTATGTATTTGTAAGTAAGAGTGGTAACTTTGAATTATATTTTCTTATATCTGCATTTTATTTTACAGTTTTTCCTTTGCCTAAGAAATGTGAAAGAAAAAAAATTATCAGGAGTTGTTTTGCACTTATCAAAAGACGTCTGCACGGACTTCTGCTGAGAGCTCAGGGAGTAAGTCCTGTGGTCCCAGTGTGTCTGGAGTTACAGGAGAGAAGACTGGAAGCAACCAAATTGAAACGTGGAAAGTTTCAATCCAGGACATCAGCGGCAGCTTATTCTGAAATGCTCTATTTTTCAAACAATACAGGAATTTTAAAAATCTAGCTAGGTAGGAGACATTTCTAAGTCTCATTTATAATTGCTTAGACATAGCATTATAAGAGACAGCATTTAGTTACCCAATGTAATGATACCTTTTTTAATACACCTGGAAAGAAAGGTGTGGCAGAAGCACACTGCAAACAACCTGAAGCTATGGAAACAGAATTTTTAAGTAGAATGTGAACACTGGTGGGAGCTGAGAGATGACAAGTTAGACAGGATTTCTGCTGCAGAAACAAGTAACACTGATTTCTTTGAGCTTAAAGGTATCTCTAATTCATGCCTCTGGGAAACAAAATAATCTAAATGTAAGTTCACTACCTGATCTTTAAAAAACAGAGGGTTTGGGGTTTTTTTTTCATGCCTCCACTACTACTGAATCACAAGTATCTTGATTCAGGCCTTCAAGAAGTATTTCACCATCATCCTCATTGAGGCAGACGACTTCTGCAAATAACAGCTAAAGCTTGCAGAAAAATACACACGGCTGTTTTCAGACTCTACAGAACTTACTCCATGAGTACTTCCAACGAAACAAAAATACGCTACATGTGTTAGTAAGTCACCATTCAATGAGAATATGGTTGATAAAATCAGGTCATCTGACATTACACTGGTAAATAAACTGAAAATAAAACACTTCAACTTGATAAAACACCGTAATTCTCTGCAAACAAAGCCAAAGACAAAAAATTTAAGGAACTGCCTGCAATATTCTATCTATCATACTCTCAGACAAATTTAAACTAGAATATCCAGTTTAATAGCTCCACAATATTAGAAATAGCTACAAAATCAAAAGGCTACAGTAAAAATCTTTAAAATCTTCATTGCTAAAATGAATTTAGGAAGGCAACAACAAAACCAGCTAGATAGCATCTACAGAAAGAGTAAACTACGCTCCTACATACTACGTGATTTTTTTTTTTTTTTTTTTTAAGACATATAACTTAAAAGTGAACTGTATAGTATGTCTTGGGATTTGAATTCTCAGTATTTTTTGTCTTCTCTAGGTTGTCCTTTTATTTCATAGCAAAGTACTTTGCCATGTTAGCATGTATATTATATTAGTAGTTAGTGTAATTATACATGCACTGCAAGGGAGAAATACTTCTAATATCACATTTCTTGGGGATTTTCCGCAATGGCTGGTAACTTTGACGGATAGCTTGAACACAGAAGCAAAATGGCCACTGAACTAGAGTGTTTATGAATTCTTGCACAATTCCAAATGCTTTTTCTGACTTCCAGTATATTTGTGGAACTGCTAGTTATACAAATTTTACCTTTAATGTTACAGCATTGTTTCAAAGTCTTGGGGTTTCTTACTGTATGTATCAGTTCTTCTCTAGTGTCAGACAAAAAAGTTCTACTTATGGCTATAATGAGAATAAAGCATACATTTCCTTACCAATGTGCCAAATACTAGATTGTTAACAATATAATCTCAATATATTTGTGGAACTGCTAGTTATACAAATTTTACCTTTAATGTTACAGCATTGTTTCAAAGTCTTGGGGTTTCTTACTGTATGTATCAGTTCTTCTCTAGTGTCAGACAAAAAAGTTCTACTTATGGCTATAATGAGAATAAAGCATACATTTCCTTACCAATGTGCCAAATACTAGATTGTTAACAATATAATCTCAATGTAATTCTCTAATGTCTGAAACCCATTTAAGTACCTCAATATATCAAGTTTTAAACGTTTTATAATACCTATAAACACTCAGAGTCTAATGAAGCTAATATTACTAAGAGTGCAACAAGTGAAAGGTGGTGTAAAAATCAATTTTCTTTCACCTCAGATGATTTGTATTCCTTCCTGGACAAACTGATTTCACACTAAGAAACTGGTTAATAAAACTTCAGAGCAGCCCTATATTACAAAGTTTTGTTCTTAATCCAGGCAGAAATAACATGAAAATAGTAGTAAAATAGCAGTTTGGGATTAATCTTCAATTTGTAAAAGTTTTGTTCTTTATCCAGGCAGAAATAACATGAAAATAGTAGTAAAATAGCAGTTTGGGATTAATCTTCAATTTGTAAAGGCTGGTCTGCCTTATTTCACATCTTTTTCTCACTGAGTTTTATTTCTGAACTTCTGAAAATGAATTTTAAAAACCCCACAAGTTTGCAGTCCAGAAATAACAATATTGTTCAAAATACTAATGTTAAAATGTAAAAATAAAAATAAACCAAGCAAGTATGAAAATATATCACAGCAAAATAGACAGGTTTGGAGCATTAGTCCCCAAACTGAGAATTAAGTTATGTGCTTAATTCTCAACATATCTGCAATACTAATATTTGTATTACTGAATAATAAAGTCAAGAGGATTGCTGATATACTTCATACAAAGCACATAATTAGATATTTCACTGCAGCACAGCTGGAAAATTTAGGATTTTTCTCCTATCTTACCTGCAAAACTATAGCTGCAATTGCATTTTGCATCCTTTATGACCACAATAAATTCCTGTACATATTATGGCTCCTCCTCCTTTTCCCCATCCCAAGAAGTACCAATACATTTTTCTGGGTAATGAGGAAGAACAGAGAGATAAAAACCGAATTTCAAAACAAAGTCAACTTTCTATTCATAGACTGAATAAGTATGGTCACAAATAATATGTATTAAGACCTCTGCGTACCTTTACTTCTGGGTCTTTTCAAGTGTGCTGAATACGACTGCATTTTCTTACAGCAAGTGATTCTAGATCATCTTTTTTCTTAGATAACCAAAACGTCAGCACAGGTGATACAAGTCATCAACTTAAATAAAGCAAATGTGATGCAACATTCTTACAGGGCTGCACAAAAACAGTGGCTCAAGCTGACAAAAAAAAGGAAATGTGCTGACAACTAAGATCAGTTGAGCTTTTTTTATTATTATATCTCTTTTGACTGCATTTATGACGGAAGGTAAGAATACTACAGGAGTGTATGCAACTCTTTTCTCCCACCTCACTTTCACATCATCTTGTGGCTTCCAGGGTATTAACCAAGTGTAAGTGTTCATAAATAGATGCATAGCGAAAATAGCAACAGAGAATATCGTGCAAAATATGCGTAATAAATATCTACAATACAATTTAAATAATTTCAGAAATATTAATGCATCTCTGGAGTGTCTGTTTAAATATTAATAACATTTTTAAAAGTAATTTCAGTTTTTAAAAAATAGACATGTATTGTAATCGTGCTAAGAATTTTTAGCCTGCATTAAGATTTAACATGCTTGCTACTGATTGAAAAACATATGAACACCACCACTTCTATTTTTCTGAGATTAAAAACATGATTTGAAGCTTCAGGTTTACATTTTCTAATGCTGCTTAAAGCTGAAAAAAATAATGTGGTTTGTGACCCCTATGCCAATTCACCAGAACATGAAGAGGTAAACAGACTACAATAAGATTCATAATGGTAACTTAAACATATAGTAATGCAAGATAGTAATTGAAAGTTGTTGGGTTTTTTCTCATCTTACCTGCATAGGAATATATTGAATGATACAGAGCTGTAACACCAGAGCATGTATATAGGGCTCACACTCAAATCACACCACACTAGATTTGTGTGGTGAAAATGTAGTTTTGTTCTTGATACACTGGTCAGATTTGGCCCAGGTAGTCTGAAATGTCTTGGACGGACTGCAACACATATAGTTTGGATAAGCCAAGCTCCCAGCAGCTTTAGTGTTTGTAGGCTGGATACAAAACTCAGCTGTCAAATTTGAATATGACATCTTGTCCTGGTTTCGGCAGGGACAGAGTTAATCTCCTTCCTAGTAGCTGGTACAGTGCTGTGCTTTGGATTTAGGAGGAGAACAAAGTTGATAACGCACCGATGTTTTAGTTGTTGCTAAGTAGTGCTTACACTAGTCAAGGACTTTTCAGTTTCCCATCCTCTACTGACTGAGAAGGCTGGAGGTGCACAAGAAGCTGGGAGGGGGCACAGCCAGGACAGCTGACCCAAACTGGCCAGAG
>NW_008794125.1:3951735-3978737 GCF_000699145.1 Aptenodytes forsteri | reverse complement strand
GAAACATTCCATACCATGTGACGTCATGCTCAGTACATAAACTGGGGAAAGCTGGCCAGGGGGGCCGCTGCTTGGGGACTGGCTGGGCATCGGTCAGCGGGTGGTGAGCAATTGCACTGTGCATCACTTGCTTTGTGTATTATTATTATTTCAATTTTTAAACTGTTTTTATCTCAACCCACGAGTTTCTCTCACTTGTACTCTTCCAATTCTCTCCCCCATCCCACTGGGGGGGGGAGGGGGAAGGGAGCGAGGAGCTGTGGGGTGCTCAGTTGCCGACTGAGGTTAAACCACGACACATCTTTACCCTAAGAACTTAATGTTGTTACCATATCTTAATGTAGGAAGGAAGCCATGAAGCCCAGGAAATGAAGTACCAACTACTGTCACCTACTATACAGAACGGAGGGGAAGACTGTGCATGCCCTGAAATACCACAGCTCCTCTCACAGGCCCACGGATGATGTCCTCCTGCCTCAGCACTTCCTCCTCAAACTACCAAAGAAACATTTCAAACAGAACAGAACAAAAAAGCCCACGTGCTTGCCAGGTACCATGTTTCCCACCATGATACCTACTGAATTAGAGTGGCTGGGTCCAAACAGACAATGCAAATCCCAATTTCCCCCCTTTCTTCTAGTGGAGCCATGTTGGTAAGACTGAGTTCTAATCTTTCAAAATGAAGGTGAAAACAAACGAACAAATTACAGCTTACCATTAGAGACTGAAATGTAAAACTCTGCAATTCAGACTGGGGGCAGACTGTGGCAGGAAGAAAGCATGCACGGGTCCAGTTTGTGGAAAGGCAGGAAGCCAAGTAAATTATTTGTCTTCTGTTGCTAACATCTAAAAAAAAGATTTGATTTTGGAGAAAATTTGCCTGTTCGCCACTAACCATTTCAGGGAGATCCAAATGAACAAAGAAGTAGAATAGCAGTTTAGGAAAGGCAAATAAATTAAGGTTTGTTATGTAACAAATCAAGATGTCAATTATTTTAAGAAAGAACAACTAGTGGAACATTTAACTCCATTTCTAAGCACCTTACTGCACCAATGATTTTTCTTGACGCTGTGTAAGGTTATTAACAGATTCCATTAGAGACTGAAGAAATTTAAATATTAATGGACTCTTTACAAGAAATTAATAACAAAACAAGAAAATCCTTGTGTTTCAAGGCATTCAGGTTAATTATTTCAAGCTGGTTGACAAGGACAAGGTAAATCTTAGTTTTAAGCTTAACATTTCTAAGTAAACTAAAAAAGGTAGTGACCTACATACAGTATTCAAGCGTCTAAATCTACTTTCACATTCGATCAGCTATGTTTTTAACCCATTGAAAACTGTATGATGTAAACTGGCAGATCACATTACTCCTTTTGCACATGGAACAAGATAAATTGTGATGGAGTTGTTATAGTTGTCCTAGCCTATTGCAAATTTCCATGTTTTAAAAGTCCCTCCAATTCCAGAAATGCAATTATTTGAGAACCTTGGTTTCAACTTTATTGTATTTTAATGATTCCTAGTTTGATTTGAATGACAAATAAGCTGAGTCTATTCAGTTCTGGAAGTTTTGCTTGTTCAGAAGTGTTTCTGACAAGCCTTTTTGCTCGTTCTTTAGTCTCCAGCACTCAGTGGGTGCCAGGAAAATGAGCTTCTCCTAAATAAATTGGGAGAGATTTGGGGATCTCAAAGATGTGGTGGCCAAGAACAAGTATTAGCATTTTGTTGTCCCATGGAATACGGTTGTTGATATGGCAGAAATCCAGACTTCATCAGATGGGGAACCTTCTGCTTCAGTGTCAGTCTGAAAACAAAAGTCAGTAATCACCTCCCATAGTACAACTTGTTTTAATATTTCTCAACTTTGAAATGGCTTTCTAAACAATATGCTCCTCAAGAACCTTCCACAATCCATTTGTAACTCCCTGCTGGCTTCCAACATCAGTAGAACAAGCTATGGACCCAATCACAGACTGTATTGGAAACTGTTTCACACCTTTTAAACGCATCTTTATCAACGTTCCAAATAAGGTCACAAGTAATTTTGGCAAACTGTACTACATCACACACCCTCTGCTTCCAAGGGTTGTCTTCAGTATACAAATCATTGCTCACCATATCTGATTATTTCTCCACTTGATAATCAGGATTTCAATTTTTCTTTCATCCTACTACTACTTTTGCCAATCTTTTTTCCTTCCAGGCATACCTACCAATCTTCTGTATCAGAATTAAGTTCATTTCCTAATCATGGTGTGTTTTTGCTGAGATGTCAGTAAATTTGCAAACGAAAATTAAAGTCTCAAAATAGTCAAGCCAGATGGTCTGATGGGGAAGCCATCTCTACAGAACGTAGAATTTAACAGAAGCTCTTTGCCAACCAAACAGAATAAGAAATTCTACTGCTTTTTGTTGATTTAAGGTCTATGACACACTGCAGCTGTCACGATGAAGGGTAGACAGAAAAGGCAGCCTAATGACTACAAAAATGCATTAAACCATACAAGTTTTATAAAGTATTCACTTGGCATCTGTCTTCTGTAACATGTCTCTGTATTATACAAGGTATTTCTCTCCCTCCTCACTCTTTAGTATGAAGTTTAATGTACTGACTGGTACTTAACAACCAGATTTTGTCAGCTTTTGCGCTGAACGGCATCTTCCTTCTCCCATTGACTTTCACAGCACTATTCACCGTGTAAATTATTGCCTCATTTTCAGTGAAGGTGACAGATCCGTGTAGTACCTCAGAGCACTGAACTTGGGAACTACGTGCTGTCAGGCAAATCACCTTGATGCCCACATAAATCCTCACTACTGTCACAAGGGGCACTTCCACTTTCTCCCTGCCTCCTTTCTGCTGCTGCTAGTACTTACATACACCCACCCACCCTGGGGCTGGACAGGATTATGTGCAGGTTGGGTCCTTTTGCTGGGGAAGGGGCAGAAGGGGTGTACTGTCACAGTTCCCTGATCCATTTCTCAAGGGAGGTTTTAGGAACGAGCTGCCCAGGCTGAGGTAGTTTCAGCACCAGTCCAAGCATCATGTGTCAGATTAAAGGTACCAGGTAACCACTGGCCTGCTCAGCAAAAGAGAACAAACAGAAGTAAACAATGAATATATATTAACCTCTGCCACATGGGGTAATTTTACAACGATTACCCAGGTGCACTGCTATATATTCAGATGTGCTGCTGAGTGGATGCTCTCTGTTACAGAAGAAACTGGATCAGTACCAAAATCAATGGATTTCCAATTTTAAATGAGAATGGACGGAGCACAGGGAAGAACAGAAAACGTTTGCTATTTAACTTCTACTACTGAATAGGACGTGACTTACAGTGGAATTGCCGCTGATTTAACTTAGGTTTTGTGCAAAAGGACAAGTTTCTTCCGTCATATATCACTTTTCATTTGTGTTGAACTTTACATTCACTGTTCCAATTTTTATCTTCACACTATTTATACTAATACTTCTCATCATCCTATCAAAAGTAATACAGAGTTAGGAAAATAGTTCAGAAATACAAGCTCGACCCTCTCAGTAGTCTGACGGTGTGTATATATATATATACACACAAGTGTATCTGCATGGCCTAACCATTTTGCAGCACTGACCACCAAGGAAGTGCACTGATTTATGTACTACTTAAAGTCTCACAGTTGTAGAGTGAAAATAATTTTGTATTTTATCAACCTTTTGTAATCCAAGCAGTCCTTAATTTTCAGTGTTAGTCTGATCCAAGAGAGGCATTTTCTCTCTACAAGACAGGCCAACAATACTGAAAGGCCTAAACAAAAGCCTCTAACGTACAGGTAACACATGGCTGTGTACTAGCCAAAACAAACAAATGAACAAAAACTTCAACCCGTTCCAAAATTATCCATCCTGCCCACTTGCCAAGTACCCTCCACATATACCTGCTCTTCTACAGGTAAAGCCCTATAAAAAGCTGAGGTGGCTAGTTTAACTGGCTGATGCTACAGTGAATCAGGCAAAAACATATCCAGAACATTGAAAATCAAATTACCAAGGTACCATCTTGTAAAAATTATTTGATTCTCACACAAATCTTTTCCTTCAGACCAACAAGAGATTTTAACACGTTATTAAAACACGCGAGATCATAACGTCTAACTCAAATTGCACTGAATCAAGTTCATCTGAGTGTAATTTCACTGTCAATGGGAGCTATACAAGGAACTAATTTGGTTCAGCATACCACGTCATTCAGTACAGAACTGAATAATTTGTGCCAGAGAAGTTCGATAGCATTAACAAAATTCCAAAACAACTGCTGGTGGAAAAACTTTGTTTTCACTACTCTGCTATTTAAAAAGACATTCAGGTCAGATGTTCAAGATTGGAATCAGGCAGACAATTAATGAAAGCCATTAGCTGAAGAAGCCTTTCCATGAAGCGAAGGAAGAAGCACGTGAGAGGAGTAGGCTGGAACAGCTACAAACAAAATTCACCTCCATCCTGTAGTGAGAAGAAAAGCCACATTCAATTCAGAAACAGCAACAATACACATACACCACTTTTTGCAACACACTGAATGCAAGGCATGATAAGATGCTATTTTAAATAAAAAGTTCTGAATCACTTTGTTTATGTATAAACCATCCTAGAGCACACACCAATATTTTAGACCTCTTATCATCGTTGGGAAAAAACTCTAGGAAATGCAGTTGCATTCTTCATTCAAATGTGAGGACCTGAAATAAAATGGCATTATCACTGTAAGGGACGAGGCCCACGTGGCTGTGCTGTAGGCACAGACAATGCCCCAAGAGAAAGCCCCGGAAGCCAGCCACGGGGAGGGGCCCGATGTCACTCTCCTTGACTGACTAATGTCTCAACCACTCCTGGAGCTGGGGTGAGAGAAGACTCTAGAAACCTTGGGCTGGAGCCAATAAATAGGGGCACACATGAGCCCCCGGGGGACACTCTCCGCACCGACCTCTCTCCCCGTTGGCAGGTCCGACGCTGGATCCAGGACTGGCGATTTCTTTGTCTCTCTCTACCTCTCTCCTGCTGCTCAGCTCTCTCTTTCTCTCTCCTCCTCCCCCTTCTTGCTCTCTGTTCTTGATGTTGTTAAGTAATACAAGGCCTACCTCAACTCACCACAAAGCTGCTTAGCTTGTGTTATATATTAAGACATAGAGGGTTGATGCTTATAGAAGTGTTTGTGCCATTAAAGTTGGAGTTTGTTTTTGGACCTTGAGTGTTATTTCACCTTAATCCACACCGAGGGGATTTGCGGATCTTAGTCACTCTCCCCTTCCCGCAGGTGGGGCGTGACAGTCACTAAAGAGAAATAGATTTCAAAACTGGCTGAAACATTTGAGTTTCAAATCCAGTAGCAAGCTCCTCTCCTGGAAATATTTAAAGATCAACTCCAGAATAATTTCAGTGCTAAATTACCCTGTTCCTTCCTTTCTCTTCATCAGCTTCAGATTTTACTTATTCTACTTTTTCCTGACATATTAATATATTACTGAAAACACAGTTTCAACGATTTTAAGACAAGAACAGGTTTTTGTAAGTAGTTTCATCTTATGCAAGAAATCATTTTAAAAAAATGTTACAGCTCAAGTAAATTTACAGTTCCTGCAACCAACATAACAGTACATATTTTCCATTTTAATTTCAGTTGTGTATATAATTAATTTCACAGATTTTGGTGATGCAAACACTACCCAGTGTGAAAAAGTTCCTTATCAGTAACAGCAGCAGAGATGAAAATCTGTAAACAATGTTAAGCGAGAATAAAGGAAGTATATTAAGAAAGGATGATTTGGATTGTAAAAATCAACTAGAAGAACGCTTTTAACTGTACAAAGGGAGGCAGAAAAATTATCACCATCGTAACTATACTACATACACACGCATGTAATCTGAGCACAGATTATTTACATGGATTGCTACTGTAACAACTGACGTGTTAAAAAAAATCTACGTCCATGCACCTCTTAAAAGAAAATAAGTTGTCTGCAAAAATGCAAACAAGATGATACCATTTAAATTACTTATATAACACAAAAATACATATACATACAGTAACACATTTATACTGTTTTCTATTAAAATTTCTATTACAGAATCATAGACTTATACCATGATGCAGGTCAGAAGAGACCCCCGGAGGTCTCTGGTCCAATGCCCCGCTCACAGCCAGTGCAGGTAGAGCAGGTCGCTCAGGGCTGTGCCCAGGTGAGTTTGGAATAGCTCCAAGGACGGAGATGCCAAGCCCCTCTGAGCCCCTCTTTTGACTGCTCCAATGGTAAAATATACATAGAGAATGATGCGCGTTCTATCCTAAGGACATGCCTTTTCACCTCACCAAATATTTCAGATAATCTTGCTTGATTTTATTACTCTGAATTTGTTTGGTGCTCAGTCATGAATAGAAGAATATATGAAATGGACCTAAAAAACGTGAAATATGTAAGATAACCTAAACTAGCAAAATATCCCAGGATTAAGTAAGCAAACTGTGTATAGCTTTGTCATCAAGAACATACAAAGAATTTGCAGGTTATTTAAATTACATTATGTAGCAAATCCAATTATAAACAGGAAGATTTTTGCAATTAATTTGAATATTCTGATCCCAGTCCTACCTGACTTTCAATGAGTTCTGAAGACAGTTATTTTACCAATTCACCACTATGTTTGTTTAATGCCTAATTTCAGCATAATAAATGGTGCGATATTTCTAAATTATAAAGTACCATTTTTTGCTGTGAGAAACAAAAAGCTACGTTTGGCTTATCTTCATCTAAGAATTATTCAGGATATTAATACAGTTTGCCAGTGGACTAAATTAGAAATCCCTGTGAGCACTCTCAGTGTTCCAAACCTGATGCAGGTTTGGGTTTTTTGTTTTGTTTTGGGTTTTTGGTTTGGTTTGGTTTTTGTTCATCCAACTTGATTCCTTTACACCAGTGAGGATCCTTACAGAAGTTGTAGTTAGTGCTTTGAAACACTGTTACTTGACAATTTGCCGTCCTGTGTTGACATGCGATATCCCTAGAGGACTGAAGACCGCAATCCTAAAACTGAAAGGAGACACAGAAGCCTTCCATCGAATTCAAGTGAATGGTTGAAATATGGGTCACTGAGTCTGCTGTGGTGGCTGCGAGTCGCAGGACAGCTCCAGTAATTGCAAGCAGGTGAGCTGCCATACACCCCAGCACACCTTACACCTGCCCCAGGGGCTTGTGAGTCATCTAAAGTAAAAGTCAGGACTTTGAAATGGATATGGGGATGCAAAACGTAACTCATTTTTATTACTTTCTAGTGAATACCTACAATATAAAAATTACCAGCTCTGTATCTCCCACACAGTTGATCCCTCACTGAGAACAAGAGAAATAAAAGCACCATTTTGTTACAAAAAGCGGTTTCATAAGGAGAAAAGGGCATCATCCTATACCCAACACCTCTTTGTTACAGAATCCCCTTGAAATTTGAATGATAGTCCAAAGGCATTTTCAACGTCAGACAATAAAAATACCAAGCAACACTTGAAAAGTCCAATAAGTATACAATAACTAGTCCAAAAATTAAAATACAAACAAGGTAGTTTCATTTGAGGAGACAGAAGAGGAGAGGAAACAAAGATATCATCAGTCATGACAGCCTAACATTAAACTACAACATAGGTACTAACATAAATACATTTACTGACTACAGTTTATGCTTCCTACTACAGAAATATAACCCAGCCTATACAGAAACATTCTGAATTTGAACAGTTCATGCTAGGTAAGTTACTGAAAACTAATCCACGGTATCTAACTTAAAATTTTTATCAGCTTTGAGAAACTCCTCTCCTCAAAGACGCTTCGTAAGTAAAATTGTATTTGTAGTGAAGGACAAAGGACAGACCAAAACAGCTTCTCGAATTAAAATTTTAAAGCTAACAAAGCAGCTGGCTGACTGCATTTCTGCTATGGATAGGTGTCATTTGAGAACCAATCTTAGGTTTTTTTCTCTCAGAAATAACACCTTTATCTCCTGCAGTATTACATTTTTAGATTAAGTTGTCAATAGCTGCTAGTCTATGAACATTATGAAATATATTTTGCTCACAGCCCTGTAACTCGGACAATGATTTTTGCTGTGTTCTTAGTCAGATGGTTGTCAATATGGAATAGCTTTCTTCCTGTTAGTGCGGCGTACCATGGGACCTGGTCAGGGTAGAGAATCTGACCTACAGGGTTTTTTTCCTCAGTATGCAGAAATTGAAAAATACATTCCATAATATGACAGTATAAAATGTAAGGTTGACAAACAGAAACCTGCCCACAGCTGGTAGACATGAATATAAGGGATTTAATCTACATGGGAAGTGAACCCAAGCAGCCTACACAGAAATCCCCTTGTTCAGCTGTACAAGGGTCCCATTCCCAACTCCTAAGACATGCCAAGTGAGGGACTGCATTCATTTTCTTTATATGGAAATGGTGAATGACAACAGATACTGATTCAATGAGCTATAAAAGCAGTAGGTATCAAGAGGAATAAGCATTCCCTCTTTCATTTGTGTTGTGTTGAACCATTTTTTAATCTACATACATCCAAGAACACATCCTTAAATATCAACACTAAACCAAGAACACATCCTTAAATATCAACACTAAATCACTGATGCCTGGCATTAAATAGTATTTCATCGGCACGGCATGTATCACTCTCTGGCATGTCAAAGATAAGGCTTTATTTCCATACGTCTAAATACCAGAGCAAATTATTTCAAACCAGTAAAAAAACCAAATAGTTAGAATGTTAAATGTGGCATTTTAATTTATATTACAAATTGCAACAAACTAATGAACCCAGCTTGACCTCAGAAATGTATATCATGAACTAGATAAAACATGTCCTATATCTGAGTATAAACCCACCACGCTGTATCATTGGTTAATAGAGAGCTTACTTGCTTTTAAAAGGTCTTGTATGCTTTTTATTTTGGAGTTATTCTATGCCTGGCTGGTCCCCGAGAGCCTGATTTGACTCATGCTGGCTGTTGGTGGGCCCATGGGAATCATTATGGCAGCTGCAGATAAATGAAGTGTATGAAATGGCCTTGAAAGCTTTCCTTTTCCTTCTCCAGGAAAAAGAAAAAGAATATAGATGGTTAAGGTGAGGCGCAGCCTACACCCACTTTGCGCTACTTTTCTTGCAGTTAGTGAAGTTGATTTCAGGTCAGCTTTATGCTGTGGTTACAGTCCCGATACAGCAAAGCATATAAAACCAATACCTAATTCCTCTTTGTTTTCACAGATACTGCGTATGTACTTGGGTTTGGCTCATTACACCTACTAAGGTCAACGTATAAAACACTGGATTTTATATATATTTGCTTTGAGTTCCTATTTATCACCTACACAGTTGTTCTCTGTAATAATCAAGGATTAACAAGGTAGCAACATATCCATTTATATCCATTTGGTTAATCAGTTTTTCCGTCCTTCATCCCCATTTCTCCTTCAGTGAGGTAAAACAACCAGCTCAGATTTAAAATTTAGTTGGTATAGCTGGGGCTGTGGTTAAAAGCTAGCTCTGGTTTTCTTTCTTGGGAAATGCTTTCTTTGAAGCATAGTTAAGTTTGAGAGTCCTCACTAGTGAGAGTCATGGCTGGATCCATGAACATGAAGGAGATGTCAAAAACCCCACGTAGTACATAAACACTGGAAATAAGGAAATCTGGATTTCCTCTAGATTTACATCTTCTAGTTGATTGACTTTGGTGCCTAAGAAAATACAAAACTTTTCCTATCCCCTAAAACATAGGTAAAGACACCATCCTGTTGAATTTTCTGGTGTTCTAATAAGGTCTAGTTAGTTTTCAGTGTGGCCTTTCCCTTAGGGCATCGGTAAGACCCTCGTTTGGCAACTGGTCTGTTGCAACCCAACTACAATTTTAATCTGTAAGAACTCAATGATTTTTCCAACCTCTACCATTGAGCAAATGAAACAACGGCTTAGAAAATATTAGAAGAAAGGTACCCATAGATACAAAAAACCCACTGAATTTATGTAACAAACCACATTAGAAGAGTCAAGAAATTAATAAATACAGTTGGACTGAAGGAAAAAAAAGGCAGGTTTCTCAGATGACAATGCCAATTCTCAGAATGGATATTATCTTTAGAGCTACTGCCAGCTAGAACCCCATGTTAACACAAAACACAGCCAGTCCACAGTTATCTTCCAGGGCAGCTCAACATGGTCCATCATCCATACACAAAACAATCAAGGTATGAAACTACTAGAGTACAAATTTCCAAACTTCAATCCTCTTGGGTATCTTTTCTTTCTGTTACCTTGCCACCCATCTGCTGTAAGCGCATACAACAACCTTGACACTGGCAGGTTTGGTAACCTCCTACACATTGCACAAATCGGATATTTTTAACAGTTCCTGAAATATTTTCTCTCCAGCCAACCTGATCAAGATCATTTACAAAAGAAATGTTTAAAAGAAAAAACAAAAAGAAAGAAAGAATTACCCTCCTTCTCCCCAAACTCAGATATCCGTAAAATTGTACTCAAAGTCTATTATATATGTAAGTCAGTAATCCATACCAAAGTAATTGCCTACAGTAGTTTGAAAGATTACCTATTTTCCTAACACGAGAAAAATGCAGGAAGCTGGAACTCACACAAAAGAACAAAGATAATGAGGTAACTTTTGGAAAAGTATGACACGCGTTTAAAACATGAAAAAATAAGCCTCTAGGATTTGTCAATAAGTGCTTGGCACTTTCAAAGGCTCTCATCAGGCTTTTAATACATCCATGGATACTTCACATAAAACTCAACAGCTCTGTAGAGGAACCGAAGGAGCAACATCCTAAGAAAAGAAAGAGAGAGAAAGCCTTTCACTATTAGATGAGCAATTTAAATTCAGCCTAAGCAAGCTGTAACTCAAAAATTCAGCCTAAGAACGTTGTAACTAGTCAGTGTTCACAGTATCACTCCAGTTTCAGCTTTTACCATTTTAACTGGTACATATGTGGAGAAAATACGTGTTTTAATTCATACTTCAATTGATAATGTCAAGAGAAAAGGTGAGAGGAAAGGCACATGGCAGCTGCAACATTTTCAATTCCCCTTATCCATCTATACTAAATTAAAAATAAAATTAATATTAGAATAATGTGGGTCGCTTGATATTGTTTCTTCAGTGCCTTGTAAGAGACACCAATCTGCAAACCTGCTAAATTTCCAGATAAGTAGTTTTATTTAAAATACCTAAATTATTTAACATTTTACGCTTACAATGTTGTTTATATCAAGGTAACATGTATATTGATATACTGCTGATGTCAGATTCTCTTCCATAAATAGTATTTTTATTAGCTGCTTGGATGCACAGGTGAATAATAACTGATGTGAAAGCCTCCTGGGGTATGTTTTCAACCTGTAACGTGGCCTGGGAAGCCTGCGTTCCTGAGAACACTTGCAGCCCTTTATTCTGGACTAACTCACCTAATTGCTTCAAGCTGCTTTTCTGTTTGTATTATTTCCTACCTTCTCACACAGGAGGGGGCACAAAACATATTTACTGACAAATTACATGTTTTCATTGGCTTTAAGTTCTCTTTTCCTTCAGAGGAAAACAATTTCTGCGGCTTCCATGATTCAATTAAAAGTATTGCTTTTAAAATGATATAAAACCAGATACTGTTTCACTTATTAAAGTATATCAATATTCTTACAGGCACACAGACTCCTCTCACCTCCAATATATTAGGCAAACTGTGAGACAAACAGAACAAATGGAAACTCAACACAGTGAAACATTTTGAATAAGAGATTTGAGAAGCCGTGCATTCAAAGGGATTGAAGTTTAGCACCAGTTCCCATCGTGTTACCAGTATCTTAGTTTTCAATTTATCATCTTTTTAAGGAAGAACTTTTTATCAATGAATGAATGGATGAAACGGATGAACGAATAAAACAAAAGTGAAACTTCTTTTTTAATTCAGTAGCTGATTTCTGTTCTGAGAGGCATATCCTTTCTCTTGTCCTGATTCTCAGAATTTTCTTGGACTTAAGGAGTCAGGAGGAAGAGGAACCTTTTTAATATAGCTCCACCTGAATGCAAGCATTTCCCACTCAGGGACCATATACTCCTTCTCTGAGAACTTCTCTCTCTTTACTCACAAAAGGGTTACCAGAGAAGGGGCAGGATTTTTTATTTCAAATATTAAAATTCAGCAGACATCACCATTTTCAACTCAGCTATTAGGAAATACAAAAGCATAAAATACAAAAACAGAAACAAAAAGGCATCTTGGCAATCCCATTCAATAATAGGGTCAGCCAGGTAATTACAGCGATGCAATGAATTTGACAAACCTTCCATACTTCTTTGCCTCACTTATCCTTCCAAGAGGGTCAGAAGAAAGGTCTTACAAGGCACTCTACACACCATCAAGTTAAAAAATACAATTTAAAGTCATGTGTATCTTTTGGACAAATCACTAACATAAATCTCATCTTATTGAAAGCAGTTACTTATGTCCATTTGTCTCAGATACAGGAGTACTAGACTGACAGGGCTCCGTGGGTACACAACACAGCACTAGTCAGCACACACACCAACAGAATGCAAATAAATTTTTTGCAATACTCATTTAACATTGATTTACCATGAGATTCCATGTTTGAAATGGATAGGTGTCCACAGAATCAGTTAAAGTTTATGGACTGGTATAATGTCATATCCATACCTGTCTAGAACTTTATCTCTATCAGGATAAAACTGAAAATGAGCAATAGGCCATAGACATAAAGAACTTAGCCCTTTTCAGGATTATTTGCGCAATTAATCATGCCAGTCATTACATTGTGACAAGCAGCAAAGCAGCAAACATTTGTGACACAGGACACTACTAGTTTAGAAGTGATTAGGTTTTGGCTGCCTTACTCAAATTAACAGATAACTTCGCTTTGCTGAAACACCTTTGAAAGATCGCATTGGAAAGCAATGTGACTTCTGATCATAAAAATCATAAAAGTGAATTCAACTGAAGTGAGTGAACTATTGTTTTTTAAGCTCAACTTCTAATTTGGAAAGAAAGAATAAAAGGATTAACAAATATAAAGGCACTTTAACCTATTTTTGCTCTTATGATAACATTTTCAACTTTTGGCCTGTCTCATCTGTTATGGGGAATTCCATTATGAGAGAATAAAGGATGTGCTGCTCTTACAAAACAGAGGCACTTTTAATGACAGTTTCCGAAACATGGCCTTTTGTACTTCAATAGATTGACTATAAAAGCTCACTGTCAACTGACAGTAACATCAACGTCAGTGCACAAAAGACTGACAGTCTCAATATGAACAATTCTTCTTGCACTATTAACTGCTTATGGCCTGTTTTGGGTTTTGCAGCAACATCATTTTAAAAGCAGTAAAACAGCATTTGTCCTTTTTTAAGTGGTAGTATGCAACGTTTAGAGGTGACATTAAAGGTACTCTCAGAGTCTACAGTACTGGAACTTGTGACTGACAGTTTCAACCTTTATTTACTTTTTACAAATGATATTTAAAAACCTGGGGCAATTTCAGTGAATGCTTTTCTACTGGCCTCCAATTTGGGCTAACCAGAATTGCAGCCTGGACAACTGAAGATCAGCTCTGCTCACAAAATAAAGTTATTATCTATCAGTTTTTAGCACAAAGAAATACGATCTCAATCACGGCCAGTCCCCTGAACCCTTGATGTAAATGGTTTAATTAGAATCATAGAATAGAATCATAGAATATCTCAAGTTGGAAGGGACCCATAAGGATCATCGAGTCCAAGTCCCTGCTCCTCGCAGGACTACCTAAAACTAAACCATATGACTAAGAGCATCATCCAAACGCTCCTTGAACACTGACAGGCTTGGTGCCGTGGTGCATTGACAATGGAACAACAGGAACAAAATAATAACAAAAATTTTTCAAGATAAAGCAGAAAGCCTCAAGTCCCATTGCACTCGTCTGTTTCTTAATTTATGTAGGGATCGATACACAGGAAAATTAGTTCAGTACGGCTCCCCTGTTTTCTTCAAGATGTTGTTTAACTAAATACAATAAATGCCAAAACCCTTGACATCTGTCCTCACACCTACACTAGGGCACTTCACAAAAGTGTCTTACAGTTAGGGACAGCCACAGCCAATTATAAGGGTTGTACCAATTTTATTTGGTACAATTTATTTTTACTGTTGGACCAATAAAAAGGCGTCTCAGTAAACCCACCCAGCCAAGACGTTGGTAGGTACTTGTCAGCAGCTCAAGCATAAGTTCTGTGCTTGCCTAATCCAGAAATAGCTGTACTGATTTCTTCCTGATGGCTTCTTACATCTTGCACATTCTGAAAAGCCAGACTGT
The DNA here is from genome assembly GCF_000699145.1 of Aptenodytes forsteri. Taxonomy (NCBI): domain Eukaryota; kingdom Metazoa; phylum Chordata; class Aves; order Sphenisciformes; family Spheniscidae; genus Aptenodytes; species Aptenodytes forsteri. Next base: position 3,964,325 of record NW_008794125.1, on the reverse strand, counting down.
ATAGCTGCATGGTATAATTACACCTTGCAGCTATAACATCCCCTTATGTTATTCCGTTAATCCGAAGACAGTCCATCTCTTATAGTTACCATCAAAATGAATACATTTCCATCCTCCTTATTCTGCCAACAGACAATGCAGACCTTAACCTGCTACTCACAGCTTTGACAAGGAGCCTACAAAATTGAGATAGCTCTTTATTATTTTTCCACTTCTGCTGTTATGAATCAAGTTTGCTGTTGTGGAACTATCAAGAAGCAGGTCAACTGCATGTTTCTGATCCCAGACAAAATGAGAGACACCAGGAGCAGAGTTGAATGATTCATGAGGCAAAAACATCCATCTATTCCCAAAATAAAGGGAAGAGTCAAATACTGAGGACCTCTGAATACTTTGATCAGCTACAGAACCCTCACAGGTATTATTTTCCACTTCTAAAAAAAAAAAAAAGCTAAGTATAAACTGAGAAAATATAAAAGGTATCTATTGATTCTTCAGTGATGGATCCTCTGGCTTGCAGGTTTACTAGTTTGGTCAGTAAGTAAACTAAATGTATCATAATCTTGATGAGAAAAAAAGTTGAAACAGTTGTGCAAACTGAAATAAACAGGACAAAGCCAAGGTGTACAAATATATACTAAACAAGCTAAGACCAGCACCTTGCAAAGACACAGGCAAGTACTTACGATTTTGCATTGTAAATACTGTCTGGAAACTAAACCTTTTTGCACGCACACGAATGTCTGGAGGCTCAGGACCTAAACGGATCCAACTGCATTTGGACTGTGAAAGAACACTTTTGTAACCCTGCAAGAGACTCCAGAATTAGAATCTCAGCATACAAAATGTAATTTCCTTTTAATTTCCGTATTATGTATTTACAATGTCAGAACAGATACTAGTTTCTCAGAAAGTGATGGTACTATCACTTTTTTCTTTTTAATTTCTGCACTAGTGGGTACCAACTGACATTACTTGTGCATACACACGTGCGCGCACACACATATATATGTACAGGCACATATATATACATACACGTCCATATACACAAACACCCCTAAATAAATTTGTAAATGCAGACACTCAGACAGAACTACACCTACCTGAAGAAATTGTTGCCATAGCTCTCACAATAACCTTGTTGATTATTCTTTAGAAGACCCTTCAGTACCAGGACAGGATTTAACATGGACTATTAATTATTCTGCAAGCAATTTCTTTTTAAAGCAAAAAGACAACCAAAAAAAAAAATCCAAACCACCTCCCCCCCCCAAAAAAAATCAACCCACCAAAAAAACCAACCAACAGAAAATGCAGAAGAGAAAAAAAAAAAGGGTAAGTCTGCATTAAATATATAACCTAAAAGTGATGTTACACAAACAATAACTAGATTAAACATAAAAAACCAACCAACAGAAAATGCAGAAGAGAAAAAAAAAAAGGGTAAGTCTGCATTAAATATATAACCTAAAAGTGATGTTACACAAACAATAACTAGATTAAACATAAGAACATGTGCAGGTACATACCTTGGAAGTGTTCATTTAATATAATTTAAATATCTGAAAAATTCTGCTTACTTGATTAGAGTAGTTGTATGCATTTTTGATTTATTGCTTCAAGATCAGTATTCATTAAGTTACTTAATATAATAGCACCCTTACAGCTGCTACCCTATTAAATGTAATCATTTTTTCCCATTCCTGTTTGTAGCAAAGTCTACTGTTACATTAAAAGCAGTCTGGAGTCGTTTATTAATCACAACCATGTTTTCAAAGTGTAAGTGCCTTCAGAAACAATACATGATGGTTAGGCCTTATTTCATACACAGGAATTATAAATTTTATTTTGTCTCATAAATTCAAATTGTTTGTCGTCTCCTGTACTATCAGGGACACCCTGGGGTAACTATGCAGGTGGTTGATTCATATTTAAAATCTTTGACCAAAAGTTTCAAAATGACATTCCTAGCAGTATTTTAAGTCTGTACTTTTGGCTCCTAAGTAAGAGTCTCGGTTTTCAAAAAGATTTAGTTTTATTTTCCTAATTATGCAAGTTAGTCATAGTTGAGGAAAAACACTTGTTGGTATATTCTATATCAATAAACCAGAAATGCATTTGTTAAATCCTGATTACAAAAGCATTACCTGAAAAAATCCAGTATGATTTCTCATACAAAGCCTTTTTTCATGTTGCTGGATAATGCCAATCAATATACCGATACTTCTAAGAATGAAAAACCCCCAGTTTTGCTATACTTGCCAGATAGTGGCAATTAATATATTGATACTTGTAAGAATGAAAAACCCTAAGTTTTGCCATAGTTCTTCACTGGTGTAATGCAACACTATTTCAAATTACTTCCATCAACTCAAATTTCATAGGGTCTGTTTGTAATAATAATATGGTCATTCAGAAAAGTAGCACTTCCACTATGAGACTGCACTGCGCTGTTTGCTAAGAGATCATGCATCCTATCACAACTCCTTTGCTACTGAAAAAAAAGAATTTTTCATAGAACTCTTACTAGCAACCATTTATATACCCAACTTTAAATATTATTATTCTTATTTCTTCTCTTTCTGTGGTTTCTATCCAAAATCATTACAATTAATGGGAAAACTTCCGCGGCCTCCAAGGGATTTCATCAATTAATCTTTCCCTTCTGTCAAGAAATGCTGATATTTAAAGGAATCATGTTCCTTGTTCTGTCTAGAGTCATTAAAACCACTGTGGCAGAAGTACTTCAAAAGGCACAGGTTTTTAAAGCTCTGAAGAAGCTTTAGAAGTTTTCCTAGTAATATATTAAAAATATATAGTTAGTATAATAACGCTTCAGCAAGGTAGGGATAAGGTAAAGAAGATAATAAGAGAATGTGGTCAGAGAAGCACAGCTACAGAAAAATATCAGCCAATACACCTCAGGAGTGCAAGGCAGAAGCTACGGTTCCCATTCTGCACTTTAAAGAGTATCGGAGTAGAGAATGCAATATTAAATTAAGAACTAATTTCAACTACAGAAAAATTATGATCGAAACAATAATAAATGTTCAGCCTTGACCCACTGAAAGAAGACAAATCATAGGTAAAGTCACTTGTAGATAAGCCACCTTATAGCTAAGCTCACTTTTTAGCCTTGACTCAAACTGGAGAGGGGGAAAAAGGAGAAAAAATTAAAGCCACACATCAAGGTCAGAGAGCAAACTAATTTCTTCTGTAACCTCTTTAATTTATTACGTTCGCCATAAGACTTATGAAATAACCTTGTATTATTTTATAATCAAATCCATTTTATTTGAACAACCACACAGTGACCAAAAGCAAGGTACACCTGGGGTAAATACTGGAAAGTAATATTTTTATTTCACCTTAAACAGCTCCCATACTACTAAAATACTGCAAGCAATTTATAAAACCAAATGTTCAGAAATACAGTTAATTTTGTTCTTCTTAAATGAGTGCTTAATGTAAGACTAAAATGTTTAGAAAAGGGAAGAATAATTCCTACCCAACACCTCTCTAAGAAGGTGGTCAAACAGACCTAGACCTACTGACTGCAGCCGCCTCTGTCCAGGAAGAAAGCCTTTGACCTGCAGTGACAGGGTACGCAGGATGCAAATGCACCGTAACGAGCTCACGGAAACAGTCCACAAGAATGACATTGCGATGCCAAAATGAATTACATGACTATGAGTATTGTCTTACAGTTTCTACCCACTGAAGTATAACTGGTTGTCACTGATAGCTTTTATAGCAACCCCTTTGGTCATTTTACTTCCATTTTGCTTAAAAATCGACTCCGTCAGAGATTTTTTTAAGTTCTATTGATGAACAGTCATCAGCAAATATTTGTATGAATAACGTCCTCAGTTATGCAAACCTCACAGGTTTTCACTCCGCACACATTCTGCAAGCTACACAAAACATTCATTTCACCTGGATTTTCTTCCAGCAACGATGGCAGCAGATGATACCACCGAGTCTCAGAGGGATTTAAATAATAATAATGATCCTCTTCCTCTAATAAATTCCAGCATCCTGGCAGTTTCGGGACGGATGCTACTGAAGCATCATAACCTGTCACATCTTGCAGAGATTCTAACAGTGGAGCAGCAGTTCACTGACTCCTTTTACCCTTCCTACTTTTCTTTATTAAGGATAGCAAACCATCTGCTAAGAGGATTTTTTGGGCACATAAAGAATGGAAAGCTCTGCACTCTTCACATATTTCAGTCCCACTGATAGAGGGCTAATACAATGAATGTGTGCTGATTAGCCCAAGCACAGCATCACCACCAAAGGGCCCTAGAACATGTTTGAATAACTTTCCTCAACTGTCGAAAAAGCAGAATGGAATGAATTAAGGACATGAAATGCTATAGCCTATTAAAATATAGGCAATGGACAGAATTAAGCATTCTGTGTTTACATACATATCAGTTAACACCTCATGTGTATAAAAGTAGTACTTGAGGAAAAAAAAAAAAACCACACATTCTCTATAGTATATTTTGCTCAGAATTTTTGTCAGAAATTCTGACAAAACTAGACCAGGGAAAAAAAAAGGCAGTTTATATATCCATTACAAAACTTCACAAACTTTTAATTAGAGTCTTTAAATATGTAATTGATACACAGATCCCACCTGAACACGTGTGAATGGAACTGACACAAGGGTATAAAGAACCAAAATCACATGTTAAAAACCTGCATTTCTGCTTGTCTAAAAGTTGTTAATATAGCACTTCTCAAATATACAATGTCTTTGAGATTGCAGAGAGCAAGCATGGAAATATGTCGCACTTTTTTACTACTGCAGAAGAAAAAAAAAATCTTTTGGTCCTGAGCATTAGAAAAAATAAATTACATAACATTGCATTTTTCTCCTTTTATGCTATTTTTACCTCCACTCAATGCATAAACTGCATTTTTCTTTTTATTTACAAAAGAAGATTCATGCCCTATCCTTTAATGGCACTACTTGTTCCCTGAGCGAAATAGTGAAACTAGCTTTCCCAGATCACAGGGACTATCAGTAACAACCTGGACCTCTCTCATATATATCATACAAATGCTTTCAAAGTGGCTACTTGAAACACACATATGCACGCACGCACACACAGACACGTGCATTCTTTCTCTCTCTCCTTCTCCTACTAGATATTTCACAAAGATAATACAAGCATAAAGGCTCTTCCATCCCAAGAGAGCCGTCATCTGAGAACAATAGGCTGAAATATTCCTCTCACATTTGGAGCCATTATTCAAAGGAAACAAGAAATTTCTTTTATAATCCAGAATAGGCACCAATTCTTCACTGAATCATTTTTCATATCTCAACTCTAATTCCACAAATAAGCCTTTTAAATCCACCAGGTGACCTCATGGTCTGTCACAAGGCCTCCCCTGGGCAGCACTGGAAACAATCCACACAGCAATTCCAGTTCCTGAAGAAATGAACAAAAAAATTTGTGTGCAATTTTTTTTCTTACTGTTTCAAATCATTCTGCTGTCCATGTGAAATGACCGCTTTGGTCCTCAGTGAAATCTTTTAAAAAAAGAAAAAAACCTAACACCTTTATTAGCCTACTATATGGAACATAGTGCTGAAAGTAACAAAATGGCATTGATATCATGAAGTACATTATTTCCAACCTCAATCTAGTATGAAAAGAATGATAATATCTTTTCTGTAGTTTTTTTGGGGGGTAGTTGCTTGGTCAGTATGTGAGCTTTGATTTTTAGCACATTCTTCAGAACATATTGCAGCTCTGCGTTCTTTTGCTTAAGCTTTGAATTCCCACAGTTACCAACTGAAGAAGTCTTCCCCTAGTGATCAGAAATAGACTTAATTTCCATATTCAGTATTTAGCCGTTCCTTTCATCCATCTCCTTCCTAAAGAAGACTCCCACATATTATACTTGATCACCATCCAGAATTTTTCTTTGATATTATTTGGGAATTAAAGTTATCGGAGCACTGGATAAAGCATGACACAATTAGGGGACTACAGCCATAGCTGTGTCAAATTCAAGAAGCAATCAAGGCCTGTGTTCTTCCTTTGAATACAAAAAGACATCAGTGCCATAAGTGTAATGAAAATAGACTATTTTTGTTCCAGTAGAGTCTATATTTGAAGTTTTTCTACCACCTTCTCATCCATTTAACTAGACTAGAAAGTTTCTTTTTCTTCACGCTGTGTGAATCAGAACAGTTTCAGAAAAAGCTACCAAATGAGGCTCTGGACATAAAACTTTATCCTAACACTTTCAACTATGAATTTCAGCAGCCTCCCCTTTCTTCTCAGATATCTACCAGGTACTGAGCACGAATACCTACTGTCGTTATTGGTATAGTCTCAGCAACCTTTGGAGTTCAGAACTTCTCAATTTCCTAACACCCTGCACCCATAAAGACAAGCCAGCTGTTTCTGCCATTAGCCCTCTTCTCAGCTGCCAGTATGTCTAAAAACACAATTTTCTCCATTTCAGTCTTTACAGACCTGAAAACTAATTCATGGAAAAAAAAGTTTCTTTAAAATATCTGGCATTAAACAACTATGAAAATGACATATATGGCTATTTTTTATAAGTACTGGGAAATGTATTAGATGTGGTCTCAAAAAAACCAACCTCAGAGCTCCTCCTCCTTTTAAAAAACTATCAAGGCAAATAATGCCAACGCACCACATACCTAAGCTGGTCTTAATATGAAGCTGAGGACAGTTTTTACTTCAGTGCTACGTTCTCGTTGCGTAGTTAATGGGGACTGTGCAATAGACTAAAACAAACAAACAAACCCCAGAACATTGGAGCTTGTTACAAAACCAACATTGTTTCTATCACATAGATTTTGTTTATAGATCTTGGAGAACCAGTAGGAAGATAAAAGTACATCCTCAGCATTTTACCACTATTCACAAAAGGCATGTGAATACATCCCTTCCCCAGCCCAGCAGACACGCTAAATGAACAGTTTCAATTTTAATATTTATAAATCTTTAAATACACTCTTCATCCTATTAAGCCATATTTAAAATGAACTTCTGACTGAGCCATTCTCATTAAACATGTCACTTTTACAGAGCTTCTGAAACACAGAAAAATAATCTTTGAACTATCAGACAAACAAGGAGTGTGGAAACATCCAGCAAAAATTATATTAAGGAAATTATTTTGAAAAATGGTTAATACTTAATTCTTTTGCCTGCGGCTGTGTGTGACTTCAGGCAGGTAATGATTTCCCGGTGCTTCTGTGCCCTTTCTGTTTTCCACTCTCAGACTGTAAGCATTTCAGGGTAGGAAGTTAACTTACATTCTTAGAGTCTCTATCTGAAAGCAACCTTGGCCACATCACTTAATATCTATATGCTTTTCTTTCCACGTATAGAATAGGAACAACAGATACTCCTTTACATAATAGCAAAGTTGGGAGGCTCAGCTCATTAAAGTCTGTAAAGTGCCCAAGATTTCCGAGTTGTAGAAGCTACATGAAACGCAAACACAGATTAACTCCCCGAGAGATGTGCTAGCAAAAATGAGGATTACGTTCCACTTCAGCTCTCCAGCAGGCTCTCTGCTACTTTACATTAAAATGACAAATCAAAAAGACCATCCAATGTCCTAAATCAAACAATTACTGTGAGACATCAACAAAACGTGGATTACAACCCATCCAAAACTCACACAATTGATCAGCCCAAGCATCACTGGCAAAGGAACAAAAACTCTCAAAGAGAGCAAAGGTCTGAGGCCGCGAGGCAGGGGAATTGTCAGTAGAAGGTACATTAAAAAAAGAAAACCCCCATGTCAGGCCTGGGGAAAAAAAACCAACAAAGGACTGAAAAGTCTTGATGATTTCCACCCCGAGTGTACAGAGGCTAAACGAAAAGGGTGTGCATTTCCCACTGACGTCTCCACGCAGTCCTATTATTTCTAAATCAAGGCAAGTATATTCTCTTTTTTTTTTTTTTTTGGTGCCTGTCAAAAGTTTTGTTATACTATGAGCATGACAATAGTTCTGAGAGGAGCCCCCTTAACTCCCACAACCAGGATTAATTTATTTTGGCAACTGAGTCAAGTTTCTGACAGTGGGGCACAAACATTTTCCCCAAATGTATCAGGATTGGCAGTCTACACATTGATATGCTGGGGATTCAGCTTTTTTTTTCAGCCTGCCCCAATTTTCTCTTATTTCTCTGTCAAGACACAAAATGGACATACTGTACAGTACTAGGCTCGCCGGTTTCCTTTGAGGAAAGCATCTATTAGTGAAATTCCAGGTCTGCTTCATAGTGGTAAGTGATCTTTCAGCTGTCATCTTCCCGCATGCTACGTGCAAGGCAAGAATATTCCTAGAAAAAATTCACCAAACTTTACATTTTAACTCATGTTTGACCTGCAGGCAATTCAATTCTTGGGTGGATCAATTACGTAAAGCCAACATGACTAAAAGGTAAATCCTTTCGAAAATCGCATGAGTAAGGATGACAGGATAAGGAGTAAAACATATTTGCAAATGACCTTTTAACACATACCAGAAAAATAAAAACATAGTAGAAAATAGTATTTTTAATTATTATTCTTAATTTTACTCTTATTCTCTTTCAAATTTTATTCAGAGACATAAAGAAGGCATTTTTGGATAGCCTGTGAAGAGCACCAGTAACTTGCATCTGATGCCTCAGAGGACTGAAGAAACATCACCCCACTCCAACCGCTAAACCTTCCAAAGACTTACTAGCATGTCTCAGCACCCAGAAAATACCACTGTGGTGCTCACTATTTGGCCATCAAGCACATTTCAAAACATCTGCATACATATTATATAAGAAGTAGGTGCTTCCGATTTTAGTCTTCAAGTTAGGCTCCACTACTTGTTCTAAAATCTGTAATTGACAAATTGGTTCTATATTTTAATTCTGGCAGACGTTTCATTTATTTTGACATTTTTGTTTGTTAATTCAGATTAATAAGCTGCCTATAGTTTTATAGGGTGCTGCTCAACAACAGGAATACTGTGTTAGCAACTCCTTGCTACATTTAGATGTCCACTCACGCATGGCTACAGACATAAAACTTTTATAAATGAATACATTTTCAAGGTGACTTTCTTTAAACAGTTCAATTCAAAGATAACAATTTTTGCCTTCTGGCACCTATTCTAAGAAAATATTCATTTTGCATGAGTAAGTCTGTGTAAAAGGCAAAAAGATGCCACTACTGCCTTTAACAAATAATTGGGGAGTAAGAGGAAAGGAAGTTATATATTTTCTAAATTCCTCAACAGTGTCATGGGAAATTTGGTCTTTAACTTCAACTCAACAAAATCTTAAGGTCAGCCTTGGGCTCAGTTCAGCAAAGCTCCAAGTCATTCATGCAGAGATAGAGAATTTTTAAGGTTGTCATCTTTGTTCACTACCTTCATCCATCTATTAATGTTTGAAGGAGGTTTCATATATGTAGAATAGAACAGTTCAGAGCACATATCACACTGGCTACTACAGAAATGCCAGTTTACCCTGTGGACTTATGGTGACACCTTGTCAGAGAGCCATTAATAAACAGAGCTATAGTTTATTGTAGTAGAAGTATATAAACCTTGGAAGCAAATATATTTCTGCAACTGGGCAATGATAATGTAATCTTTTCATTTACAAAAACAAAGCTAATACTCCTTCTAGATAAATGCAGGAAAACTGCAGCTTAGCCTTCTTAAATGCCTACAGAATTAATAGGGGGAAAAAGTATAAACAAATTTCCAACAAGCCCACAGTTAGTTTTGAAATAGGATGAAAGAAGACATTATGTTGAATTGCATTCTTTCTTTTCTTTATAAAGAGCCCAATATACAGAACACAATATATGTACAATGACATAATATGAATTATATACATGCTTACGTTAATGGAGCTAATGCTAAAAATGGCAAAACAGAATTCAACTGAAAAGCTGGCATTAAAATTAATTTGTTAGTTTATGCATCCGCTGCAGAATTTCCTTTCTCGGTGTATTTGTTTGAATGGAGATGCTACAAAAGGGAAAAAGAAGCTTTGTCTTCTTGGGGGTAGTGAACTTTTTCTCAACCTTTACGAGTGTTGTTTGGAGAGCACATGAGCGCTCCTGGTATATTTATTGTTGCCTGAGTGCATAGCTTTCGTCTCATTTCAGAAAGCGTTTCATAGATTCAGTAAGTGGATGCGTAGGTACTTTTGAAAACATCCTCAAATATGAATGAGATTCAAGAACGTCAAGCTTTTGAGGAAAACTTTGAACTACTGCACCAAGATAGATGAGATGGGAAAGGCATACAGCGACATCTACATTATACACACAGACATTTATATCATGCATATATAAATGTGCAAGTATATCTGTATATATACACAATTATTGCACATACACTGCAAGACATGTTAGTATTTATTCAATGATAAAATGTGTTGATGATAAATTGTTGCTAGACAAAGTATAGAATTAAAGAGACACAGACTGGGAATTGTTAAAAGTAATGTTCATAACAAGTCTTAATTTTCTAATTTTGTACCACATAAATCACTAGAAAACATTATCTCAGAGGAAATAATGCCATAGAAAAGTTTACGAAAATGGAGCAGGGATTACATGTGGAAACAAGCAAGATTTAAATTTAAATTGTAAGACAATTTTCTTACATATGTGAGAACCACATTTTAGAGAGCTCTCTAAAGCAAACAACTACTTTCCCTTTCTGGTGTTATCCATGTTGTTAAACATAGTTATGAATCCCCACACATTACAGAAAACCAACTCCACTCCAGACAAAACACTGGTGTAACATTTTATATTTTAATTATATAAATATTGTGAAGGTACAAGTTTTGCTAGCAGTTCCCTTTCTTCCAATTTCACTGCAGGCAGTGTTAGAGCACATTTCCCCCTTCTCATCTACTGAAGTTAAGGTTTTCTATTTAAAAGGCATGGGAGACAACTAATTTTCAAGGAGTATATATCGAAACCAGAATTTTTTGCATCTATTCTTGGCATCATACCTACATTAAACATACATGTACATTCTATACACAGGTGTTCCTGTCTGAATTAAACTTTAGAGGAAAAGTCCATATGATCGTTGTTGTGTGTGCCTCAAAAAGAGAGCACCAGAGAATGTAAAGAGAAGTGATGTTAACGAGAGAGATGGATCCATTAGAAATAATTATACTGGTCATCTTTTTTTTTTTAGTGTATGTAGTCCTCTAACAACTATTCAGAGAATAAGACTTCTGGTTATCGGACTATCATAATCATGCCAAGAAATTAATTGCTAAGAAATAAATATACTGCTATAATCTAACTTTCATCTCCACTTTTTTTATTTTTTTCTCCCCCCCCTACAAGAAATCAGTGTACTCACAGCTTTTCATGAGAGTCAGATTTTCATGAGAGTTCAGATCTCATTTTGGCACCCAAATGAGAGCCAGACTTTCGTAAGAGCTCTGCGCCTTGCAGAACAGGAACTGTTAGGAGTTGAGCTATTTTGAAAATCTAGCAGCTGCTGTGTAGGCTGAGAATATGAAATTCTGGTCCTGAGTTCTTTAAAAGCCCAGCCTTATCTAAATTTCTTAACAGCATTGTAAGCAAGAACCCTAAACCTAAGAAATTACTGTTTTTTCTGCAGTGTTCTTTGTCCTACTGAAAACTTATGCTTTTACTGCATTTCAAGAACTTTGGATTACCATTATTACCCATGTGCAGACACATTACCACTAGGCATCACTGCCTCCAGGTACAGCTCTGACCTTTTAAACACACCATTCTTGGGGGTGAAAAGGTTATTCTTCATTTCCTGATTTAACAGTAAAGTTGCCTCATTATTGCTACTATTAGAATTTTAAAGTAAAAACAATGCTTAGCATTTGACTCGGGAGACTCACAGTGTTATGCCAGTGTAACCCCACTGGTCACTGCAAGTCACCTGTCCCTCTCTGGGTACAATCTTAACAGTCTATGAAAAATAAAGACATTATCTCTGAATACCCTTGATCAATTAAAGCGTGCTCTCTCTCTCTCTCTCAAATTATGACGCTTTGGAATTTTAAAAATACATAATTACTAAAAATTATTAATACAATATTACTTTTCTGAAACGTAATAATGTCAGACTAATCGCAGATGAAGGAAAAACAGTCCAGAAATGGAACAGGTTGATTGGTGTTTTGCCGATGCTCTCAGATTACACCTCTAGTTGTTTTGTTACAGTAGCACATTCTTCATATAAAGTACAGTACACAGGCATTAACTATTTTCTGAAAGAGTTAATTTTCAGAATTTCTTTATGATAGATGTTGCTATTCTCACTATACAAACTTTCATCGCATTACACTTTGGCTGCAGAATCAAGTCAAGTATTTTTTGAAAATGTACTTCCTTTTCAGGTACTTTTTTGGGCAAAATGCTTGTTTTCCAAAGATGTTTTTTAATGGAGAATTACACTATCACAAATGACTGCAGAAACTTTTTGATAATTTTATCAAGCTCACTTACAGCTTTCTATAGATTCCCTTAATAATTTTTTTTTTTTTTTTTTTTTTTTTTTTTTTTGGGGGAGGGAA
>NW_008794125.1:3939463-3947695 GCF_000699145.1 Aptenodytes forsteri | reverse complement strand
TCCATCTGCGTGGAGGCATCGGCCACCGCTGGGGTAGATGGTGCAGACGCCCCAGCTGGAGCCACGGCCTTTACCCTCAGATGAGTGCCCACCATTCTGCCTTGAGGGTTGGGCACGATGAGTGCCCTTGACCTGTGCCCAGTTGCTGGGTTATGTGTACACTGAGTCCCCCACTCGGCCCGTGGAATGTCTCTCCTTCAAAGAGGCGCCCTCTCTGCATGCCCTCCCTCGCAAACTGTTGCGCAAACTGCCGCCCCACGCCCTGTTTGCCCATCCTGTTCGCAGCACTCCTGGTGGCTAGCGGTCCCTGGGGCTGCCTTTAGTGGGAATGGGGGGTGGCAGCCATTATTCCCGGCCCTGCCCACGCCTCGTCAGCCGCCCTCGTGAGAGCTGCCGGCTCCCGGCAGGTCTCTGCATTCCCCTGTGGGTTTCCTGGCTCAGGAACCCCCCCTGCACGCTGCGATCCACCGCTCTGCTGCGGGACGCGCCTGCACCGGAGCTGATGGCGTCTGCGAGTAACCAGATAAAGCGTGGTTTATGCAAAACAGTCCACCAATTTACATGGTCCACAAAAGGCCTTAACAAATTTGTAATAATGGTTGAATAAAGGTGACTATATTATGTAAGCCATCAAGAGGAGAGACAATCCCGATTCTTGTCATTGGAAAATGAAGTATTTTATTTAAGACATGTTGGCAGAGACCTCTAAAGACGTGTAATCAGTGTTCTAAATGTTTTTCGAAAGTTACAGTCAAAAGAAATTTAGGTGAGGTTTTCAGTTTCTGCCAACATTCTGAAATGTTTCATTTGGATTATACTGCCATTACCAGTCTTATAAGTTCTAGCATTAAACTTTAGTTTATGCAATAGCCCTGTGAAAAGAATAATTTTGATGAGATTTAAGATTTTCTTGTTTTTAAACGTGAACTGAAAAGTCCCTAAACAAATTATATTAGCAAAATTATCACCGCCACTAGACAGCTACATTCCTCGTGGTAATTTAAAATATCTTTTAAATTTAATTCCAGTTGTCACATAAATTGTTATGTGCATTCTGTAATCATGCATCTCTAATCAACTTTAGATCCCAAATTACATTAGTCTATGTAAAGTTTCAAGCATTTAATTGTACACAGCCATGAACCAAACCCTTTGCAGAGACATGGAAACATATTCCGTGCAATGTAATTGCTGAAATACAGGCTGTTCTTCCCTTATTCACACTACATGGAATAATAACTATCCTTTAAATTTTAATCAAAGAAACTGCGTAAAAAGAGTTTGGAAGCACTCCTCCGCCAAACGCTAACAAAACAGGAAACTAAAATTACTACAGAACATCAGGAGAAAGACTATGTATTTTAGTTAGAAAAAATATTATTTGAAATCTAATTACTTTTTATTTTAATGATAATACACAAGTATTATTAAAGAAAAAACAAACCTGTTAAAGCTAAAGAAAACAAAGTGGGCCACTTGACTTAGAAACAGATATGGGAAGCCAAACAGAAGTTAACATTACCTAACCAGCTGGAAATCCAAGGCAGAACAAGCATCAGTTCTTACAAAGAAATCTTTAGAATCTGGTGCTTGACCCCACTGAAGAGAGGCAGGCATCACAATATCACGTGTGTACTAAGCAAATCTCCACGCAGTTTGTCTGTTAGATAAAGCAGCGCATTTCAGCATCTTTGTGATGGCTCAGTTTCTGAGCATGGAGGAGGTCATTCATGTGTGTGTGACCATGGCTCTGTGACTATATCCATCTACTGACCAAACATCTGCAGATTTCAACACTAAGTACAGCAGATGCCGAGAAACAAATGTTCCCCTCTATCCACATCATCGCAGTATTTACTTTGGCTCTTTGTATCGGTGTATGACTGCTTGCACACTCAGTGAAAGAGTAGACTGCGCTAAAGTGTCATTTATTAAATTTGTCACAATTTTTTTCCCCTCTTTTCAGTTGACAATTAGCTTTGATATATAACCTGAATTTTAATACCAAATTAAAAGAGCACTACGTAAGTGACATACTCTGAAACACAGACTTTCTCTTTTAGGTAAAATTAAGCTAATCTGCTTTGACAGGACTCTTTGGAACCAGCTAGTGAGTCTCCCAAATATGAAGCAGTAACCCAAATGTCAATTACTTTTCCAACAGTAGACAAATTGCTGGCACACTAATGCAATTTAAGGACAATAATTAGATAACAGGACTACAGAGTGTACCAGGTGACAGAGTTTCTGAGATAATAGAATCTAGTGTCCTACTTCTTAAATATTAACATCATTCCATCTCAGTCAATTGGTTTATGGTAATTTTAAAAGGGCAAAGCAAATTCTTTTTATTGCTAATAATATTGTGCTTCTCCAGCATCAGCTTTGAAGATTAGCAATTTAAGGAGTCAAAACCTAATTATATTATTTCTATTTTATTTACTTTTCTCTTTTAATCTCTCCTCTTGGAAGTCTTCTTTTATTACAGAAATTTTAAAGGCACTTGATTAAAAAACTGAATCTCTTGAAATTTGAGTTTGCTGTGCTCAATATAAAGGTGCCAGTTTCATCACAACTCCAGTAATCTCCTTATTATACCCATTTAGAAATTCCCAACCCTTTCCTACAATCACAGGCTATTATAGTTACATTCTACTATAAGTGGTTTGGTTAACTGTATGTTAGGTAATATAAGATGCCGTGTAACATGTCCAAGATTTTTCAAAATAGATGCAGTCAAGTGGCTCCCAATAATTATTCCAGGCAGACGACATCTCCTTGCTTTAGTCACAAGTACCCAGATCACTAAATTTCTCTTTACATCAGGAATCTATATTAGAATATTCTTTTCCCTTTTTTTTCTCCCCATTAGTCAGCTGTGGGACATTGGATGGACAGTGAATAATTTTCAACAAAGTCTCTGTAACTCTGGGCACCAGACTTCCTTTCATCCATAAAACTCATCTCCGCTGACATACTGAAATATCTCTACCCCGATCAGAAAGACCAACCCTAGGACAAAAGAGTAATTAATCCTGAATGATGTTTAGCTTCTCAACTGAGACCCCAACAAGAATGAAAATTTTTATTCTTTAAGTGAATAAAGACAGAAATTTAATTATAATACAGACCATGAGAAATTGTTTCAAAATACACTTTTTCCCCATCTTAAACAAAAGAAAAGCTTTAAGTGCTTTATTAAGAACCAGCCAAATCAACTGACTTCCAGAAATTTTTGTCAGTCTCCCAAAGCCATGCCTGCATTCTTCAATTAAAAAAAAAAAAAAAGCCTTGTGAAATACATAGTTTCCAATATTCTGAAGTGTTTGATAACAGACATCTGAAAAGGTTGCAATGAATTGTACAGTTTTGGTCCTTGAATCTACAGCATTTCTATTTGGGAACTATTCAGCTTGAATATCATGACATACTGGTTTTCCCCACCCGCTGTGGGGTGGGGAAAGAAGAAGAAAAAAAATATAGCAGAACTTCGAGATGATTCTTTACTAGCGCTGTGGGTTCAGTCAGCATACAAGACTGAGGAGTACTGTCCGTGCAGCATTGCTGTACTTAGAAAAATAGTTTTATATGACTAAAAGTGAGAAAAGTCTATTTTTACCTTCTCTAGACTTTTCTCACTTTTAGTCATATAAAAATATTTTTCTTTCTCTAGTGTGTCATTGCCTACACTATAGCAGATGACAATGATAATTAACTATCCTCACTGTAATTTGTTACCCTACTGATAACAATAGTAGTATACAAGGTATTGCCCGTACTTTTTCAGTTAATCCAAAACTCTGCTATCCAAATGCTGATAAAAAATAAATTACTGCCTGATATGGCTATATAATCTCTACTCACGATTCTCCTATTTTTCCATGTGGATTTTGCCTATATTAAGGAAACAGATCTGTGGATATCTGAACATATTATCCTGACATAACCTTAGTATTTCTTCCCTACAGAAAAATTCTTGTTCATTTTGATTGGCAATGGATACGGATTTGCAAAACTAGCAACATAAATGCATGTACCATTCTGCTGATTTGGGTATCAGAGTGGTCATCTCTGACAAAGGGGCAATAACACATGCAAGATCCTCAGCTAGAACAACCAAAACCCTTAAAAAACCCCTGTGTATTATCTTAGGGCCCTGTGATAGAGCCATGACTTCATCTGCCAGGGTCAACCTGAAATAAAGTCTCTTTGGAAATAATAAACCCCTTCATAAATAACAGCTTAAAAGATACTGCTAAAACACATACAAAGTAGTGCTCCATGTAACAGGCAGGAAAAATCTGGACTTACTTTTTATTACTTTAATTACAATTAGAACTCACATTTGACTTAAAAAGAGATTAAAACTGTCACATCTTCAATACAGGTGGCAAATAAGAAGAAATCTTGGAGGTGAAATCTCAGCTCGGTTTCTCTGGAATTCATGCCTCTCCTTAGCTGTATCTATTTTCTGTTCATCAGTACAATTCTTTGCTCACAAAACGTTTCGAGGAAAATGTATATTAAAGTAAGCAAGCAGACCAGGGCAACACATCAATATACTACACCTCTGCTAGCAACAAAAGCTTTGCCACACGTACTGCATAGGCTGTAACTGTGGAATAACACGCAGATGCAATCTTCAAATTCCCTCCAAAAACAAACCACAATAGACACCTGAAAAATAACAGAGGTTTGCATGTCTAGAACTATGGTGAACTCTACCACCTATCAGCAAGTTTTGACAAACACACCATTAAAAATTTTCAGAACTGTGTAAGCTGTTACAATTCTCCCTATTTCCTGTGTCTATTTTGCCATTGGCAGAACAGAGCGAGCATTAACAAAAGCTTCTAAATTAGACCAATGATCAATAACCATGCAAGACGGACAAAAAAGGTGAATGTAACCTGACTGAAGACAACCACTGGAATTAGCTCACAATCCTCCCTCCCAAACTATTGATCTTCTCAAGAGATAATGATCCTCTCAATACATAGCCCCTTCCTTCATTTTCTCCTTTAAATTCCTACTTTTATCTTCTCTGTGCAATGCTGTATACAAAATACGTGTTATTCTGGAAAGCTGAGTCCACCAGCTGTTATAATGACTGATAATGTTTCTTTAAAAGACTGTCTGCTCTTCATTCCCAAACACATATTCTGCAACTCAACTCCCATTTGGATTCCCCCCACACACACCCCCCGTTATCAAGTTATATCCCATCACTGCACAAAGAATGACTAGCAAACCAGCTCAGAGTTAGAACTGGCACATCTGAACCACTCAAGTGCCAGGCAAAAGCAGCCGTCTTTCTCCCAGGATCTCAGCTGGGGTCTGGGCAAAGCTCTGCCCACACCGCTCTGGGTAGAAATGCCTGCTCAGGGGTAGCTCAGGTACTCCCTATGGCACCGCATTATACCACAGAATTTAATAAATAACTTTTTCTTTCATGAAATACTTGTGTTTTCTGTCTCTAAAATGGAGACTGTAACATTTTCTTCATTCTATATTTATAAAAAGCATAAACAACTGTAGTCTTATTTTTAGAGGCCTCTGTAGTCCTACATACTGTAAATACTCGTAAGACCTCCCTGGCTATTCAGTTCTGAAATTATAACTTTTCTTTGGAAATAATAAAATAATAAATGCCTTCATACATAAGAGTTAAGTCAAGGATTTAATTTGTGTTTACATTTGTGAACATATTCCTTCATTTTTGTCTTTCCCTTAAAAGAATTAAAACTATATTGCCAAAACATATTAAAGACAGTATACCATATAACTAACAGAACAAATAAATGAGTTAGAACACTACTTGTTATTTGATAATAAATGCCTTCATACATAAGAGTTAAGTCAAGGATTTAATTTGTGTTTACATTTGTGAACATATTCCTTCATTTTTGTCTTTCCCTTAAAAGAATTAAAACTATATTGCCAAAACATATTAAAGACAGTATACCATATAACTAACAGAACAAATAAATGAGTTAGAACACTACTTGTTATTTGGTTTTATTTTAGAATAAAGCCGAATATGATGTATCCCACTGGATGTTTTCAGTTTCTCTGACATATTGCAATTGGGATTTACATCTTCTGTGCTGAGGGAAGCAGGTTAAATTGTTTCTACAATGACATTTGTTAGTTCTGCATGATATGTCTTTCAGTGAACACAGTGTTTTCCTTACTCATTTCTTCGTTCTCCATTATTGTTTCTCTTGTACTTCACAGAATCACAGAATGGTTGAGGTTGGAAGGGGCCTCTGGAGATCATAGTCCACACCCCCTGCTCAGGGCAGGGTCAGCTAGAGCAGTGCTTAACAAACCATGCAAGCTTCAAAGATAAAAATCTCAAAAAAAAATTGGAGTATAAAAGAAATCAAGTGAGAGAACACCACAGCTTCAGGTGCCTGGATATTCACGGGAAAGATACTGAGGATTTTGTAACCGATTCAGTTTGTGGGTGCAAGACTAAAATGTCTCCCTTCCCTCTCTACAGCACTTGATTGCACAGAAATGCTGTTGCCTGCAGCTGACAGGAAACCCTGCAGCAACGTGAGGTGTTATTTAAAAACTAGTTGTCAGTGTCTCTTCTAGACAGGAAAAAGAAAAAAACAAAAAAAGAAAGGGGGTGGGGGGGAGGTAGACGGAAAAGCAAAAATCAATTTAGTTCAGTAACTGACCAGAGAAAATAGCAGCAGGACTAATAGGGAAACTAGAAATATTTAATGAATATTAATGAATAATAATATCTAATGAATTCCATAATGTTGTTTTGAGAAACCACGTAGGCATATGCCACTAGAAAAATGCATCACAAGGAAAGATGGCAAAAGCAGTAGTTTCTCCAGTGTAGCAGCAAACAACTTACTTGGCTTTCAGGAACGCAGAATGACTGAAGAAAGGAACTGAAAATCTATGACAGAGAAAAGGAGGGAGAGACAAGAATGGATGGTTGTAAAAGGAGATGACAAAATGAAGAGTACAAAGGAGAACAAGATGACACAGTGGGAAGACAAGACAGGGATCAAAGTTTACACATGAATCTGAGTCCAGAATTTATCGAATTATTGTCACAAGATGAAAAAGGGGATGGCACACACACAAATAAGGAGAAAAGCCAGTGACTTCAAACATAAAAGAAGGTAACAGCTGCTCTCCTGTTTCACTAAGTTGGATCATTTACCACATCCATATTTCAAACAGTAATTAATTAAGTTCTGCTGGAGCCAACAACAGCAGGGACTCTTTATTAATGAATGCATAGATCAGATAAACAACCGTACTGAAGATTAATTTTACTAGTAAACTTTAGCACTACCATTTCCTAGAAGAATAAAGATGCCTAAAACAGTGTCTCAGAAGATTTCAAAGGTATGAAAAGTAAGAACACAGACACTATTTCCATCAATCATCAAAAGTGTTTATATGTGATCATGACTGAATGATTCAAAAGAACTATCAAGTTTTGCTACACTTCATGGATACATGGATAACAGTTTAGCATTTGGGAAAAAAAAAAGCCACAAAAAACCCAAACCACCCAACAACCTCCCCCCAACCCAACCCAAAAAAGATTTCTTTTTCTGTACTAAGCTGTAGTAAATTGGAACCCCGAGTGCTTTTCTGAGAATAATCAGAACTTGCTGGCTGCTGTTCAATATGCAAACTCTGATTATCTGGCTTGTACCAAAATGTTTGACTTTTGTCATATTTTACTGTAAGTAATGATGGACTCTGGAATACTGTGTGTACATGTTTTCCTCATCCATTCCAAAGCTCCAAATAAATACAAGAAACGTGTACACGTAGACCTACCTCTCAGGAGATGGGATAAGCAACCTTTCATCAAAAGTGTCTTCTCAGCTTGAAACGACCCAGCTAGAGTCTTTGCAATGTGTCAGCGTTCAGTATACGTGGGCACTACTCACTTCTTTGGGCAATAGTTACTCCCTTTTTTTGGAATAAGGATCTACTTTCTTGATCAGAAAACTAAATTTAGCTGTAGGCTGCTTGTTCATTCCTTTATTAAGCATTCTTCAACATATTCAGTATCTTAAAATTTATTCATCATAAGGCAGGAGTTTGGATACTTTGCTGTTTTTGTAGTTTCTCTCCAAGTTTTTCTGATCCTAAATGCAAGCATTTAAGTCACCCATAAAGATCAAAGAAAAGGTGATATTTTTCAACTTTCTTTTTCCAAAGTGTAAAAAAAAAAAAAAAAGG
>NW_008794125.1:3932948-3939453 GCF_000699145.1 Aptenodytes forsteri | reverse complement strand
GTGGGGGGAAGAAAGAGAGAAGAAAAAACCTCATAATTGCTTAGTCATCTAAGCTCACTACCCAACTACCCAAAGCAGAAGCAAGAAGCACAAGGTAAGGAGAACCACGTCTGTCTGTCCTTCTAAACAATGTTTCAAATTTTGGAGGAAATAAAAAAAAGCAGCAAGAAAAACAAGCAAGTCACTTTGCAGCTCAATGTAGTAGAAAATTTGTGAAGCAATACAACTGAGAGACTTGTGGTGAATCAGAATTTCATCTTTTCCATCCACTTCAGGGTGAATAGGATACAGTAGGGCAGAAACAAGAATTTCTACTTTGCCCTTCGCTTGGCACGAAAATAACCCAACAACCTGCACACACAGCTTCACAGAGCACAATTATCTGTACTTGCTTTCATTTCTGTTTTGTGTAGCTTTAAATACAAGACTTGCTACTCTCTTTTTCCTGTAACAAAGCATTTCTCTGCATTATTCTTTCCCAGTATCAACCTGTATTTATTAATTGTGGATTTACTTTATACTAGCTGTAACAATTCTTAGTATAATCTGATCAGTAAAAATCCACTTACTATTAGTGGCATGTCTCAGGTAACTTTCATCAAGATTATTAGCATTTGTATTTTATCTAGACCGAGATACTCTAACCAAGATCAAGGTCCCTGTGTCAGCACAACACAGCAGTAATTTAAGATAGTCCTGCCCTGACTGTAGAGGCGAAGCATCACTCTGCCTCCTCTTTTACAGGTGGAGAATTATGACACAGTAATCGAGTGATCTGCCTGAGGAAACAAGGGATGCTGTTAGAGAGATTAGATTGAAATCTACAGTCCTTGACACCTAGTTAAGTACTCATATGACAAGACTGTGGAGAGTACTGGATCTCTTCACCTTTCTGTAAGAAAACGGAATATAATCTAAATAGACTTATACCATCTGTCTCTTGAAATGAAATGGGTATTCGTATTTTGCTAGGTTACGTCTACTATTGACTACTTTTCATTATACTTCTAAAGCTGAACTGTAAAAGCTGAACACAATGTGAAAACACAATGCTTTATTTTTTATCAAATACTGTGTAGTTAAAATATTTCTTTTTATCCTTTGAGACTGCCCAGTAACACCCATCAGTATCAAACTCTCACTTAGTACCAACCACCGTACAAAAATGGAAATTCCAGATGACTTGATGCAGAGTATTTATAGCAAACTTTGTGAGAAAACTACTAGCTGGACTAATCCTTGCCTTGACATTTTGGAATATGGGATTAGAACTATCTGTAATTACTTTCTTATGAGACATTGGTCAGGTGGCAGTAGAAAAGGGAAGTATGTGCATTCACTGATAAGCAACCAAAATCTCGTTCTTGTTACTTTTACCTATCTTTTCTTTTACTGTAGGTTATCTCCAAGTTCATTCATGGCTCAGTGATGGAAATACATCCTCTAGCTAGCAAATTAAAAAGACCTTCCCAGAAACTATGAGAATATAACCACTGCTGACTTGCACAGTGTGTCATGTTTATGAATACCAAAGTCTCTTGCAGGTATATGAAAATATACGTTTTGTACATAAACACACACACGTGCACTCACACGCATATCTATGTATGGTAAAGAAAATATATTGATCACAGTTGGGTACAGTGCACTTTCTTTTATCAATATAATATCACTTTTCATTATAAAACCTGCCTAAAGAAGCACAAAAGAATACTGGCCTGAATGGGACTTCATATGCACTTTTTGTCATGATATTTTCTGAGTATATCCATGTTAGCTTTCTACCTCATGGTGTCAGAAGTAACACGGCACAGGTTCAAAGATCTGTACATCTTAAAACTAACTAACAGACCTAGTGCGAACCTTTACTTAAAAAAATAGTAACAGGGAAAACCAATGCAAACTACCTTCTCAAAGTGCTTTCAACATCCAATACTCTTCTCATAAGCACTGGGTGCATAAAACAAAGAAAAACTTCATTAGAGAACAAGAAATTATAGCACAGTTTGAAGGGAAGATTATATATGGATGTATGTGTGTATGCATATGTAAGTCTATACATACACTCACATCATCATGTTTTTGGAAACAGTTTTTCAGTTCAGTTCTTCACTCACTGAGTTTCACATGCAATTTAAAAGATGTGATTTCTTTCACTTCCCATGTAGTTGATGTTGTCCTTTATAATCCCAGTCTATAGGGTAGCTAGATAGATCTGTCTTGAGCTGCTGGGAGGAATGCTACCTTGTCCAACCATGCAACTTTATTGCCAAAATTCAGTGACTTCAGGTTTGCTCCCCGAGTTCATTCCATAGTGGAGAACTGGTTTACAACTTGTGGTTTTTTTCTTTCATTTCAGTAATATTTAATAGTACATATTTAACTACTACTCTGAAAAATCTCACTAAAATAAACCATAGAAATATTTCAAATAGTTTGAGGCCAATCCTTCAAAAATAGAACTTAAAGCTGCTTTGTTAATTCTATGAAAAGAATTATCTTGGATGAAAGACTAATCCGTAGAACTCTCTTCAGATTCAGATACGGTTAGGAAATTTATTTTACACATTGTCAATTATGATCTTGCAATAGAACTATAACAACACATGCATTATACTTTTCAAAAGTATTTTTTCCTGCCACTGAAATCGAACGCAGTATCGTCAGACTAATGTCCCATTTTAAGAATATGCTGGCTACCTAGGATGTAGAGTTCTGTCATTTCCTCGGTGCAGACATCTTCAAGATCCAGAAACCTTTCTGGAGAAATCGTGACTAACGGACCACATAGCAGAGCTTCAGAAAAACTGCACTGTAGATAAGAGCTATTTGTACAAGAGTAATTTGTATTGGAATATATAGCTGTGTCCACTTGCAAGAAAGTAAAGCCAGATGGGGATGTTTAATTTACTTTGACTTAGCTTTGGCGTTCTCTGCAAAATTCTTGTACAAATCACCTCAACACTCACAGAATGTTTTGCATAGGAAAGGACATGTTGGCATACAACACATGAATCTTCATATGCCCATTCCAATTGTGCAGTGCCAATATACACAATAAGCCCATAATGACAAAGGTTATAACTTCCCAGCTCATCATTTATTTCTGGCAATGGCATAAGTCAAAACTACTGGTGAAAAAAGTTTGTGTCATTACGAATTACATTGTAAAGATTTTTCCTCCTCCCAACAGCATTTTACCATAAAAGCCAAAAGATCAGGGCGGGGGGGGGGAAGTAATTTCTGCCAATCAAAATGCCCAGAGCCTAGACAGCAGGCGTGGGGACATCTGTACAGGAATGGGTGTACATAAATCAAGAATATAATCATAGCTACCCTTAAATGACACCTACAACATTTTAATGTAAAAGTTTAGCTCTCAACTTTTGTTGGGCGGGGGGGGGGAAGTAATTTCTGCCAATCAAAATGCCCAGAGCCTAGACAGCAGGCGTGGGGACATCTGTACAGGAATGGGTGTACATAAATCAAGAATATAATCATAGCTACCCTTAAATGACACCTACAACATTTTAATGTAAAAGTTTAGCTCTCAACTTTTGTATAAACTTTCAATGTGTTACTTAACTTTCTGACAGTAAGAGTCTACTGCGACTAAGCAGTATAAAGGTATTTTTTTAAATGTCCATGCACATGCGAATACATTTATTTATACAAACAAATCAAATTAATTCAAAAGGCATAGTAACATTAAGCAAGTCAACTGCCAGCCTGCTGAACTGTGAGATCACACTGTAAACATCTAATGCTAAGAGCAAGTTCTCCCTATTATTTTTTAAGAAAATATGTTGTGAAATGTAAAGCTTTTTAGAGCCTCATGTATACCATAATGTAGAAGAAAGCTGCATTATAAATCGGAACATATTTTTATATCCTCTAATAGATTCAAAGTTATTTTTAGAATATTAGTTTTAGGAAATTAATTTTGCTGCTGAGTATTTTTTCTTTCTTTTCTAAATGCAATTTCAAACTATACTGTTAACTAAAACAGGTTTATAATTAGTCTTTGCTGACTTCAGCTGAAGAATGTCCACACATTTCTATGCGAGGCTGATTTCCAGTTAGAAAACTTTGATACAAATTGTAAATTAATTCATTTTTTTTCCTCTAAACTTTATCCCATATCACTAGCTTAAAAGTAAATAGTCCTTAAAACAAGACAGTATGCGCATTGTTAATACTTTATGCTCAGAAGATCATCCATGTGTAAAATAGGTGTATGTTCATATAATTGGCTACAGTATTTTGCTACATGGTTAAATGCATGATTTCCTCTAATAGAATGCCAGTGTGGTCTACATCATATTTTCTACTTCATAAAGACCAAATGAGCTGTGACCACAGTCTCCCTAACTTAATGGAAAGTCCACTCAGTGACTTCCGAGTTTAAATTGTGCCTTTCTACTATGAATCAATAGATTTGAAACACATTAATGGATCTCTTCACCAAAAGGTCTAATCCCAAGTGACTAAAAAGGTGGATCTAACTCAGATTTATCACTCTTGTAGCATGCTGAACTAAAGGTCTTCAATCTTTGTAATATAACAATGAATTTGAATTAATAGAAAGACACCTTCTTGATGCAAACCGTACATCTCCCTACGTATTCATGTATCTTTGCAGGTACGTACCAGTAGCTTTCAATTTTTTCTTTGGGACATGTTGGAAGTAAACATTATGAAGCTATGAAGATTTCCTGAACAGTCTTTTACTGCTCAACTTGCTCCCAACAAGTACATAAAAGTCTGAAGGACAGTAAATCCACTTCCATGCATGTATATATAAAAAATGGTGCAGAACACCTGCATACAACTCTAGCTGGGGATTTCTACATCTTTGCAGCCAAAGAATTATGTGTTCTTATGTTAAGCAAATGCAAAAATTCAGAAGGACACCTAAATAAAGGAGATGGAATTAGCAGCCTAATTTTATTTATTAAGACTACCTCAATCTACAGGAAAATGAGATGAAATAAAAATCAAGGCCCTATGTACCTACACATTTTCACTATCGTTACCAAGTCTTGAAATGTTCTATATGGAGATGTAAGTCTTAATCAGAGTTTTGAGTAACTTCATAAATCTTTAATCTTGATCACAGGCTAGGAACAACAGAACGTAAATCTAGCGGCTATGTCTGAGTCATGAAAATGACTCAAAGTCAAGACTTGTAGGTTTGTGTTCTGAATAAGGGGAAGAAAACTATTAGTGTTCTTTATGGAGCAAGTTAAACTTAAGAGACATTAAT
The DNA here is from genome assembly GCF_000699145.1 of Aptenodytes forsteri. Lineage (NCBI taxonomy): Eukaryota > Metazoa > Chordata > Aves > Sphenisciformes > Spheniscidae > Aptenodytes > Aptenodytes forsteri. The sequence goes on along the minus strand of NW_008794125.1, from coordinate 3,934,187 downwards.
TGGTTCCAAAAGAGAGGCAAGCAATGTTTAAAAAAGGAATATGGCACTTGTAGACCCTTTTATGAAAGAGCATAATTTTATGAGAAATCGACTTATTTCGAAGTGCAGAATGTAAAATGGGAACTGAAAGCGCTAAATGCAAAATGTGAACTAGAGAAAAATCAATGTTTCCAATTTGTAAAGAAAGCACAAATCAAATATTGTTAATATGAAATATAAGCACAACATAAACTATTTATACTACACACATTAAGGATAAATTGCTTGAATAAATTCTATTATTCTGAAAAATGCTGCAAACAACATGCTGACATGTCAGAAAAGTGAAAATAATAATGTTGACATTATTAGTACTGTATGCTATTTCCTAGTGATTTCCCAGGATCATCTATTTTCACTTCAAGCAGCTGTTCAAATCCCATTTCTGCCTCACCAAATCTAGTTTTGTTCTACATTCATTATGTAACTCAGGCATACACCCTACTACTTATTATACTATTACTATAATGCTCACTTCGTTGCAAACAAGAATAAGAGACAATGCCTTTCTATTCTGAATTTAAGGAGGTTTTGATGGTTTCAGCAGGCGACTGCCAGTTTTGGGAATGAAAATACTGTTGGCTACTGAATTCTTCTCTCCTCTCAAAGAGAGTAAAGCAACCCTTTGAGAAAAACTAAGGAATCCCTGACACTGCACAACAGAAGAGGAATGTGTTACCACACAAAATAAAGGTCAAATCCAACACCAATGTTTTAAAGGATGAGAGAACAGAAACTTGTGAAGAACTGGTTTTATTGGTAGAAGAATCCAACCTGTTACCAACACTGCTTCTCACCCTGGGCTTTCACACACTCAAGATCATCACCTGTATTAACAGACTGATAAATTCAAGCCACTACGTCTTCTTTCTGCCTCTCTTCAAAATCAGTCTGCATGAAAAAATCCTAAGCATTATTTTGGTAAGAAAATTCCAGATTAATGTAAAAAGAGGGGTTTTGTTCAATTGCTCACTAATCAATCCAAACAGACACACCTCATGCCTCTGTCCAACAGCTGAAAGACATTTTAATTTAATAGCTTTGGAGAGCATATATAGAGCGAACTACAACTGAGGGCACTGCATAAATCTCTACATCACGGAAATTATCATTGCAAATGTATCTTTCTCACAATCTCAAAATAGTAAATAGATGGTCATGGGTTTGCTGAAAGATTGCCTCCCCCCCCCCCCCCCGCGT
>NW_008794125.1:3898672-3930047 GCF_000699145.1 Aptenodytes forsteri | reverse complement strand
AGAGAAAACAGAATGAAGAAACTTAAGCAGTTGTTGTCCATATTATTTTTTTGGCTAGAAAATACAGGAAATATACATTTGTTTATAATTGTTTAAAGAAAGCGTCCCCCAATTTTTTCCCTCCAAGACTATTCACTTCAGGGCTACATTCTTAATATGACACTACATATAAATCTTATTTCAGGTTACTAATTCTACTTATCAGAATTGCCTCATCTACTCAAATACTTTATGTTTTATTTTGTGCAGTCTTTAAAAATGCATTGCAAATCGAAAAGTAAATAATCCAGCTGCCACTGAAACACAGTCAGTTTAGAGCTTTACACTGAATGCGAAGGAAGTAACTACAGTAAACACTTTAATAATAAAACTGACTCACACAGTACTTACATCACTATCATTTTTTATTGCTTTTCCTACAGCTTTCAGGTAGTGAATATGGGCTAAACAGCTCAGCCACCCTACTAAAATAAATACACAGATCTGTATGCGTATTTGTAAATCCTACCAGGACAAACAGAACTGCAGAATAATTGAGGCGCTCTGGAGGTCAATTAGCCTTACCTCTTGCTCAAATCAGAGCTACCTTCAAAATGAGATAAGGTTTCTCATGGTCTTGTCTGGTCATGTTTTCAATATCTTCAAACACAGAAAGCCCACAATTTCTCTGAGAAACATGTTCTAGTAGCAAACCACTCTCACTGTGAAGGTATTTCCCCTTCTCCCTCCCCCGTTTCCAATGAGCATTTCCCTTGGTGCCACTTGCAACCATAGCTTCTTCTTCTTTTGCTGTACACCTCTAAGAAGACCCTGGCTCCTATTGCCTTCTCTCGAATACCTTTAGGTAGTGGCTGACAGCAGTGCTCACTGATTATCTGCTAGTACATTACATGCTCCAGCCTCCACTCAACACCTTTCTTGGTTTTGGAAGGCCCAAACTGGACATAATGCTCCAGACATGGCTTCAAGAATGTCCAAGAAGGGCAATCATATTAATTAAGCCTCCCTTAAGTCCTACAAAAGAATCATTATTTAAGTGTTAACATCAGCAAAGCGGGAGCGCATGGAGTTAAGCTTTCAATGGTACACAGCAACATCAGATTCTCCACTAAGAAAGAACATGAGGAGTAATACTACTAACAGCAGTAACACCTACATGCTCCTGTCTCAAGAGTGAGTGTGAAAATTAAGGAAAATTGTCATTCTTAATTCTTAAATGTGTTCATTAGACAAGAATTAGGATGATTACTGCTCACAAAATTCACAGTTTGAAAAACTGAATCTTTTCAATAAACACAACGGTCTCATCATCAGTTTTCTCTCCTGTTTATGCAGCATATACCAAACCGCTGACACTGGTGGCATTTCTGCACACAACGGGGGCGGGGGAGGGGGAGAAGCAAGATATTTCAGAGTATAATGTTTGCCTCAAATCAACTTCAATCACTTCATATGTCCCAGAACCGCTGAAAATTATTATTAAGCTTTTGCTTGTTTGTTCATTATTAATAGAAATTATTTGGAATACAGAATACTGTACAGGTACTGCCCCTAGATTTCAGCTTCAGCCATGTTTCAACTGTTCTAGAGATTTGCTGAAAAGAAGCATCAAAAGATCCTCCTTATCGATTCTACTATCAGGCAGTTTCCCTACCTTTAGCCTTATGGATAAGAACATGTTTAATGGTCCCATCTTAATTACCAGAACTGGCTAGGGAGGGCGAGTGGCTAAAGGACAAAGCAGCGACTGTGAAGGACATTTCTAATCTTATCGGAGGTTCCTTTGGAAAAAGAAATACAACTTCTATCTCCACCCCAGTCATTAGTCAGATATAAACAGCTATTTGACTTGACATGGTTATAAACCGTATTATCACAGTCCACGTTCTCGCTTTATGCAGTTTATAGGAAGATGGATGATGGCCCACTACCAATTCCAGTTAATGGGGTTAGACATATTTCCAAACAATATGTGCACGGTAAAGGTATCTACGTGTGAGCAGGGAATGATTCACTGCACTAGTCTTGTGTATGAGAAATGAATGTTAAAAGAGGAACTTTTTTAACAAGGAAAATAAATTCAACTCTCATTATTCAACTTATCCTCTTCTAAGAACCCATAGGAGTAAAGCTTTTTTCCTTCTTGATTTTTTGCCCATTCTTTTCAAACAAATAAATGCAACATAAACTATTGTTTTCAATTATAATACATTAGTTAAGTTTTTTACTCAAGCCTCATTTTGAGGGTAAGGGTTCTAGTTCTTTTGGTTTTGAGTTTTTACAGAACATTATGAAATGTTTAATAACTACTTCACTTACAGCAATTTTACAGATCCTTTTTAGTTATTATTCACAATTATTATTTACAATTATTTAGTAATAATTGTAATATTTAACACAAACTTAAGAATTTACATTTCCCAAGTTTATTGCTAAGAACTTGTATATTTGCATTTTAAGCATTTAAACTGAATCTTGTGCTGAAGATTGTTCATTAAACATAATTTTCTGTATTAATCTGTATTTTATGTTTACTTAAGCTATTACCTTTTTGCACAAAAATATCAACAACTCACAATTAATCATTTTTGCAAATTGTAACTTACATATTCCCAAGTCTCAGCCATCTACAACTGCTCAAAACTTCCTTTATTTCTTCAGCATTAATAAAAGGGCAAGTGTCTAGGAAGTCACATGATTCACAATTATTAAATCCTCATGAGTTTCAACAAGGTATCAAAGTAACTCACTTAACCTAAAATGTACTGATTACTTACAAAGGATTAATAAATGGAATTTTTAGCAGAAAACACGTACACTAGTAAAATAGAGTCAATGCACAAAAAGTATCTCTCAGTTATCATATTCTCCATGTTCCTTCAGTGCTTGCATACAATCTACTACTATTAAAAAAATAATTCAAAAATCCCAGAATATTTTTTCCCCATCCTTTCCCTTCAATTCTCTTACAGGAAAACTACAGATTCCAATCTTTTTCCTCACTTGCTTATGCTAGATCCATCCCATTTCCCATAATTTGCCTACCGTATCACTCGGCACCAGACGGTTGTGCTCAGAACCCAGCAGCAGTCCCCCTTCAGTGTGCCCACACAGTTACGTGTCTCAGAGCTCCAGAAGAGGAGCTTTCCATGTGAGAACTGACGATCTGTAAATTTAATTAGCCCGACTGAAACATGAGACAACTACAGACTCCCACCCTCTGCAGACCTTTGAGGATTTGTGAAGAATCATTAAAAGGGAACCACTTCATTCAATGTCCCTTCAGTATTTTCTGTCACTTTCCAATAGTTTACACAAAAGCCTTGTTCATTCCACTGTCCCATTACAAGCAATTAAATCTGAGATTTAAGATAATGACAAAGAAAATGAAAGGGAGTCAGGTGACTAATATTGTTACACCTAATAGAAAATTCCAGGTTTAGTCATCAGCATACAATGTGCTCCAAGTGTACAATATGTTACTGCTAAGTGACTTTTCTATTGCTAGAAAACCAAATCAAAAACTCGATTGAAACAAATATTGTGCATTACCCTGACAAAGCTAAAAGTCCAACTGGGACAAGAGAGACCAATAAGAGAAGTAACAAAATGGAAGTCATATGCTGAATGCAAGCAGGATACACAGGCAACTCTTTTGGGGTAGGGGGAGTTTTCTGAACTGATGTAACTGAGATGAAAAAGAGTCGTATTCATGCTTTTATACCAGTATTTCCAGTCTTCAGGACCTACCAAATCAAAGCCTTCGTCAGTTTTCCTAATTTGTTTTTCTGTCTTGGCATGTATTATCTTTTTTTGTTTGTTTCAGACACATTTACAGTGACCTTACTGCACGATAGGTACTTTGTGTTGCAACAAGGCTGCAGTCAGTTGTCTAAACGTAAATGTCTAGTGCCGCTTTAGATACCATGGGATACCCAGCCTGGACTCCATCTGCTCCTTCAGTGGCACAAGTCTCCTGTAAATCCAAGGTCGTATCTACCAGACCCAAGCAGATGCATCAAACTGCAGGCATTAGGGGGGTATGTAATTATCAAGGTATATGCCATGCATTGTTTACAAGCAAGCCACAAAGACAGAATTATACATTTCCAGATTTTGGACTGTCATATTACTTAAGACATGACTCCTTAGTAAGTTTTATCCAATGGCCAAGGAAGTGACTAACTTCTCACATGCCATTAAAGATGATGCAAAGTAGAAAACATTTTAAATACAAAGCTATGCGAACAATTATTTTCCAGCTGTTGTTGTTCTTTGTCTATTTAGATTTATTTAAACATTTGCATAGATTTTAATTATATCAAATATTAACTCTGCTGATTTTTAGCTATGCCATGAAACAGCAAGCAGCTATCAGCAAGTTTGCTTGCTTCTTTTAAATGAAAAAAGCATACCAAGCTTTTTTTCTGTCAAGTCATTAGGTCTTTTGCATAGAAATTTGAGTAATGGCCTATAGAAATAAAGAAAACTGAGACACTGCTAAGTTATTTAATGATACTCCACCTTTTCCATACTGCTTACAAAAATACATTTTTCTTACTAAGAAATGTTTAAGATGCAGGCTTGCAAGATACATAATTTGTAGCTTGGCACATAATTACTATTATGTTCCTCACACAAAGCTCATCATTACCTCCTGTTTTTTGCATGATAGGACAACTATGGCATCATAATTAGCTTTCTAATAAAGCACTTTCCTTCTATCAGAAGTCCACAGAGTTACACGTATCTATCTGAGGACTCAATAAAAAGCATGAATATACAATAAAAAGGAGCTAGCACACTCTAAATAAATGTATTTGAATACATTTACACTGTGTGGCAAAGCTGCTACTTAAAAAACCTGAAATTTAACCCCCCATTCAACTTCAGGAACTTTAATTAAAATATGAATTTCTAATTGTTTATAAAAATATAATACTCAGGAAGTGAAAAATACTATATAAAACGTTCCATGCGATTTGCATTCTGAAACTGCTTCATGTTTTAACTAAAGATTCAATAAATATTTTTTACTGGTTTTATTCCATGAATTTATCAAACAAACAAAAAGTAAAAATCTAGTTGCACATAGTGAGCAAGAATATGAGCTCTCTTTTGAAACCCTAGGTCAGGAGCAACTTCAATTACTGTATGCTGGAAAGACACGCAGCACATCTGAAATACAAATTATGGAGAAGATAATAGGAGTCCATTATAGTTGGGCTGTTGGCCATAACACTATTTAGTTGGGGGGGGAGGGGAGGGCAAAGAAAAAATAAAGCCCCCAACAAAATACAAAGTCTAAGCAAAGTAAAAACGGTGCCAGATAAAAATTTTAATATCTATGCAATGTATAATTATTTGATTTTATTTTAAAAATATTAAGAAAATTCAAAATGAGTATCCTCATTTCATTTTGATGCAAATAAAATCAATGCATCTATTTTCATGACCACAGTATGTTTCAGTAATGTTAAGCCATCAAATCAAAACAGTAACAAAAAAACCCAAAACACCCACCCCACAACAAAAAAACCCCAACCAAACCCAAACAAAAAAAATGCCCCTTAAGTTTAACAGGGATGAAGTTGTGGGACACACAAAATTGTGTTGAAAAGAAAAGCTGCAATTGTCTAATAAAACTTGAATTATGATCCATATGAATCCATATCCATTATGATCCATTATAAATTTTAGTACTTACCACAGAATACTTTATCAGTCTTTAATACTGGGACTAAAACTACATGATGATTTTCCCTCAATACATACAAACTTTCCTTCCCAAACAGTATTTCATATTTCGCATCCACAAAAATACGTATTTTTGACGTTTCCTTATGTAAGAAAGTTAATTACATTTAAATAATCCTCAGTAAATTCAAGTAAATGACCAAACTTTAATTCCTGGTGGCACTAAAAGTACCAAAAAGATGCTTTTGCCAACAACTATACATGGCAATTTTTCCATCTTGTTGTCATTAAAATTATAAAGCAGGCTGCCAAGAAAGGGCTCAGAACAGACGCTTTGAAACTGGTAACTTTTTTTATACATCTCTGCATAACTAAGACACTGCTGAAATAACTGTGATTCAGTGAATACGCTATAATGGAGATTTCCCATAGCGTGGCAACAAATCCACAAGGGTAATTTAAGCAGTACTGGAAGAACTGCCTTTTAAACTTCTAAATAAAGATATTCAGAAGCTCATATAATTGCCTGGAATCTCTGGAGTGACTTCAGAAAACAAATTCTGTCAAAGGGTTTCCTCCCAATGAAGGGTCACCTTAAAGACTAACAGGGGAAGACAGCAAATCCATTAGATCAAGTGACCAAATCCGTGATCAGCTTGAGATTTAGATGCAAAAGAAGAAAGGTGTCAGAAAATTAACCAGCCTTTAACTGGGCAAAGACTAAGACCTAAAAGTGGAAAGAAGTGTAATGGAATTGGTATCAATCTATCAGTGGCAACCCTGAAATGGCTTGTAACGGCAAGTAAAAGAGGATAGATGGAGCAAGTAAAATACAAGCTCAAGTAACCTGTCTAGTGAGTCACTGAAAAAAGCAAGCCCTGTAATGCTAGTAAAGCCTCAGGAGACAAGTTCATTAAGCTTCTAATCCATGGAAGGAGTGGTTGAACATTATAATGCTAGTTTCTTGCTGAAATTGTACTATCTTATCGAGCATTCAGATTTTATAATGGCAAGTACACGTATGCACCTAAATATATGGTGTACAGTCATACATTGCATGGTAGTGCCACCTTACTTATCTTAAGATTATTTTGCATGATACCTCTACTCCCAGCACCCTGAAATACCAAATCTAACTTCCAAATAAAAACAGGGAGTGCAACTGTCCTGGTTTCAGCTGGGATAGAGTTAATTTTCTTCCCAGTAGCTGCCACAGTGCTGTGTTTTGGATTTAGCATGAGAATAATGTGATAACACACGTTTTAGTTGGTGCTAAGCAGTGTTTATACTAAGTCAAGGACTTTTTGGCTTCCCATACTCTGCCAGTGAGGAGGTACGCAAGAAGCTGGGAGGGGGCACAGCCAGGACAGCTGACCCAAACTGGCCAAAGGGATATTCCATACCATGGGACGTCATGCTCAGTATATAAGCTGGGGGAAGTTGGCCAGAGGGCAGCGACCGCTGCTCAGGTACTGGCTGGGCATCAGTCAGTGGGCAGTGAGCAGTTGCATCACTTGGGTTTTGTTCCCCTCTCTCTCGTCGTTTTACTTTCATTACAATTTACTATTATTATTATTATTTTAAGTATTAAACTGTTCTTATCTCAACCCACGGGTTTTCTTGCTTTTCCTCTTCCAATTCTCTCCCCCATCCCACCGGGGGTGGGGGGAGGCTGAGCGAGCGGCTGTGTGGTGCTTCGTTGCCGACTGGGGTTAAACCACGACAGCAATGCAGGTAGCACTTGGAAGAACAAGCCAGAATAAATTCTGGCCTACACGACAGGGCATCTCTTTAAAATGACAAAATAAGACCATAAAGGGATATTAGAAGACAGGCACTTAACTCAGACTCAGGGTAATATTCTCCACTGGGAGTATTAGCACTTAATTGGGAACAAACTAACTGACTGACTTAATTCTGATGTATTGCACCATCTGTAGAGTACAGGTTATAATTGATAGGCCAGCTGGATGTGAAATAAGGTACAGTATGTGAAATGTTGTACTATGTTTCTTACTCATTATTACTTTGCAAGTGATTCCTTTCTATTAAAGTTTAAATTGTCCTTTCCATTAAATGGGCATTGTTTTGTACTTATTCCTTGTTAATTAATGTTACAAAATAGGTCACAGCTTTCAGTGCATGAGAAGACTATCACTTTGAAAATCTCCTTGTTATCTCTCTCCACTATAAAATTATCTTAACAGTACACATGAAAAGAGGTCATGGAGTTGCTCATGACCGTGATCCTGTGCAAACACATGACTAAGTTAAAGGAATTTCCTAATTCTTGTACTAGCTCTGACAAACTGCAAAACACATTTCCATTAATTTTTCAGCCTAGCTACCTACCTGAAATTTCAGACCAACTAAGATGAAAACTATTGGTTTGGGGACTAGTGAGGTCTACAGCACTTTATTGTCTTCATGCTACTGCTAAGATAATTTGGTCTGAGAATTATAATCTTGCAGTTGGTTTATTGCAAAATTTGGGCAACTTTGCAAACCTCTTAAATGTATTATAAAATACATTTCAAGAGCTGGTCAAGAGTGCCTGGATCTTGGAACAGGCTTCCTCCTATTTAGTATAACAAAACCCAAAGGGCTTAATCTGAAAGTCCTGAAGGTAATGGCAGACATGGAATAAGACACATTTTGAGTATCTTACTTTCACTGGTATGCAAGTACTCTCACCAAGGAATTTACCTAATTTACCTAACTGTAAGGCAAAGGAAAATATTTTCAATATGACCCTACATAAATCCCTACTACCTTAGCATGAAGTGAAGTTATTGTAACAAATGGGTTTATTAATGGATTTAGTGATTTACTTCTATATGTATTTGCATGAATGTAATAGGGCAAAGAGGACAGTAAACAGAGAAACTATGAAATTCTGACTCACTGATTGAGTAGGAAAATAATTTAAAAATGGTTAATTGTAAGGAGATGTCTCCTCTGTAACCTAGGATCTAAAAGGACCATTCAAATTTTTATTTTCATTTCAAAACTAGTTGAACTGACAGTCAGTATGTGCCCCAAGGCCATGACAGTCCCAAATGCAGTGATTTTAAATCATTGTCTCATAGTCTGCGTAAGTATATTCAAACATACGATGTATGTAAGGAGCTGCTGTGATTCCTCGAGCTTATACTGCAAAACCAAACAGTATGACAGAAGTTCATTGAAAGAAATAAATATAGCACAATTGTTGAAAAACCAAAACACGATCTGCCATTCAACAAAAAAGCCAACAGCTCACTTTACATGTTGATTTTTGCTGTTTCCTAACAGACATAACCAATTTTGTACTCGTATGCATCAAGAAAAGAGCCCTAGGCTTGGGTTTTAATTTACAGCTTTTACCAGATAATTTCCAAAATGTTACTGAAAGATACACTTCATTATATTGTTTCTGTCATTCATTATGTTGTACCCTACCGGTAACCAAATACATGTGGAAGTTATTCGGTCTCTAAAAGATCAGGATTATATTTGAAGTAATCATTTTTTTTCAGAAAAACAGAAACATATTTTGAGAACAGTGGTTTTCAAGAGAAACTCAGAAACAAGCTTAACTTCATCTCATAAATGCTTCTCTGGTGTTTCAAACATTTTCTAGGGGAAACAAAAATAACTTGAAGCTTCTTCCCTCCTGAACCATACTGTAAAAGGTCACTGCAGATAAATCAATGCCAGAACAGCAGTCATTATTAAGCTCCAAATGGCCTGAATTCTTCCATTTTCCAGCGGCAAATTTTTGTTCAATATCAATTAAATCTATTATACAAGTCATTGCTTCATGTCCTGCACATATCAAGAAGTCTGTACACATCAACACAAACACAGAAATACCATGTCTGTAGAATCTACACTTTAAATATATGCTCTTATTTAACAACTGTTTTCTCACGTGTCTTCCCTAAAGCAAGAGAACACCAGAAAATTACCACAAACAGTTAATTATTTTTCCTTGACTTGTATGGATTACCTACTGTTCACTACAAGAAAGTTAATCAATAAACAGAAGTTACATTGGTAAGGGGCCACAGTACTGTATATTACACTGTTACGTCATACAGTAGATCCAAATTTAATCCAAGATAAAAGGCTCCATGAGCATGACATAGTATGTGCAATTTCCATTTTTATTTCTAACATATTGATCTGCTGAACAGCTTGCAATAAATGCCATAAGCAATATGCCACATATACAACATTTAGCTAGAAGGTATACAATCTACCTCTTCCAATAAATATTTAAATGTATCTACACAGAAACAGAAAAATTGAGATTATTTAGAAATGCTACTTGTGTTATCTCTTAAATTTTTATCAAGTGTGTTGTCCCAATGCCAGGGCAGCATGAATTCAGGCTGCTTTGTATGTCAGGCACACAGCAGCATAAATAGAGATAACCTGAAATCAAAATCATAAAACCAATTGATAAGCAGGAATATGGTTTAAAGGATGAATGATGACAAAACACCATATGCAAATCCTATTTTTACTCTAACGTAATACATACACACGTTTTAATTGCCTACTTCTGTAAAAGCAAAATGAGGCAAAGAACATAAACAAACCAGACAGGATTTACTCCGTTGCTTACATTTTCAGACTTAAACTAGAAATATTTTAGGGCACATATATAACATTTGCTACAAATTTTAACAGCATACAATACGTTATGATTAATCTTTACAAAGCTGAAAACAAAACCCTTTATACTTTTAAAAATACATCTGAAATTAGTATAAATGTATGACTTATTCCAACTAACCTTGCCTTATTAAAAAGTAAGCATTAGGAAAGATTATGACACGAAGTGGAAGAAGAGGGCAGACTTCTAGCCAAGGGTAACAGAGGAACACATCCAGGAGTCTTACAAGTCAAAGCAACAGCAGGCTGCAATTCTGGCTCCAGTTAAGGCCATTATGTTATTCACTGCAATTTCTATTAACAGTAGATTTAAAGATAGGCGGTTCCATCCTAAAAACTAGACATCAATGTAAATCTTCATTTAAATGTTTAACTTCTCAAAATAGTTATGACATCCCCATTTACCAACGGTTAAAACTGTACCAGTGGCTCAGTATTCTGTACATTTCATGAAATTTGTTTCCTGCCTCACCAGTTTCAAGTATGATTAACTCATGGTTAAAAAAATAATAATTATTAAAAAAAAATTTACAATTCCTAATAAGAAAAAAAAAATCTGGTGAAAAAGTACCCAAACCTGTTCTCCAAACACATAAAAAAAAATATTACCCATATGTAACTGCAAAAGTTTTTTAATGACAGTGATTTTTCTAAGATAGCTTTAATACTGAAATTAAAGCACACACAACCACTATGTAGACAAAGTTCATTGACTGGGATGCTCAAGAAGAAATCCTAAGGAAAACATAAATTTTTTGGAAGTGTTTGCCTCGCTAGTTCCATTTTATATTTCAGTGCTGTTCTGTATCTTTGAGTATATTAGGATAGGTATTTACATCAAAGGCTATGGCTGATGAATCAAATGGACAGTGACAAGACTACAGAGAGCAGTTTTCCTGAAACTGCATTCCAGGACAAGCTCGGTAACTTCTATTACCCCATGCCCCAAGGACAACCAAAGGATCTGATTTCAAGCTCAGCTTCTTTTTCATAGAGCCAACGTATCTCCAACAAGCTGAGCAAAAGTAACCTATTTCTGTGAGACAAAAGAGCTCCACTAATGCACAAAATTCAGTGAGCCTGAATCTACGAGGCAGCATTTCATTACATCTCATCTCTGCGACACAGCTACGTTTCTTCATCATGCCTTAAGGAACTCACAGGACATCAAATTTCTACAGGTTTTCAAACTACATCTGCTTCCTCCCACTTCCACAGCCTGTACCTGGGTGTACAAATGTAGCACAGTCCAGCTATGCATGCGTGGTTCAGTACTTCTCAGAAAAATCGGATTCAAGAAACATATACTACCAAACATGCATTTCCATCAGTTCCTAGCCAGTCTGTGCCCACAAGCCACAGACCGCTGAAAAAAAGCGCATCTTTATTGGACAGCTCTATACAGAGCTTGTGATTTACAGCACTGCCCAAGTTAAGGCAGTAGCCAAGGCTTCCCTACTTAATTTAATAAAAGACCTTTTTTTGCAAAAAAGATGATCAAGAAAGCAAGATGGGGAAGGTGCATTTTTCAGGTCTGATCAAACTGGGGAACTACTTGTAGGTGCTGGTTCTGGACTTACTAAGGGAGGGATGAATGGGGGATAGAGGAAGAGAGTGACAGAAAGGCTCAGGGGAAAAAGAAAATTAAGGACAATTTGGGGGGGAAGGTGAGCAATAGGACAAAAGAGAGAACAGAAGAGACCCAGCTGAGAGTAACATTTTGTATTTTAAGAGACCCTTGGTTATGTCTTGGCTTAGTTATATCTGCAAGATATATCACTTCTCACAAATTTTCCTGCAGTAGCCTTTTGATGAGGTGGCACAGTAATAAATGGGAAGATAATTTGATGTGTTGAACTTTTATTGCTAGTGAGGAATCAGCTCCCTGGCTGAGTCTGCAGTACAGATAGCTGGAGGGGGAGGGAGAACTCCCCCAGATTAAACCACTAGCAAAAGGAGAATAGGTATGGATTTCTCATAAAATAACTTCAGCAATAAAACAGAGCAGCACAGAGTACATGTAAGAATTAAACCGTGATTACCAATGGAGTTTATTAAGTTGGCCTGCTGTTTTCAAAAAAAAAAAAGCGGGTACACACACACGCAGTTTTCACAAGTACTGGGAATTCACAAGTGCGCTTCGCATCACTGAAAAATGCAAGTGTTCAAAGTCGAGCCCTAAAGGTGTAACCCATACGTAAAAATCAGTAGTGCTCCCCCAAATTGCTACTTGCTTTATCAAACACTTTTCGCCCCACTGTTTGTTAAGACTGACCACATTTCATTTACATTCATTTCCTTTTTTATATGTTTGCATGTAATAACTAAAGAGAATCCAAAGAATGAAGAATTTTAGAGGTTTTAGAGAAAAAAGAATTGAAGAACACTATCGAGTTTTACTGTACATCACTGTACTGGGTGCCCGTGCCCAGGCACTGGCAGCGGGGCTGCGTTTTTTTTGGGGCCTGAGCGGGCGGGGCTCCCCCGTGCCGGACACAGCCGGTTCCAGCCGCCCCAGCACAGGGCACAGCTGAGCCCCTCACGAGGCTGGCTGGCACCTCTGGGAAAACATGTTTAAGAAAGGGCAAAAACCACTGGACGGAGAGAGGAGGAGGGAATAAAGAGAGCGAGAACCAGCAGAGGGGACACCAAGGTGGGAGGAGGTGCCCCAGGCCCCAGAGCAGAGGCTCACACAGCAGCCAAGGGAGGACCTGCGCTGGGAGGGAGCGAGCGAGCGGCTCGGTGGGCATTTGTCTGTTTTTGCCAAGGCCAAGCTGCCACCGTCACCTCTGACTGTCTCTGCACACCCAGCAGATGCAATTTAAATTTATACTTCCTTTTGCCATACTAATCCCACTATAAAAATCACGTAAAACCCATTACTTTAACTGACTGAATTTCTGAGGGTTTTCTTACAAGTGAAACAAACAAGTATGTTTGTTTCACTGATACATTGGACACTTTTGATAAAGAAAAGCTATATACATGGTTATTTCAACCATTTAAAAATATAACAATAGAAATCGTTGAGATGTGCTTATTCTATCAGGCTTTAAGACAATTCTCCATTTCAGGAAAAGTAAACTGAAAAACGTTGTTAAAATTGAGACCTTTTACAACAACGCTGGAAAGCTGCCTGTTGGAAAAGGACCTGGGGGTGCTGGTCGACAGCCGGCTGAACATGAGCCGGCAGTGTGCCCAGGCAGCCAAGAAGGCCAATGGCATCCTGGCCTGTATCAGAAATAGTGTGGCCAGCAGGAGTAGGGAAGCGATCGTGCCCCTGTACTCGGCACTGGTGAGGCCGCACCTCGAATTCTGTGTTCAGTTTTGGGCCCCTCACTACAAGAAGGACGTTGAGGTGCTGGAGCGTGTCCAGAGAAGGGCAACGAGGCTGGTGAGGGGTCTGGAGAACAAGTCTTATGAGGAGCGGCTGAGGGAACTGGGACTGTTTAGCCTGGAGAAAAGGAGGCTCAGGGGAGACCTCATCGCTCTCTACAACTACCTGAAAGGAGGTTGTAGCAAGGTGGGGGTCGGTCTCTTCTCCCAAGTAACAAGCGATAGGACGAGAGGAAATGGCCTCAAGTTGCACCAGGGGAGGTTTAGATTGGATGTAAAGAAAAATTTTTTTACTGAAAGAGTGGTGAAACATTGGAACAGGCTGCCCAGGGCAGTGGTTGAGTCCCCATCCCTGGAGGTATTTAAAAGACGTGTAGATGAGGCACTTAGGGACATGGTTTAGTGGGCATGGTGGTGTTGGGTCGACGGTTGGACTCGATGATCTTGGAGGTCTTTTCCAACCTCAATGATTCTATGATTCTAACGCACAAGTAAATGCATTATTGCTCTGAAGATAAAGTGTGCTTTAGTAACGTGCAATCCACAACAGCGTGCCTTGAGTACAACTGCATTTGCTGTACCGACTTCTTTGCTACCTGTACTACCGCTTTCCTCATTACTACTAAGATTTTCTTCGTCTAAAGAAGGTATATAGTTATGCTGAGTGGCAGGCCATAGTTAAGTTAGATGCGTGGTGTCATATGAAGCTTACACTGTATTTAGAAGCACCGCTGTGGGCAAATTACATGAGTAAAACCAATAAAAATAAATAAAATCTTGTCACACGATGAAAGGACACATGCAATGACTATTACCTTGCATGTGAGCATGGGATGACACTGGGCTACAACTGTGGTACAGGACTTCTTTTGCAAAACCTGCCCAAAATTATTGTGGTTTTCTATGCTGAAGTTAGTGAGCAATACTTACCAAGGTTTTTCACACGTGTATATCCTTGTAAGCTGCCTCTTGCACCAAATGTTACCATGTTTAATGAACCTTGTGCAAATAAGTATACTTAGACAGAGGTCTCAACTTCTTTTTTTTTTCCTCCCCTTCCCTGAAAAGGGCTGGAATATCCCCTTGGACACAGACTACCTAAATAATGCAAAAGCAGTGAACGCAAACTGGATAGTTGTAAGTGTCGTGAAGAGACCTGACAGACCAACTGGCAAGACCACATGGTACATGACTTCTCAGATTTTTTTCATGTGTTTAGAACATTTTATACTAACTTAGGAAAAACAGAAACCAGAAATAAAAAAAAATGCAGTAATTTACTTCACAAAAGAGTAAATACTTAAACTTGAACAGCTCTATAGAAAAAACCAAACACTCCTTTTGTTAAAGTATAGTTTGAAAAGTACAGCTGCTTTACCTGTGCTTTTAGTCTGCTTATATCCTACCACTTTATGTACGTGTCCTAATTAATGATGACATGATATATGATGACATATCTATTTATATTTTCCTTCAAATTAACAAAGCTTATTCTTAGCGTTATATCCTGTCTTAAAATATCTACCTGTATGATTACAACATATGCAATCAATTTTGAATGCTGTTTTGAATTACTGAAAAGTAATTGAAGAGTAACTCACTGACATTAAAAAGGCATACAAATTGTCAATGCAAATTTTTCTGAGTACTTCTAAATGAGAATCTTACCAAGGATACTGAGGGGCTGGGGGAAATAAGAATACACGCACACTCATATATATGCACACATATTAGATAATCTGTAAATACAGACACATTTTAAAGCAGTAATAAAGAATTCTTTAAAATAAAAAATATGAAATATCATGTACATGTTAAGGAACAGTAGTTAAGCCTTAGGAAAGTGACTTTTGTCCTTTTCAAAAGAAAAAAAGAATAAAGTAAATAGGCTGTAATTCAAACCCCAGTGGATTTCTGCTTGGCCTAATTTGTTCTAAATCTTAGACGTGGTATTTCTTCCTCACTCGTAAGTAAAATTAGGTATCTTCATTTTTATTGTATCATATCTCCAGAATAGAGACATTAACATAATATACTACAAAAGATACAACTGCCACAGTGCTCAACTAACAAAATTAGACAGATCTATTTCCACAAAAGTAAAATCAGCTTGGACATTACCTGACTGGAATTTGCTCCTACTTTTCCTACTAGAAGTTTAGCCTTCTAAGCAATTCACACCACATTTAATGAGCTCCCCCCTCCCAATAATAGGCAAATTGCTGATTAAAGGCACAAAAAAAAAAAAAAAATATAAAAGCCCTTCAATATATCTGTTTTTCGAAGATTCTGATACTATAAATGACTACAGTATTTGTTTTCGAATTAAAATTAAGCAGGTTTAATTAATTAATCTCTTGAACTATGTCATGATACTTCAATTCCTCTTCAAGCATTTTAAAAAAAAAAAAAAAAAACCACAAAACAGGAGGACAGCTAATTAAAAAACAGATCCAGCAGAGGGCACAAGTGTTGTTTTTATGCACTTTCCAAACCTGCAAATAGGGTTTGTATAATTTGAAAGGTTACACCACAGACTTTATAAAGACGTCTGATGCCAAAAAGAGATTCCAGTAACTTCAAAATGCCATTTTTCATTTTCAGCGAGGAAGTTAAAAAAAAGAATTCCTCCTTTTTAATATTATTTTTAATCAACCAAATAACTTGATAAACACAACCCCTATGAACAGCAATTTCATTAATGTGTGTAAAGTTCAACAGCATGCATAAAAATTATTTTAAGCTCTGCATAGGTTTTGAACCTATGTGATTATTTGCCACTTGCTGAACCCTGGAGAAAGCAGTCTTATCAGATTTCTCTTGAGAGAAACATGGATGTTTAATCTACAGAACCTGCAGATCACCCTGTCTCAGGGATGGTACACTACTGAATTGTTCTTCATAGTAAAGCAAACCAGAGCTCCCGTAAATTTCACAACTGGATCGTTTACCAGAGCATTTCACAATGGAAGGAGGTGCGAACTGCAGCCCAACATTCTTAGCTCATGAAATCCAAATCCCAGCGTTTTTACAAAAAATGCTATGACCTTCAGCATCTACAGAGATCTAGCATCCTTAGCCTGCAACACAGCTGCTCTACAACAAATATATGTCCCAAGAGCATAGCTCCACCAGCACTGCAACAGCAAGGCTTGCTGTGTTCATGCTACTCAGTGAATACCAGTTCCATTTAGGCATCTTTCAGAATTTTCAAATAAAACCTTTTATGCTTGACTAATATTTTAAGGCACATAGACAGAAACAGAGAAAACCAGGGGAAAATAAACACAAGTTAGACACACTATAGAGACTTACTTCCTTTTGAAGAACACAGGAGATGTTTCTATAATTGTATGATTTAACATGTCTCTTGACTTTTTCATTGTTTGCTGAAGGATAATGAAGAGTTAATTCAACTCTGGATAGCTTTTACATGAAAGAACCAAGGCAAGTCAATAGCTTCAAGATAAAGAAAATCCTCAATACTTAAAAACTATGGTTATCATTGAATTTAAAGGTTTATCTTCAGTCTTATGCTTGTTAGCCCCCCCTTCCCCAATCCTGTCTAAGATTTTGGTCAGATGTGATGTATACAGACTTCACTGTTTTAACCTTTCAAAGCACTATGCTCCTTTGTGCTAATAAGAAATACACTTTCTAAATCAGTATGTCACCTACTTGTGACAACTCCCAAAGGAAACCCATGCATCTGGTTACATAGCGTACAGCTACAAAGTAATCATGTTTGCAACACAAACACACTCTATCCTAGAACTCCACTAAAATTTTAACATTAACAGTCTGATTCCACTGTAACAAAGACAAAGGAGCAGGTTGAAGACAGCCCACAAAAAGAAGCCCACCTCACACAGATACGAGCTATAATTTCCCATTTCTCCCTGCAGCGCAGGAAGTAGAGATGTGTTTTCAGAAAGGCTCAAAACTCCTCAGCTGTGGAAGCTGCCTCTTTTCCTCTGCTTATAACCTCCTTCCTCCAAAGAGGAGATTAACTCGCACTCCTGCACATCAAATCTCCAATTTTGAATCTCATACTTGCATATGCTTTAAATGCTGTGGGTATTGAGCAACTGAGGAACTATAAAACGGATGACTAAGAGGTTACTTTGCTGGATGGCTACGATGTCAGTAAACAGAGGTCTCAGAGGTCAGAATTAAGACCTGAAAAGTCAGTAGAGGTCTAAACAAGATGCCACATAAAAGAGTGAATGCATTATGAAAAATAAACTATTTAATAACCTTTACTTCTCACATCAATTTCTTAAAACCAGAATTCTCCCCCCATTTTCTAAGAAAGACTTTGTTTTCTTTCAATTGTAGGATTTGAAACTATCTATGTAGAAAACTATCTAGAGAATCTATGCACAGTGCCTCTTTCAGATAGATACTCTGAAGGAGAAGTTTGCTGGGATCTATCTTCTATAGTAAAAATATGATCTGGTTAGTTATGGGTGTTTAAGACCATATGGTTTATGTTGTTCGTCCAGTAGACACAATTTAAAAGAAAAAGCCATAAATGGCACACATTACATGGTAATTTTCAGTCGAGCTCTGTTTCTAAGGTAATTAGATTCATGACCTGCCACAGGGAGGAATTTCTTCCACTAAGTTATCTGGACAATAGATACAAGCATAAACACTCTGAAGAGGCCTCTAAATTTTGACCTAAACTTGAGCTGATCTGACTTTCATCTTACGCCAGAAGTTGTCTCCTGAGTTATGGCAGCATTCCTGATTCACCTTGAAGCAAACACTCCTCTGGGAATTTCAATGGCCGCTTAGTATTTCTCTAGGTACATACTGATGAAGAAAACTACAGCCAATAAAAAAATTTTAAAATCATCTTTCAGATTATTTTTCCTACTAATTAATTATCAAAAACTCTATTAATTAATTTATTCCATTAGCTTAGGCAATATTATACTACATTATAATTCTTGCTTTTAATATGGCACATGATTTTATTAGTGTATTCTATCAGTTTTGATGGAGGTTGAAGGCTTCCGGGTGGAATTTTTTCTCCACTATCTAATAAAGGTTATTAAGAATTTAAATAAGACTTGGAAGTGAGGATAATTTAGACACCAAAGTAATGGCTATACATATTTCACAAGAGTAGTTCATTAGTGGGCTGATATTCAGTCAACTAGATTAAAGCTTCTCATTCGTTTTACTGAATAGCTTTCCACCCAGCTCCTAAAAGCCCAAACCAAAAATTTAAGCCCATATTTAAGTCACAGGATCCAAAGTAGGAAAGCAGTGTAAAACTGTACTTTGCCAGTATCTTTGTGGTTGCAAACAGCAGCTGTAGTCAGAAATAAAATGGAAGACCAGAGAATCTGCAAACATACCCTCATACCACAGCTCTTTAAAAATTCTAATTAATTAGACTAAATAAGCCTATGGACTTTAGCACCTGCACTAGTACTGCCAAGGCTTTGCAGCATATTCCATAGCAGCAATCAGACAGATGCTTGACCAGCCTCCCTCCCTCTCCAATTGGGACTTATGATCACCCCTGTGGACTGTATTATGCCATACTGATATTACCAAAACTAGTGAGCATGCAAAATTTATTATATGCATGCTATAGAAGTCTAAAATGCTTAATTTATGCAACCTTACTATTACTGCACACTCCCTCAAATTCATGACAAATGAAACTACAGTAGCATCATCTTAAAGAATTATGCCCCATGCATCAACTAAATATTTGTTCCTGTTTTATTAATTTTCTAAAACAATAGATGATAAAAAAAATCTAGTGGTCCATTTAAACAATCTACATAGTAAAACTATGGCCAGCAGCCAAGTTGAAGTGAACTGATTATGCTGAAGAGGTATCTGGGGTCCTTTCTATTCTCTACTTGGTGACCCTCAGAGTGGTTTAATGAAAAAATTTCATGCCATGTGAATCACTGAGCAGGAAAAAAAAAATACTAAAAGCCGATTACATTATCAAACTCTAACACTGCACCAAATTATTTAATAAAAAAGAAATATTTAAACTCTACAATACTATGGAACATGTATCAAAGTTTAGTTAACAGTAACTCGCACTTTCCTTTTTCATACGTTGAAAAAAGGAGTCCCAAGGAACGTGTAACATGAGGCAACACTACTGAAGTAGTAAAAAGCCATATCATTTCTGGATCAGTTGTTTTCAGTAAGGTTAGATAAAGCAAGGTTCAATGCTAATAAATAAAAACTCCATATGCTATGTAAACAAAGGATTGAAGCTTTTTTTAAGAAGCACTGCAGTTTTGACCTAAGAAAGCTGGCCAAGGAGGCAGTTTGTCATCACTCAGCATGTTTTCTCTGATCCCCAACTTGCACAACTACTTTACTGTCTGATTGAGACGGGAACTATCTATCAACAACCTCCCCTCTGTTTATTTCATCTCCCCTGTTCCTTGCCCTGGCATCACTTGCTGCCTTTCCTGCTGTCCACATGGTCTTCACATTTAAATCAGCCATTGTACTTACTGAAGTGCAAATCAGATCAGCAGGAAATGAAAAATCACCTCAATCCAGAGCACAATCATCAGTAACAGAGCTAGCACCCTTGGAAACACAACAGACATAAAACTGTACAGAGTTTGTGGCTTATCTAACTTTTCATTTGACAAAACTCACAGGGCAAGTAGTGAGAGGCTTAAAGTTGCTGCTGTGCCCGTTTCACTGTGGCGAGAGGAGAACTTCTGGCACCAAGCATACGGAGGGAGAGTGTTGGGACTCTTCACCAAATTATTTTTGAAAACCCACAGAGCACCTGGGCTGTGACATGTACCTCCTGCAGGGCCTGGTTGACAGGGCAGCAATCTCAGCAATTAAGCCAAAAGCTCCGGTTCTAGTGTAGTACTGTCAAAGTCTCTATGGGATCTTCAAAGACCAAATACTGCAGGTGTGTCCAGTCATATTTGCACAGTCCTAGGCACTTCTGTCAACAACACATAATTGTTTTGAAACCCAAACTGAAGTCCAATGACTTCTTAACCAGCAACAACATTTTTCCTCACACTGGAGTACTGGCTTACCAAAATATTAAATGGATTAATTTAATTATACCACCATACAGATTGTGGTTGAAACAAAGAACTAGCAATTCATTTGTATTTTATTTTTAAATTTAAAATCTACTCATTGCAAATGTCATTCAAGAAACATGCATGCTCTATTGACATCAACTCTGATTAAGATAAGCATTGTTTCACCAAGAATCAGCTGAAGCAGCTATAATGTTACTAGCTAGTGAGATTCATATATGATGACATTATTAATGGCTTTGTTTCAATTTCTGTTTTCCTTTCTGCAACTTGATGTCAGCTTCAGTTTTTTATATTACCTAGAAAATTTAAATACAAGTTTTTTCCAATGATTCTTTTTACATGCGTCTAATATTACCTAAACACATACCTTTTGCTTTGTCCTTGTATTGAAAAAATAGGCACCATTCTGCAAAATGACCCTGACTGATGAAGGCCTATACCAACGTGTTTCAGAGGTTAAAAGAGAACTGTGGTTTAAATGAACATTTCTCAAATCATGACATGCTTCAGCACGCTTTGCAAAATTCACAACGTGACTTCTAAACTTGTGCCACGTTCCCTTCTGTACTATGCTTTTGAGTTTAAAAACAATCCAGATGCATCACAATATTTTTTAGACATAACTTGTATAACCCTGTATTTGCATGAGGCACACAACAATATATTGCAAATTTTAAAAATATTTTAAGTAGTTTTAAAAAGAATAAAAATATGAAATTACATGCAATTACATGCAACCTGTCTAGTTCAGAAGCTACATTCATTCTCCTGTATAGAAAATTAATCCATTGTTATGGAAGCATTTTGCTCACAAGCAAAATACTCCAAAATAGAGCTTTCCTAGAAGAAAGGCATCAGAAAAAAATCCTTCTAGTTCTTATCATTAAAAAAAAAAAGCTCATGGTGTAGTTTTGTTGGCAAATGAATTGAAAGAATTGTATAGCTAACTAAAAATTAAACTCTTTCTTCATGAAATTCAGAATTAATACTCTTTAGCTGTATGAATAGGTCTAACAGAAACCAGTCACTCTAACCCATCATACTATACTCTCAAGTATAGATCAGAAAAAAATTCTGACCAGACAGTATTGCAATGGGCTTTATTTTTAATCAATACCTTGGAGAAGAATCACTAAGATGATAAGGTTTTTTTCCTTGAGTAGCAAGAATGCCGCAGAGTGAGATTTGACATGTTTCTAAAGGTCACATAAAAATTCCTTCCTTTTTTCCACATAGAAGTTTCTCTCTCTGCTTAAGAGTCTTGGTTTTTCACGATGATGAATAATACCTAATATATTGTACGTATAAAATAGCATTTTCTGTAATTTTTACTAGCCAGACCTTAGGTGAGAAAATGGCAATACTGTTTGCTTTTCTATTTAACAGGTAAAATTATTTTCTTACAGTAAATATATCACGTATGAGCTATGTACACAACAAACTGTACTACGTATCACACGAATTATGTCACACAGAGGCAACTCAACTGTCTATCAAAACCAAAATAAAAATTAATTTATTAATTTTATGAGTTATAAATCTGAGCCTACTAATCTTCACATAGTTCTTAAGAGGGGGATGACTAGGATAAAATTGGGAGACAATATGAGCAACGAAAATGAATGACATAAGGACATTCTCAGTAACGACGTACTAAAAATGGTAGAAAACAATGGAAGTAGGTTATATGAGTATTCAGCATGAAACAGGCCCAGTGGAGAATAAACAGCAACAGCAGCAGGACAAGTTCAGGGTCTATGAATATTGTTGATACTCTGACAAGTAAATATTTGCAGAAGGTATTTTTTTCAGTCACTTGTCACTCAAAAGAGTGTTAACTAACCAAATCAGGCGGAATCTACTAAATGTTGTTGTAATTAAGGCTTCTCTCTTTGACTAGTCTCTAAACACCTAACCCTAAAGTTATTACAGGCTTACAAAAAAGAAAGGGAATTTTTTTCTTTTTTTTTTTTTTTGCAACTACTAAAATCAATATAGTTGCTTCCATCCAAGTAACACAACTGCAAGAGCAGAGAAAAATCGGCTTCAAGCAATTATCCATGTTCATTAATCTTTGTTCACAGTCACATTAACCTTCCCTCAGCTTTATATAATAGGCAAAGTGTGTTGCAGGAGAGTAACAGAGATCAACAGCAAGACTTCTTTTTATTTACTTTAGATAAACTGCATCGTATGTAATCACTTTTTCAAGCATTTACTAAATGTATTTGGTTTGTATTTTCACCGAATCTCTCATTTGTATTTATTTCAAATGCAGATCAGCATTTGTTACCACATTATTATGAGGATATTATTGTAGTCTACTGTTACACATGACTATTCATCAAAATAATTCAAGGAAGCAAGCTACACAATGCTAGCTTAAAAGTATATATGTTTTTGCTTTATCTAATAACCACTAGCCCTCTATAGTTTGTCATGGGAAATACCTAATGGATATCCAGAATTCATTTGCTAATGTCAAACTCAATTTTTAATAGGCCTCTCAGGCTTACTTTTTATTGTTGGAATTTCTACAAAATAAAAACACACCTGAAACTAATAAAAAAATATCTGGAAAGCAATTATTTTCTCCACTCCTCCCCCACCTAAAAAACAATGATTCTTTCCATAATGTAACTAGCAATGGGAAAGCATCCAGCAGTTACGCTAGCTTGTCCCAAGATAGAAGCTGACATTACACCTCCCAGTCTAGTGCTGATGTGCGTAGAACTAGTACAATGAGCCTTGACATTTGTCATTGTACTTAGCTACAAATGCATTACAAGAAATTACAAGGGATGCTATCAGAAAATTGCAAAACCAATGAGTGTTTCACTTAGTTACCGCAATTCTTCAATGCTATTCCAATCTTGTGCAAATTATAAGCCACTTACAGCTCTGAAAACTGACAGGAAACTGAATGAGGTTTTCATTATGCTTTTAATAGTCTTACCGGGCTATTTCCTATTAAAAGATTCTTGAGGAAGAACTATATAGCCTACCTCTATATTCATGCCAGGTACAAGCACTAACTAAGATAGTTCATTACACTTCTGGAACAAAAAGCCCAACCAAATTCCCTTCCACAAAAGGGAAGTAGCAGTAGCAAGAAAAAAATCCTTAAGAAGCTAAGAAGGAGATTTGACTTATATTGCATGAATATTGTGAGCACTTTCTTCGTGGCTAAAGGAATGTAAATGTTTGAATCGAATTTTGCACTTATAAATCACTTTCTATAACAGATTTATGAATACTAAGGAAACTTCCTAGCAGCTCCTGTAACGTATACTTCATTAATACAGATTCCAAACCTCCTTTACTAGACTACCACCAGTACAGTGCAGAGAACACTCATACCACTAAAACCACTTAAGGTTTAAGGTAATGTAAACTTTTAAGGACCTGGAAAGTCTTGTACAAGGCTAGGACACTTACCTAAAATTATCCCATAAAACTGACAAGACATGTTGCTATGGACATCTACATCATAAGAAAACATGAAGCGTGACTAAGAGAATATGCCTGCGTTTCCACTGTGTTTTGTGGATTTCAATTGCATTACCCTCCCACCTGAACTCCAGCTGTGTTGATAAAGTTGCTGAGGCAAATGGCTGACAGACATAGTGTTGAATGTAAGTAGTAGCCTGAAAGCTTCTATAGACACTGCGGAGTGGGTTTTGTCCTGTGGTGCTCTCATGCACCAAGTACCTAACTTTATCTCACTCTGTATATGCTTAGCTTGTAATTTGGTATAGATCCTCACTGAGTCTGTTAGGCTCAGTCTCTGTTCTGTCCTGCGACCCCCATCCTCCCGTACCCTACTCACAGTGCTCACCCAGCTGTCAGGCCACAGAACACAGGGCAAGGAACATGCAGAAACCTACTGGGAAAAAGCCACGTGTGGTTTGGTTCACAACCAGGATCTCGCATCTTCAGCCACCCTTTTACAGTGACAACAAACAGCACGTAAGCCTTCCAATTGTCACAAGGACCATCACATTAGTTACTTCTATGGAATAATAATATTTTAAGGCAATATACTGCTTATTAAAGCTGTATAGAGATTCCTTTGGGGGGGAAGGGGCAAAAGAGAGAGATTGGACTCTGGGAGTGTTCAAATTTATCAAGGAAATGCAAACAGGACACGCCAAAATAAGGAGATGAAGCTTACTGAGCAGAAAAGTAATCTCTTGATAACAAAGCATCTCAGGAAATCAGTTAATACTCTGATCATTCACTAATAGCAGCAATACGTTTCTGTGATTTGTAAGAATATTCTACCTTACAAAAGGGAACATGTCACTGTCTAAGTTTCTGTTTTTATTAAAATGAAGAAAGCAAATTTGTTTCCTAGCATTTTCTTACATTTGTTTCCAGGTTTTAAATAATACGACATGTGAGTCAGCATGTCCTCAACATGTATCTCCTCTGTATTAGCTATCTAAAAATACAACACTGAGCAGCCGTCACCATTTAAACAGAGAGGGAGTTCAGGCTATTTCTTGCATGCTTAAAATCAAAATCAAGGTTACACCAAAGCCATTACCATGGTTAGCTACTGAAGCTTTTACGAAGCCAACATGTTTACACAGTGTCCGAGTATCTTCTCCACATGTGTGTACATTTGTCTGTATGTGAACCAAAAATCCCTACAGACTTATGAGCTATGTAATTTTAAGGTTTAAACCCTACATTCTCCTGCACTAGGCCCATCTAAAGTGATTGACATCTAAATGATAGGAAGGCATGCCTTCAATTAAAAAAGTTGAGATCTGGCATATAAATCAGTCTGTCTCTCATAATTCACCAGCCTGTCTTATCAATTCATGCTTGGCATATGTTCCCCTAGGCACCATAACCTGATGTTGTAAATTAGTCATCTGCTGCTGCCTTAGTTACGTGAAAGTTTGGATAGGGGTGAAAGGTCTTTAGAGGCTGAGGAATTGCAAATAATTCCTTCATATAACCTCTCCTATCCCCTGCGTCTTTCCCATTAGGAACTGGCTTTGGGTAAAGAAAAATATTAGTGCATAAAAATTCTAGCTCAGATTTTCCCTTTGGACAACAGTCACCAACTATTGCTTCCCTACACTACATATCCTTGACTATTTAAATTTCACTAGTTCATGATCACGCTACCATTTACAGATGCACCTTTGTTCCCTTTTTTGTTGTTGTTTAAACACGTGGTTATTCTGAATAGACCAAAAGGCATTTAAATGAATTTCAGATGCTGCAAATTGCTGCTGAATACTTTTCTATTAAATTAACCTGTACCATTTTAAATAAGTAAATTAGGATAACATGATCATCCATCCCCTGTTACACCAGCCATTTCTTGAGGAAAGTGATTTATGATGCAAGACAGAAAAGGCAGAGTCTATGCTGAGTAAAGAAACTCGGAGTAAATACAGTAAGTGGAAATCCAAATTTGTTTCTTAGTGGATAAACTCTCTTTGAGGGCTTAGTCCTGCATCCCGGCAGTCAAGGGGAATACTACAATCAATTCCAGACTGTACACATTTTACAGACAATTCAAGTATATTTACCCCTTGTTTTGGCATTTCCATTCAACCAAACAGTTTGCATGACCCAATAACCTGGGCTTTTAGCTCCGTGAAGCTCATGAGAGCAGGAATTGAGAGGTCTTAGCTTAAATTCTCCATTAGGAGTAAAATTTACAATTTTAGATAGTAAAATAAAATTTATGAACAATGTTTGCAGCTAGATGAAATAGATGCTTTGATATTTATTATTATGGATAACAAGATCTCAACAGTGCTCATACATCAAAAATATCAAACAAAGCCCCTGCCAGTGCTCTTACAGGATAATGCGACCGTAAGTTTCTACCCTCAGTGAGGTGGCAGGACCTAAAATTTCAGAGAACACAGGATACTTCTTCTCTTTCCGCTAAACCATCATTGCTGGCATTCACATATTTCTTGCCTCATCATTAACCACTGACATAATTAATATGCACTCACAGAAGCCCCAGCACAGTTAGAACATAATCACCTATAGATTTGATTCATGGAAGTGTCTTTTGGAATAACTAAGACAGATTAGGTTCTTTAAAGTGTCTTGGATACAGAAGCAACAAAAAGCAAGTCAGGAGTTACCAACTGTGGAGGGGTACTAACTAACAACTCAATTAAAAAAGGCAAATTAAAACTTTATGGTTCGTTATCCTTCATTGCTTAATAAAATTGTTTTGCTAAGCAAATGATTAAGAATGATTATTCTAGAAAACTGAAATAGTATCTGGTTTTCCACATTTTTCAAAGAGTTCCATAAAATAAAACCAGTTGGTTTTCAAAATATCCAAACACATACTGATTGCAGGACTTCACGCCAATTGAAAGATCAGCAGCATAAACGTGCTATAAAATATTTTTTTCTATTTATAGTGACTTTCTTTCTCCTCCCCCCTTTTTTTACATTGAAGAATATATTCTGCTCTTGTGATGGAGGAATTAATTTCTTTCTATATAGTTTGTATTTATTTTGATTTTTTTAATGTATCACCAGTTTTGTGGCTCATCTAAATGAATTACATTCCTCTTTACATTATCATTTTCTTGACATTCAGAACTTTTGGAATCGCCGTTTGATAGTTTAGAATACTGACAGACAAATATTACACTCTAACAAGTTTGTTCATCGGGGATATTTTGACAAGCTTCAAGAGACTCCAGAATGATCCATATTTGCAGTTTTAGAAGATGTTTATAGATATCTTCAGACTTTCTGAACTTTCCTTAAGATGATGTTTGCAAGTTTGTGTTTCTTACTGTGCTAAACTTCTACAGAGAAAACACTTAACAGTAGCTAAAAACACAAGTGTTGATATACATATGAATATGCTACTGGAAAAAGGAAATCTTCCATTATCTTGCAGAAATTCTGTTTGTTAATTCATAATTCTTCTGTATGCGTAATTAAATTAATAATTAAAAAGTACTACAGGTTTTTTGAGTAGAAACTCACAGTACTAAAATTATTCAAAGAGTCTCAAGCTCTTTCAAAATAAGTTCTCCTCTTGAGGTTCATAGCAAGGTAAGTATGCATTTACGTAACTCTAGCTATGCAAGCAGGACCTTATGATCACTGGGATTTCTGAGGATTGTAGCCTTTCCTAATTTTTTTGCAATCATAATATTCTTGTATTGATGATCACTTTAAGCACTGAAGTCTATATGTTTTATCCTGAAGTTAAGGGACAACTTTGTTTCAAAGTCTGACTTACTAGAGGCAGAGAAAAAACTATTTTGTGGATTGTTACCACTTACCGAAATTCAGCAACATTAAAATAAAAATTAATAAAGCATTAATAAAAAAATAGGAGTTTTCCCCAAAATAAAAATCTTGGATTGTAGGCAGAGGGGGAAAAAAAATTTTCAACAAAAATACAATTTTATAGGACACTGTTAACAGATAATGCAAATTAATGAAAAAGGAAGGAAGATAAGTTCAGTGGTCTACTAGAGACAGAAAGTCACAAAGTCTCTAAAGCAACAGCCTAAATTCAGCATTCCCTATTCTCTCCCCCTTGCCTGTGTATTTCATGAATAAGAAAAGAGTCATCTCCTTTCTCATCTCCTCTCCTCCCTGCCAGAAATTTGTTCAGGCTAAATGCATAAAAAATGCCTACGCTAATAAAAAGACATATTTTTACCTTAAAGACAACAGATATTGTTACAAATGTTGTTGAGGTAAGCTGCACACACGTACATACATACATTTACAGGCATGTTAAATATATAATACCTCACTTTCCACTTGACATGAGAATCTATCCCCTTCCTTGGTCTTCACATACTGAAAGCATTGCTCTAGTGAGGAATACAGAATTTTCAGAACTCGGGATTTGGCAAAAGAATTAAGACACATGAAAAAACCCAAACTCTTCTTACTAGTTCTCTTCCACAACAATGCCAGTTAACTGTCTATTAAGCTGCACATATCAGAGACTTAATAAACTGCAACAGTTTACGATGAGAATTATTTGATGCTATAAACCACTAAAATTGCTATTGTATGATCAAATGACAAATAAAATTTTCTAGATAGATTTTCCCCGCTCATAAAATTCAAATTACTGACTAGTTACAAATTACTGGAAAGACCGTCCTTTGCTCCTATTTAAAAGAATATTTTTAAAAGCTGGACACGTCTAATTTTCTTTATAGAACATAATAAATTGTTTCCATGATAGAACAGCAGGGGTGGGAGAAGGTATTAACTACTTTAGTGGAACACAAAAAGGAATTTTATTGGAAAAGCATGTGCACTTGATACATGAAAGATTAATTTCTCATTCTCATTCATCACTAAATATAATTTTAATGAAGCTAAGTTAATTTATAAATACTAGATTTTATCATCAAGAAATTCTATTTATATAGCATCCATCTAGCCAATTCTACGTATACAGTATCTAGTTGTTTTATTAACAAACATTTCATTTTAATCTTTCTTAGCATCTTCAATGACTGCAGAGAGACTTACTCAGCAGAAGACATGAGTTTCTGCATGAAAGCAGATTATTTAGCAAGACAAGCAACTTATCTGCAAAACCATGGAAACAAATTAACGTGTACTGCTGACATAGAGGTAAGTTACAGATAGAACTTCATTATAAGATTACTCTTCATTATTTCCAGTTGGTAATCAGAAGCTCAGAATTTCTATTTTCATTGTGGTTTGGGGGTTTTTTGTTTTGGTTTGGGTTTTTTACAGTTTATTATTAACAACATGCTTTGATCATGATCTTACTGGTAATACGACGCATCTTGGGCAATACCCCTTGCAAAGCCTGCTCTTACGAGATCTAAAGTGAAAATTTAGTATCAAACCTATATGGGGTTTATGACATGCTCATTATAGAAACATATCACAGAACTCCACAAGGATTTCCATTTCAAATCTAGCATCATTACTAAGTGAAACAGTTCATTTTCCTGCATATATAGGATTTAGAGAATTAAATATTTATATAGCATATGGACTGAGCTAGATTTGTATGTTGATAATTGGCAGTTTTAAACCCACTAGTACACATGGAAAAATTTTTGCCACACAATGTCATCTTCAGGTCTGAAACAAAAGCAGCAGTTTTGAAAACTAAATACAACTTGAGAGTAAGGGAAAAAAAAATACAGTATCTACAAGGAAAGGAATGGTTGAAGAGAAGACGATACTAGGACAGGAATGAAGGAGGCAAACTAGGCCCGGGGGGAGGCAGGAGGAAGGGACAGGCAGTATATACTAAGAGAAATCATGTCCATCTATAAACCTCGCCTATGTCCCTAGCACATCACACTACTGCTTTAACACTTGCAAGGATATACCTATCTCATGACGCTATAAATCTATCAGGGGTTTTCAAGCTGCCAACTAGGCCATTTAGATTCCCAAGTGTTGACGATCTCCAGTTGTGTTGTCTAGATCAGTTTTATTAATTGTGGCATTTCAGGGCTCTGGTTTGCCTCGTTGCTTAGAATTACGAGCCATACAATCATGGGGCTGTTTCGATTTTCATGGTGAAGGGAGAAGGCTTAGAAACATTTTTTTTTCCTGGCCTCAATACTTGCAAAGGAAATATAAGATGCATTAACTGAATGCTCCGAATCCATTTGTCGCAATAAATGCATTTTTGACTTCTAAGAGATGTCTTTACTTGGGGATGGATGCAAAGGGAGGTGTCCTTAGCCTGTTACTCCTTAACAGCTTGTTGGACCGCTTAAGGCTTTCCAGCCATTGCAGTCTCCAAGACAAAGTATGATAACTTTGTCCCAGTTATTCTAATAAGTAATTATAAAATAGCTTCCCTTACTTTATATGAATGCAACACGTGTGGTTTCCCTTTCTCTTTGACAGCTTAATTCATGAACAAATAGACAAAAATATTAAATTAACCATTACATGTATAACTTTCACTGTTAGCAATTAGCTTTTTCAGATCCTAGCTCAAAGCAAAAAGTAGTCATAGAAATGTTTTAACTTTACAGCTAAAAGATAGATTACGCTAAATCCAGAGATACCATTTATAGATAGACATTTAATTTAACGACATTTCCTGGAGTCAACTTAGTAGGCTCTCTGTACAAATTCAACATCAGGGGGTATTCAGCGGAATCAATGTAATGAATATCCTTGCAGAAACCACATACTTAAGATGCTTTCTTATGGAAGAATAATTAACAATATGTTGTCCTCAGAACATTAGAGGCAGTATGACAGGACAGTCAGTAAATATGTCAAAAAAGTTTCAACCCATATACAGATATATTCCAATCTATTATAGAAGTTGCTTACAAGAAAAAAAAAAAAAGAATACTAATAGTGACTTGCAAACAATACCAGTACTCATTTCCCAATATACAGAATCATCTGTATAAAGCTTTAAAGAAAATGTGGAAATTTAATAGAATCATAGAATAGTTTGGGTTGGAAGGGACCTCTAAAGGTCATCTAGTCCAACCCCCCTGCCGTGGGCAGGGACATCTTCAACTACATCAGGTTGCTCAGAGCCCTGTCCAACCCGACCTGGAATGTTTCCAGGGATGGGGCATCCACCACCTCTCTGGGCAACCTGTGCCAGTGCT
>NW_008794125.1:3863000-3897925 GCF_000699145.1 Aptenodytes forsteri | reverse complement strand
GATGCGACCACCTAACCAATTCCTCACCCACCGAACAGTCCACCCATCAAATCCATACCTCTCCAGGTTAGAGAGAAGGATGTTGTGGGGGACTGTGTCAAAGGCCTATTTCTTGAAATTTAATTACGTTTCTTGTACATTCAGGCAGAGCAACAGTTGGGAGGTCTCGATACTTTAAAGAATACAGCAAAGATCAACTAAGATAAACCAAAAGTCTTGACATTTCTAAGACAAAGGACAAGCATAATAAAATCCAAAAAAAGAGCAGTTTTGAAGCACTCACTCCATGCACACCGCAAAGAAACAAAAATGCGACAAGTATAATTGCTCCTCATGCAGATACAATGCTGTCTCTGATGGGAAGGCACTACAGTATTGCCTTTGATTTTCTTTATAGTTTCCAGTGGTTTCGTAATGCATTCAGTGAACTCTTTGGAGCACTCAATGTGAATGAAAAAGCTACCCAATATGTAAACACAACAAGGTAACTGTAAAACCGCTGACATTGGGAAACCCTCTCAAAGACATCGTCTCAGGAAACTGGTTGGTAAAATGCATGACACTAGTCCGGCAAATACTAATTCTGCACATTTTTGAGAAGAGCAAAAGACAGCCAATAAGGAAGGATAAATAAGAACCTGTGACTTTCAGGTGCAACACATAGTAATGAATGTATAGTTTCTGGTTTTACACACTCACTATGCACAGCAGATTCCCACAGGCACTACAGTTCTTATGAAATTATGAGTTCTTACAAGCGGTATAAAAACCTCCAAACATATCCTAAGGAGCATGCCAAGACATGGTTAGAACTGTAAATACCACCTTAGTCCAAAACTTTGATTCCTAAAGAGCATTCTCTCAGTGGCAGTGGCAAACCCCTCAAAACAGGCACAGCGTTTTTCCTTAGGATTTCTTAATAATAAGAATAAAACTAAGCAAAAAGAGAAGAGAAATACTGCACCTCTAAGAAGAGATAAATGAAATAACCTTATTCAACTGATGAAAGTTAATCCTAATGTTCCTCATGGTGTTGGAATCACACAAAGAACACTTGGAAGAATGGCAGTTCAAGATCTTCCAATTGCCAACGCTGCTTTCACATGCAAAATTGATTAAACAACTCTTGCTGTGCAAAACCAACTGACTTAAAGGATGAATTATTAATAAAAGGAATTCCCGACAAATTTTCACTGATGAATTGACTCATGCTGCTGACCTGCAAAATCAGCTGCTTTTACTTTGTTAGTTAACGATAGTCTGATTTCTAAAATGACTTCTTATGCACTTCAATGCATAAATGCTACATGGAACAAGTTTAATTTTTCCAAAGCCTCATATATTTTAAGGAAATAACTTCAAATGAGACAACTTCTTATTCAGGTGGCGTTGATAGCATCTCAGTTCTCCAACACAGTAACAAAGACATATGAACATTCAAAAACAGGCTGTCATATAGGAATTGATCTCCCTGCAGTTGCAGGAAAAGAAACATTTTAAAATTAATATTGATTGTCCATTATGAAATAACGTATTTGTCTGATATACATGATGAATGCATTATTGTGTGAGTAAAGGAAGATAAAATGAGAAATACTCAATGACGTAAATAGTTTTATTCCTCGTCCAGTAAAAATACAGAAGTATTGATTACCTTTCCAACTGAATACTCAAGTAAAATAAAATCTCACCCAAAGACATTATCAATTTCAGTTGAATGCTTACAGATCTCAAATGAGAATTTAGTTAACCATGAACAAATACAAAGGATATGAAAATGCCATGATAAAACAGAAGTGCAAACTTCAGACAGGATTTAAATGTTAATTTAACAACAGCCCAAAGGTTACCTGGGCAGAAATACTGCGGTATTGATTGGCACCAGCTGTTGGCTAAAAAGAAAATTCTCTGATGGCAAAGCAGATTTTAAAAAGATGAAGCAAGACCTATATCAATTTGATAAACTAAACCAAACAAAGAAGTTTTACAGCAAGAAGGCTCAAATAATTCCATAATCATAATAGCATCATAAAGGAGATACTGAAGTTGTAGTTTATGATGACAAATATTCATTACGGGTAAGAATTTGACTGGTGTGTTATGTCTTTTCCTCCCTGCTCCCTTCCAAAATACAGATAAACTATTACTACTTTTAAAAAAGTTATTTATTTTAAAACCCACTAAATTAACATTTAGTAATCTTTGATTATCCCATAAATTGCAAAATACAACTCTTTCCTGTTTTTTGGGTCACAGACTGTGAATTTGTGAGGGTGGAATAAAGTTCATCCTTGCATGCCCTCTGTTATATATGCAATGACTATGATTTGTCATACATCGCAGATGAATTAAGAGAACTTAGACAGACAGCAATAAATACAAACTGGTCTTTAAAATGTTCATGTCCGCAAAAAAATAGCAAAGTTCAGTACGCTCCAATGCCTTATTTATTGTTTCACTTGATCAAACGGTTGTCTGTGTAACTGCTTTTCTTTATACCCACGTATTGAACTGCATGTAAACTCCCACGATTGTTCTGTCAGATGGGAAGCACTCCACAATCCTGCAAAACTAGCAGCTGAAGGGCTGATGACTTTCCCTTTTAAATACAAGAAAGCAGAACCCTGACACCCCAGCGCAGAACGATCCTGCTGGCCCTTCCCATGCCAAAGCGACATGAGTGGAAACCGTTCATGTTAGTCAGCAACACAAAGGTAAGATATCTATGAGGTTAAGAACAGAGCATAGCAGACTTGAGGCAAGTAC
Source organism: Aptenodytes forsteri (assembly GCF_000699145.1). Lineage (NCBI taxonomy): Eukaryota > Metazoa > Chordata > Aves > Sphenisciformes > Spheniscidae > Aptenodytes > Aptenodytes forsteri. Next base: position 3,895,159 of record NW_008794125.1, on the reverse strand, counting down.
TGCTATTAAATACAGCAAAATGGTTTTCAAATAGCAAGATGAAGCTTGTGTTTCCAAAACCAAGAGTCACTTGACTTATTTATTTATTACTTTATATCACAGTGATTTATATGAGGAGAATGTGAAAGATTTCTAGACAGGTTTCCAGACATCAGGTATCCTTGAAGTTACATTAACATGGCTTATTTAGTGCTGCTCAAGTGGTTTCAGTGATTAACAGCATAATCTCCTTGGTATATTATTTCACTCTGTTTCCGAAAGGACCAAAACAGCAATTCAGCTGCACTGTCCTGCCTAGATAAGCAATTTTATGCCACCTGAAAGCACAATGGTGGACTTTTTTCCTCGCCCAAGCAAAAGATAACTTTCAGACAGATATTTATTATATGTCTGATATTATATATTGTTAACATATTAACATTATTATATTTATTATTTCAGGCAGTTCTTTAAATGAACCGAGATATTTGACTATTTTTTTTCCTTTTTCAGCTGTCACCTTCCAGTCAAGCTTTTATATAACACTTACTGTGAGATGCTAAAAACTGACAAAATCTTACTATAGTATTACTATCAATAAAATACTTAAAATATTCCTAAGCAGAGAAATAAACCACTGGCCTCAACGAACACCATGTTGTAATGCAGAAAGTCTGTTCACTTTTCCAATCTCTGTCCTCCCTAGCCTACACAGAGGAGCATTTATATCCCTATATACACACACACCCTGAAATACACATAAATACCCATAATATTAGGCACAAACAATAAATATCAGTGGGCATAAAAGGAGAGAAAGTAGACTTAATATCAAGGGAACATGATAGCTTGGCTGCCCTGCACATTCTACCTTCATTGACTTTCAGACTTCCTGTGTTAGTACAGGCTGTGATTCCAAACCAGGTTAGAGCCTGAAGTCTATTAAATAATTAAAATCAGAATGAGAGGTGTCACGAAACAAAACATTGCAAAACAGGATGGGGTTTGTTTGCAGCTTTTTTTCCAAAGTTTAATCTGTTCCTCACTATGAATGCCACACAGTGCAAACAACACACCCTCCAAATTTATGATTAAAAAAGCTCACGTAACTTGTCAATCGGATAATAAAAATATCTTCCTTATTTTTAGGCTCCTGGAGCTTTTTCAAAGCAGACTAAGTAATCTGCCTTCAAAAGCTGTGCAAGTACATATGCTCCAGAAATAGTTCAACTTAGCCCTTACGCTTAGCTGTTCACTCTATCACAAACCAGTTCTGAACTATTTAAGTTCCGTTCCCTTAATAATTTTATCAATTTAAACTCAACAGCTCCCAGTATACTCTGCAATTTACACATAACTCTTGCTACAATGCTGTCAAGATCCCAAAGCCTACAGCTACCACATTTCTTAATCACTGAAATGCTAATTTTGGTCTGTGGTATCACTGAATCCTTGGGATTTACCTACCTTATTTGTGTTTTTTAGTATTATTACTCATTACCTCCATCCACCATGAGGACTAAGAGATAACTCAAATATCAGCTACTGCAAGGCACACTGAATGATGACACTGAACCATACCAGGCAGGAAAGGTTTCTTGACTATTTAAAATTATGGTTCAATTTTCCACAGCAGTTTAAATCTGCTGAAAAGAGAGGCAGCTATGTTTTTTTTTCCCCTCAAGATTTTGTAAGATTGCCACACTTTGCTAGGCTTTTCTCTCACGATCCCATAGCACTTCTTGCATATTTTTTTGAAAACTTCTTATACCTGCATGAAAGAACACACTAGGGCAAGCAAAGGCTGTGCTTCCTTGTTTAGATCTATTGCCTTTCATATGTATCTCATACATTTACATTGCAAATACATCTTTGAGATGAGAAAGTCACTTAACTCTCACAAGCTCAAGTAATTTTGATGTTGTATCCCAGCACAAACTTCCTGCAAATAGTTGTGCTCCCAACAAAAGAAGCCTCTTGCTCTGTTTTTTCTAGGATAGTTATATTTCCTGTTTAATTGTGTTTTTATCTTAAAACAACCAAAAATGCATTATGCAAATAAGTCCTTTCAAGAATTCACTTTGTGAAATTACAATAGACTTGAAGGTTTATTGCCTTGCAAATTATTCATTGTAGCCCTTTAAATGACAGGATACAAATTGCACAAAACAAGGCAGCAGGAGAAAAGAAGCAGAGAGTCAAAATTCTGTAAACTATTTTTAAAATCATATTGGGTGTGATGTCATATTTCAGAAAGTCTGCCACCACATACCACTGGGAAGCATCTCTTCCATAAATCTGAAGGAAGCTACGGGATGGCGTCGGGGCTGTGTAAGACTAGCGTATCTACCATGAATAGGTGCAGGCAGTCACAGGCTCATGCTGCCTTTTCTTCCAGCTGTCCGAAAGCCACAAAGCCACACTGGCATTACGCTACATGAGCAAGGAAGACATACGGTAGCTGCTGCAAACAGTTACACAGACTTTCCAAAAGCACTCACTCTGTTCTCAAGGTACTTTTAGAAATGTTGACATCTGGACCACGTACTGAAAATCCACACTGGCCTCAGTTTTCTTTATAATTTTGACCATAACTTGTCCTTAGGTTTGAGCACTGGTGTGGTGCCCAGGATCATCCCACCTACATGTAGATTCTCCTGTTCACAGTCTCTCTTTTCTCGGCTGCAGATTTCTACTACCCTAATTAGTTCTGCAGTTAAAAGTAGGCTTCTTGGCTGCATTAGAGGGTTTTTGTGCCCTCATGGACCACTTCATGGTCCTTCTGTCCTCCTCCTCAGGACTTTGTGAGTTCTGCAAGAAACTGACCTGCTTATTCTACTGTTTGGTTATTTCTAAAATCCCAATCCCAGAAGAAATGCTGGAGAAAAATGGATTCAGCTACAAGATGACCATCCAGGTCTTTCATTGTGTCCTAACTTAGTGGATATCATTAATAACTTCACTGTCCACAGCCTGAGGGGATCGGAGCTGCTGACCTTCAAGCTATACACACATACACTTCCAATTCATCAAATTGGGGAACATCAGCTTTGTGTAATACTATGTAACAATTAGACAGAAATTGAGGTGTATACTGGAGATCCAAGTTAAAACCAATTAACAACATTCTCCTACAATTCTAGATAACTAAAAACCTGAGCATGGATATAGTTTCCCTATAGCAGTACAACAGTATCAACAGTTATTCATATACTAACGTATTGAGTTTTCTCTCAAATTCTTGTCAAACTTCCTTCATCCAAAAGGATTCCATGGGAATTTTGAATGCAACATTTGATGCCATATTTATTATATTCTTTATATTAATTACTTGGAAAGCATTAAATTTGCTACAGAATTAACTTACTTAAAGCAAAAATGTATTCTACACGTTCTGTGCTCTAACAATGAAAATAGATTATTTTTGGCTCATCCTCACCCTATGTTTCTTTTCTGTTCATTACAGAGAAGTGACCTCTGCTCTGCCAACAGGCGATGTCAACTTCTGTCTCCTACTGGGTACATTCTCAAAAGAAAACATTTATAAAAGACCACACACTTACCCCATGCTGCCTACTAGGCTAGAGAAGATAGATTTAAAGAACTGGAGATTCACCTTCTCTGACTGCTTTCAAGTCGCACCAACCGTACTACCTTCAGAACAAAACACCAAGAAAAAAAAAATTCCCTCTCTTACTAGGTAAGGTTGCCAGCGTACTAATATTACCACTCAACATTTTATGCTTCCTATCTCTCAACCGTATCCACCACTAGGGTCTCATTTTGTAAGCTGCTTGAAAGCTTTTTCAAAACATTTTTTAAATTATGTATTCATAGCACACTTTCCAGACAAACAGAAACAATAAATGCTAATTAAAAGCAAAGTGATGATGACTGTAATATAAAAAAACCCACCATGCAACTCTGTAGCAAATGAGAAAAGTTGATGGTTTTTTTTAAAAATCAAAAATCCTACTTGGGTGTGGACTGCTAAGGCAACTTTGCAAATACATCAAAAACATTACAGAATGAGGATTGGCCATCTAGCAATACAAGAGGATAAAGTCAAAGTGTACCTGTAAGTTAGTTCAGCATCAGGTAATCACTCTTCTTCTTTGAATAGTATTCAGTAGTTCAAATACAGGTTCTGAACCATTTTATAACTTAAATATTTACCATTTCACTACCACTTCACAAAATAAACATCACTGTGAGAACCTTTGCAAATTACTGCTACTGTTTCAGTTCTGCCTGTATTTTACATCTTCTGCCCCAAAATTTGGGTATTTCCTTGTATTTTTGAAGGAAACAAAATGGGCAGAGAGTACACCTATTTTTTCTTAACTAGAAAACACAAATTATGAAACTTAAATCCTTCACATGCTTCAGTATTCCTCTCTAAACGTCCTGTAGAGCTATCATAAAGACAGATTAATAACTATTTAACTGTTATGAAAAGCTGACTAATATGTACAGACTAGAAAGTTAATTCATTAATACAAAAGATTTTGTGCTCATTCATCTCAATTTTCTATTGTACAGGAACTTTCCATAAAAATTATTATTTCATTCCAACAGCACCACAGTCCTGTTTCTTATTCACCCTTAGCAATTGTCATCCTCCTCATCTTTACGATCCATAGCTTTAAAAAGTGATCTCTCAAAGCAACAGGAATTAAAAACATACACAGATTAAACTCTCAAAAGTAAAAGAACTGGTTTTCCATCACTTAAATCTGGTTTTATGAGTGGTTTTCTAAAAATATATGAACAGGAAAAAGAAGAGAACAAGATATCGATCACCTTTAAAACATCAGAAGTCATCCCAACTTATTTGCCCGCCCCAAAGATATTTGCTTTTCACTGTGCACAAAGGAAACTGTTGGCTTCTCAAAATGATGGCTACTGCACATAAACTAATACCACTGCAATTTTCTTATACTTTGAGGGAGGTATGCTCACCATGACATTTCCAGAAGACAAAAATCTGTCTCTCAGTTGTATGTTATTCTAATGTGGAGTGAGATCTGTTGCACTCTTGCTTGATCACTGATGAATAAGAAAAGTAATTGTAAGGCAAACAGCTTTAGAAAACACATACAAAAAGTAGCACCAGGATGATTGCAAACTGAACTCAATTTTTTGCAAGTCAGAGAGAAACAGTGAAATACAGCAGGCTACCATTAATTAAATGGTAGCCTTCATTTAAGGCTTCAGCATAGCAAAAACATCCTTCTGGCAAACCTTCAAAACAATTTACCACCTTCATTCCCTATAATGTGTACTATTGTGTAACTAGCATTTGGTCTTGTTTCCCACATTGAAAATTATACTTAAGGGCCCAGATCTTGCTACCAACAGGACATATATAATGTCCTGTATCTCTCAAGAATACGGTTCAGCAGGTACTGGAAAAGTACAGGAGTCCTTTAGCCTGGAGCTGCTTGTTAGTCCACAAATATAGCTGCCAAGAAAGCATTAAAAATATTAAATATCAGGAGAAATAAACCATGCTTTTCATTAAATTGCAGTTCAGTGTAATGGTACAAAAGGTATTAAAACTCTCCAGAGCAGGGTTAATAACAGATTTTATGGAAGTGGTTAATTAAGAGCTCAGCAATATCCTGGTACATTTATATTGGTTTTACAGACAGATTTTGTTTAAGGAATGTATCACCTCCTGTAACTGGTAAACTCATAAAAATTGAAGTTTCTGAAAGAAGTAATCTTGCTGGGTTTGTGCTAGCTAACATCAGTGGATCCCTGCATTTCTTGCATACAGCAAGAGCCTTCTTCCAAAATTTCTGACAGTTACCAAGCTCATAAACACCGAAATCATAGTGGTAAAACTGTACACTTAAAAGAACAAATTACACATCCATGAAAAGCACTGAATCTCTTTAAAATCACTTTTAGTTGTTGCACCGAGTCTGGCCCGTATGCTGCTGCATTTTGGATTTGTGGCTAAAACAGTGTTGATAACACACCAGTGTTTTGGCTATTGCTGAACAGTGCTTGCACAGTATCAAGGCCTTTTCTGTTTCGCACGCTGCCCCTCTGGCAAACAGGCTGAGGTTGGGCAAGAGACTGGGAGGGGACACGGCCAGGACAGCTGACCTGAACTGAGCAAAGTGATATTCCACGCCATAAAATGTCATGCTCAGCAGTAAGAACTTGGGGGTAGAGGAAGAAAGGGGGTGGGACATTGCCCAGACACTGGCTGGGCATTGGTCTGCTGGTGGGATGTGGTGCATCACTTCTTGTTTTTTGTTTTTTCTTCTGTCATTAAACTGTCTTATTTCAACTCACAAGTTTTCCTGCTTCTGCTTTTTCTATTGTCTTCTCCCATCCCGCTGCAGAGAGAGAGTGAACAAGCGGCTGTGCGGGTGCTTAGCTGCTGGCTAGGGTGAATCCACCACAGCTGTGCTGCATTTTTGTGCTAAACACAGTACATACCAGTGAAACAGTGATTTCTGTGGATAAAAACAGCAAATACCTCATGGTGTAACTTGACCGTTAATTGAGAACAGATCATGAGAACACTGGAGAAAAGGCAGAACTTCATCCGTTTGAAACCAAGGAAAAAAGCTTAGCTCAGTGGGCTGCAATTTCTCTCTTGAATTTACGGAGGATAGAGGGTTACCACAAAAGTCTCTGTCCAGTTACATGCACGGTTCAAAGACATTCAAACCACCTGCATCTGCAGCCGGAGCCAAAACAACACAGAGCACGTTGCCAAAAGGGCTAGAAAGCATGTTCTAATACTATATATATATGCTACAGAACAGATATATTTTTCATTTCAGTTACGTTTAGTGGAATTATTTGAATGAGAACTATTAGCTTGTCAAAGAGATTTAGAGTGGAACACTGCAACATGCTCCAGTAAGATGAAGGTTTAAACCCTTTCTTTGCTCCATCCACATGCAAAGTCCCATTGATCTCAAAATAAATGAGCACCAACAAGAAGTGGTATCAGCAGCATATACTTAAATCATTCTCTAAGAATTGGGAATACTTGATAAATTTAGCAGAGTTGCAGCCAGGGGCAAAAACTTTGCAATGCTGGAAGTATGCTGTGAAGTAGAAATGATGTACCCACACTGAATAACCCCTCTTTCCATGATTCTTGCTTGTTCTCTCCCCTTACTACGTTTAGGAAATCGAAGTGATTTAATGTAAAATAGCAAAGATGGGAAATTGACTGCAACTCTTAAGAAAAAACCTAGGAGGCTAATGAACCATTATGGTAAAAGCTGAATAAGCTGAGATCCTGAAAAGAAATTGGAGGCGTATTTTAGATATGCATGAAGACGATCAAAAAACCATTTCACATAGATTACTATGTGCAAGCAGGGCACTTTCTTTAATCTTATCCAGCTATACAACTTAAATGAAACAAACCTTTAATTTGACTTTCAAAAGCATTAAGCATTTTAGGAGCTGCCTTGAAGACGGCCAAATAATGTTCCTGGAGGTATTTCAAGCTAATGTTTAAAAGCCAACAGTTTCAGTTATTAGAAAACTAGGCTCAGCTATTTCCTCAGGGAAAGGGGGAAAAAGCAAAAAAACAAAACTTGTTATCATCAAGTTGAGTCAAGTAAAATGAAGGGGTTTATTACAGATATTGAAGTGGCTGGTTAAGAGAGACAACTTACAGGGAGTCCTTATGTTATCTCAAGACCTGAAGTTTCCCCACTCACACATATATATCACATGGAAGTTTAGCTATTGTCATCAAGATTTATAATGATGATCTTAATTCTGAAAGAGAGCATATCAGAGCCAGTGTTCGTAGAAAGTTACAGACCCTCATTCTGCAAACACATTTTAACCAAACTGAGATGACTCATGCACATAAAAATAAACCATGGATGTACCGGCAAGACCAGGGCCTGACTGACCCAAAACTAATAAAGAACAGAGCTATCTAAAAGTAAGTGCCTGAACCTACAGAAATTAAAACACATCGAAACAGGACTAAAATAGGGTCTTGCTAGGTGAAAGCAAAGAAGTAAAAAAACCAGCAAAACAAACAAAACCACCCCACACAAACCAAACTGACAAAAAAAGAACAGAAAAAAAAGTTTGTCTGTCATTATCCAGAAAGGACTGCTAATATTTCCTTACCTTGGTATGGTGTAATCACAAAGATTCTTTGGGACACATTATCAAGAAAATTCTAGAAGTCTAATGATTATGTTTTGATTAGCTTGTCCTATACACTACCAGACTAGGAAACAAAATTCCCATGCAAAAATGGGAATATTTTTAAAGCACAGAATAGGCACCTACAATTAAATTTTCAATTTCTCAAAAGCATTCTCAAAAGGTACATTTGTTTTTGTTAAAGAAAGGAATCACACATTTCATATCTTGAAATAAAACAGCAAATGTTTCATAAAATTAATTGTTTAGAAGAACTGAAGTATAACCCAAGTTAAATGCCTAAGAAAACTTGAGGCATTTAGAGACATGCCAAAGACAATACAAACATTTGTCTACTGACCCAAACTTTAACATTAGAGCAGTTAAGAAAAGAATAAATGTTTCAGAGAAATATGAGATAGTCTGACTAGATTGTTTGTAGCCTGCATATTTATTAAACTATTTCTTAAAGTTTCTAGCTGTTATTAACAGTATAATAAAACAAAACAAAAAAATCACCACCAATTTTAGCTACCAATTATTTATCATTTGTCTACTGACCCAAACTTTAACATTAGAGCAGTTAAGAAAAGAATAAATGTTTCAGAGAAATATGAGATAGTCTGACTAGATTGTTTGTAGCCTGCATATTTATTAAACTATTTCTTAAAGTTTCTAGCTGTTATTAACAGTATAATAAAACAAAACAAAAAAATCACCACCAATTTTAGCTACCAATTATTTATCACACTGCCTGAATAATAGGGTACCTGTTTCTTATTTTGATGGGAGTTAAGATTAAAAGAGGCTTCTAGGTAGAGGTAATATCTTTGGTTAAACAAACATGTAGCTGAAAAAAAACTAATGAAGCTTTTAATCAGAACCTTCTGCAATTCTGAAATAGATTCAGCAACTTTCAAAGCTGCTTTCAAAGATAAACAAAAGTTCAGAAAAACTGCTTAGCATTTATTTAGATACATATAATTTTGATCACCTTGAAAAGAAAAGTTGGTACCTATGAGGCATGAGTGTAGGTGTACCCTCCCAATCTGCATCTATTTGTCATTTAGCCTATAGAAATCAGCAATTTCACTCCTTTCAACTCAGACATGAGTCATTTGATTCTGTAACTAAATAAAGTAGCATATAATGTGCCATGCAACATAGCAGACTCAAGAAAATGAGTGTGTGTGCTTTCATTTGCTTCAATATCACTACTGAAGCAAAGTGAAGTGCACTATCATTGCAGAACAGAGTCTGTATGCAGCGCTACGCCAGGCTTCACAACTGCCATTTTCAGTGACTAATTCACAAACAACATTTTAAGTAGCTGAAGGTCTTACAGTTAAACGATTATTTTTAAGAGTGACATTTCAGTCTTACACACCACTCATACACCTTTATCAGTGTGGAACAGCAGGGTCATCCAATGGTCTGACAGGTTAAACCATATTGTATATTCTTTTAGAAATCTCAGGAGAGACTCCTAAGCCTCATTTCTTATTTATAAGTCTGGAGCTGGAATTTGAATGAACACGAGCCAGAGTATCTGCCTGTACAGAAGATTACTAATACTCAGTTTAGAGTTTATAATAGCAACAAATGACTGAAAGAGAATTGAGATATTCCAGTGTTAGAGAGAGAAAGGTCACAACTTACTTTTAATAGCTACAATAAATTCAGTATCAGAAAATAATTTAGCAAGCTTAGAAAACAGAGTTTGATTGCAGTTAGCAATGCTCTGATTAGCTACAAATATTTCAGATATTAGCATGCCACCATATTTTATTTACGAATCATCAACATTCAGATAATGCCAACTATCAAACAGGTAACCATACAGCAATGACCAAAGAAAATTCAAGCATGGCCAAATTAGTGTCCCAGGCAGCTTGTCTGATAACGGAGAACAACTTTTTCAGAAGCAGTTCCAGATTTAGCAGTGTTTTCTGTTTCCTATTTCAGTATCAAGAACTAGGAAGTGGGCAGCCAAGCGAGGGTAGGCAGAGGGGTACATAGGTGACCAACCCATTCTCCTGCATGGAGGGGACACGCTGTTGCAAATATACTGTGCCAATGAGGTATTCTTATAATTCATTTGTGCCAAATGCTGGCAGCAGAGAAGTACAGAGGTATACAAGCTAAGATATAAACTGGAAGATATCTAGATGCCTTGGCATACACCTCCACCTGGAGTAATTATCAGTAATGAGAAGTAGGATATAGTCCATAAGGAATTAATGTGGCATTAAAACATTAATACGGCTTCCCCCCCGAGCTAGTATGCAATGAGGTACCTTAGTATCTCAGAATTGCTTTAATGTCTTCAATCCTTACTCACATTTGCACCTTCTGAATACGCAACAGCAGGACAGGGAATGGACTGCCTTGTGCTGGATGCTGAGGATGTCTTTGCCTGAATGATCCAGACAAACTGTTCCATTCTAACTGAGAAGTTGGGTTTGTACCATCCTCATTTTCAGTTTCTCTTTTCCATTCTTAACTCCCTGTGTGACACCTCAATATTTAAAACCTTCCCTTCGAGGCAGAAAATATATTACTGCTTTCCTGCATATTCAGTCTCGGGTACTGTACCCAATTCATTCATAAGATATAGTGTCTATGTACACTGTTTACTATTTTCACATTTTTCCCTGAAAAATGATAATTTGTCTGATCATGCAAAAAGCTGGATTCATCTTCAGCAAACAGATAAATATATACATTTTGTACACATATTCTCTTCAAGTCCAGGCTCACTATGTTATGCTGGAGACCTGCAGAAACTAGAAGATAAGATACTTAAAAGTACTTCTGAGTTAAAGAAGAGACGGCTAAACAGGGAATCCAGAGCGTTACTGTAATCCTCACATCCTAAATGCAAAACAGTGTCTTCCAAACAAAAAGCATTGCAGGTGGGGTACCAGAAAACCAAATTGAAATTCGAGATTCTGAACTCCAGATGTAGCCCAAACAATGTGAATAGAAAGGATAGGGAATTGCAGAATAAAGCAAGATATGAAGACCTGCAGACAATTCATGACCCTAAGACAAATGCGTAAAAATGACAAAATGGGACTGAAATGGAAGAAAAAGCCTAAGAATTAATGCAGAGTAATATCTATGAATGTAACATTACCATTCTTTGAAAGATTTGGGAATATATATCTCAAAGACAATAAAATTCACAGTTGTAACCTATTACATGAATGTCACCTCTCAATGTTTTTCTTACAAAATTTTACTTACACACTAAATCTATTTATACAGCATATTGAATAATTTAGCAACAGACAAAATCCCATTCAGGTTTATGTTTTACAGCGAGAATGACATATCATAGCTTGATTACAAACAATTTTACTGATACTGCAGATTATATCTACATTATAATACAATATATTTGAGCATGTAAATGTAAATTCCCAGATAGAATCTACATTTCTTCTAACCATTGTAAGACACAGCACAGTAAAGTATTAAGTGTGGAAAACCAATGTAGAAGTAACTGTTCATTCATCAGTTTTAAGTTACCACAGCTTATTTAGAAGACCTTTAATCAATTAAGAAGAATCCTTTTCAAGTAAAAAAAAAAAAGCTTTGGTTTTTTTCTATAGTATACAGATACTTGTTCAAACTTGATGTCTCTTTTCTAGAGCTTCAGAGGGCTTTTCAGTAGTAGTACTTTGCTTCTTCCCAAATGCCAAATAGGTATTTCCCAGAAAGGCAGTAATTTTTATTGATCTGCCTGATTGTTCTAACTGCTGTTCACTTTCGAACAAATATTACAGTTTAGCATAAACACATAGGATGAACTAGCCTGGCCTGTGAAGAAAGTGACTTAAAGTTCTGCACGCAACTGATTTGTATTGAGCACTTCAAAAATCCGACTATGTACAGTAAAAGAACTGTATGTAATTTTCAACTGAATAGCCCTTTATGATTTTTCAAATCCCGCAGGGTTAATAACTGTTAAGCCTTTACTAGAAAAGATATTTTAAGTGTCTTCAGGAAGAAATTGTTGCATGCCGTCCTCAAAGCCTGAATCCAACTGAAAGTCTTAAGACCCCTTTTGACTTTATGCTTCTAGATCAACTTTAAGTTTCTGCATCAAGCACGACATATGCATGTGGGTTTGGTTTTTGTAAGTAGCACCAGTCACTCAAAAACAGGTAAGTTAGAAAGTGTAAGAGGTATCTTACCCCAGATCTACAGATGTGCAAAGGAATAAACTTACACATTTATGTAGAATTGCAGGAGGCAGTCTGCATTTTGGAACTGAACAGATCATTCTTGACAATGCAGTCACTAACGTTTTATGCTATTTAAGATTGTCATTATTAGTCAACCCGATTGCTCTGAGTAATCACATCTGATTTATTGAAGAGTAAAATAAACATGAGAGAATACAAAAAGTATTTTCAAATATTCCCTTCTGTTTTTTTACTCATTTCCTGATGTGCCCTTTTCCACTAATGTGTTTGATTAAAAGCATTTACTATCATGACAGGGACTCATGGATTTGAAAAAATACCATCGGCACTGAAGTTCCGCCTACAAATTCCAGCTACAGAGCAGACCCTAATTTTCTACAGAGCGCCCCTTACCTGAATAGCAAATGGGACAGCTATTGAATAGCATATGAAGAATGAGAAGAGTGGAAAAGAAAAGGTCCTGACCCAACCACATCAATAAACAACAGTGATGTGCAGATCTGATCAATCTCACTTAACTGTAGCTTTGCTAGCTTCTAGCAGTTACTAAGTAAATTTAGTATATTCTATAGTCCCAGATTGTAGTCACACACACACGATGACTGATGACATTTTCTGTGACTGTATTTATGCTTTAGAGTCCCACAGTCAGCTGTAATTGCTATTTATCTTCACTCCACCTCCTTAAAGCACCCACTGGTGAGTAGACTGATCAGCCAGTTGATTGCTGAGTGACGATCTTTCCTGCAACCAGAATCAGCGGGAGCTGCCATCACCAATCAATTGACTAATTTATAAGTACTTACCTATATCGCAGTTCTGGACTAAGCACTAATAAATGCATGGACAGACTTCTTCCAGTGTCCAGACTGCTCAATGTGCTCTCCACACTGCGATCTACGCATGTTCTGTGACTGCAAAAATACAGTCTACCCAGCCCAACATGCTAATGTATAAAAAGGAACTTTTTCCCCACACAGTGGAAGTAGCTGGTGCCCTGTGGGTTTTTTTCATTGCATCCAGAACCCTACCCATAAATGCAGATCTCTTCTGCACGTTATCTCATTTAACATACTGTTTCTGACCACTGCAGTTTGAGCAAATCCCTCAAGCAAATGGAAAATAAATGGTTTTCTCAAAACCATTTACAGAAGAGTGTTAATACTACATATTTAAGCCTCATTTAACACACTCAAATGTAAACAAGACTACTTATTCCACTGGATGGCAACAGAATGCTAACTTGCTTGTTTTAACAAAGTTCATTCAGGATGTACAAGCATACAAGACAAGAAAAATTAATTCAAAGAGCTAGCTGCGATCCTATTGATAACAAACAGAGATCTTAAGAATTACTTTTATTCTTCAGACAAGAAGAAATGTGGAGCAAAGTAAGTGGTGTTTCCAAGTTAGTATAATTAAAGATAAGACAATGCCCAGCTGGACACAAAGAAAGCCTACAGATCTGATACTACTTCCAAGTACCTTTTTAAAAGCCTTTAAGTTTATCCTAAGTACCTGGTTTCTGTCATCTGTCCTCATCCCCACCCAGGCAAAATAATCAAAAAACCTAGTTCATTCTCTCCAAAGATCCAATACTTATTTAGCTTATGGTAGCTGTATGTTATGATACCTACATCGTGGACCAGATCTTCAGGAAGCAATGAATTGTGGAAACACCCAAACAGAGTGGTTTGATAGACTAAATATAAGCATAGTAGTATTTGCACAAAATTTGACTAGCTCGATGGCAAATTAAGCCGAACTACATACAAACAAAGTGTTAGTTCTTTGCATATACTTATTCAGTGTCAGGCTGGTAGGCTTAGTCTTATTATAACATACCTATAACACAGGGGAAAAAAAAAAAGAACATTGTAAGTGGATAATGAATGGGAGGACACATTAGACTACTTATCCCTCCCATGAGATTACCATTCCCAGCCATTTAAAAATGACAGTTTAAATGGCTCAGTGTTGTACTGCTATGCCATTTAGTCCAATTGAGCACTTGATGTTTAGCATACAAAATTCACAGGGCAACCTCCTCTCTATTTTTGCTTATTGGTTTCTTGCATTATGTAAAATATTGAGTAAGAGCTCTTCTACCGATAGACTCAGTGCTACACCACTACTCATCTGAAGTTAACACAATATGTAATTCATAAAATATATTCATTTTGTTATCAATAGGTAATTCCAGAGGCATGACAGATGTTTCAAGACATCATTAGTTGATCATGAAATTCCAGCTGGCTGCTAAATGGAAATAAGCCTGTTTCTTTTGCTACAAAGACACTCACGGGCAGACCGTCTGCTTAAAAGAAACACACAATAATAATTAATATATTGGGACCTTTTGCATAGTATTCGTGTGGGGAAGTGAATCTCTGGAACAGGACGGTCAGTTGCTGCTCAGTTGGGGATAGGTATCTCCATCACAAGGGTCTTTGCAATGGCACCTTCAGTTGGCTCAGGTGAGACTGCCTGAGCTATTGTTTTGCTGAATTCTTATAATCCAGCTGGCCTGTGGTCCAACAGGAGTATTCCAGCATTTGAATGACACATTGCTATTAGTTATCTTAAACTATGTACAAAACATCTCCCAATTACTGTAACTGACCTGTATGACCATTCCTGCACCTGCAAGAACAGTTTCTAGTGACTATTTAAAAGTATCTATATACAGTGTGGTAAATTCTACAGCAAGAATCACATATGGAGGTTTCCAAGTCTGCCACGTGCTCTGCCCAAGGAATTAATCAACACATCTAAAGCGTGCAGGTAGTGCCTATTAACTGGTCTATATGCACAGCAGGAGCTCCATGGGACTGTCCAAATTCCTCACCCGAGGAGTTCTTTTAACAAGTAGTGAAGGCTTGCTGTGAAGGTGGCCGTGTGGGTTCAGTCATCTTGTCCCAGTGGTCTCCAGCCCAGACAATGGTGTCTCCAGCCAGCCACTGTCTCCTCTCTGTGGAGACCAGCTGGGGGATTCCTGGACCACTCAGGGAAATGAGACTGAGTGTGTACAGATAGGCACAGCTCTAATGCCTAGCTGCACCACAGTTATAACTATATGTCAAACATGAACTTCTTCCTTAGGTCACAATTATACCTTGAATCCCAAAGATCTTACCACACCTTTTCCTAGATTAAAAGAATAATTACAAAACACAACTTCGAAGAGAATTACCAGGGTGATTACGTAAAAAATCCTTTTTTCTTCTTGAATGCACAAAATGGCTAGGAAGCCTTCTGTGGCTTTCAGACACTCTTCGTATTATTTTCCTATTTGAACTAGCATTATTCATTTATCTCCTATGCAGCATAATGATTTAACATTCAGTTACTTGAAAGTTAAGTGTTGTGATGAAAACTGCAAGGCTTAAAACATCAAACTAAGACCACATTACAAGTTTACAGTTTGCATATCTTTGAGCTATGCTCAATGCTCCTATTTTAGGCTGTAAGTCTGCTAAGATTTTTCTCCGAGTTTGTGCTCTATGTTTTTTGAGTAAAATATTTGTTTTTCCTGTTAGGTTATTCGCTCTGTCTTTATCACTTTATTTAAGTGATCACTTTATTATCACTCTACTTAAAATGTTGGTAGAGTTTTATTTTAATTAACTTCTGCACAGAATGTCAGGTCAAGGAGAATAAGCAGTAGCTCCTGCCACCATTCGGAATAGCTGAAAAAACAAGTTTGTTGTTTTAGGGTTGTTGGGTTCTTTTTTGTTTTGTTTTTAAATATGCACCATGCACGCTTTTTGACATAGCTTAACAAAAATTCTGGCACCTCTAAAAATATCTATCACAGCAGAGTAAATCTGAATTTATCTAAGGCCGGTCCAGAAGAGTATCAAATGAAAACACTGCATACAGGAGGCTGAGCTGACCACTTTTCATCCAGCTGCCTTATGACTTACTAGCCGTATTTGTTCCTATCTGAATAATAGCAAGATTTATTCTGCAGACAATTGTTAGCATTTTCCTCTCTTACGGTTTTTAGCCTCTTATTCTACAGAAAAAAGTTAAATGAAACAAAACCTACTTGTCTTCAGGCAGTCACAATCGCCTCTGTAATTCTATAAATATCTTCTGCACAATAACTCATGGCACATATAAAAGCAATGACAAGGTCACTTACTATGAACAATTCATGATCAGTTACCCTGGCAACAGAAATGTGTGGCAACAAGGGAAAAAGGCACAGTAAAAATTATAGGATGTTTCCATTATGTCAGTGACTCCTGTGATTTCTCCAGAAGGGTTTACCTAAAAAGTCTCAGACTCCAAATGTTTCTCATCTTCTCTAGTTTCACACCAGTAGGAACTTCGCTTATTTCAGTGGAGTTACTGTAAATTTATACTAGCATAAGTGAAAAGAAAACCGAACATGTGACTGATAAGGAATTTGATTCTATTTTAAAAAAATGTTGTCTCAAAATCTAGCATGAATTTGATCCATCTCTGTGGGTGAGTGTTTTCTTAGGAGTTAGAATTACTAGTTAGCATTCACTGTTAGTTATGAGACATATATAGTTCACTCTCAATTGATATTCCCTACTTTGTCATCTCTCGATTAAAAATCGGTCACCAATTTGCATGTCACAATGCTTTTCCACATTTTCAATAGGACTTGTGCAATTAATGTATTACTTTAGGACTTAAAAAATTGGCTTTCTAACTGGAGGCTCAGAAGAAGCAAAGGTTTTCTGGAAAGCCCATGGTGCTGGAATGCCTTTTCCACTCTGATTCAATCTCTAAAGCTGAAGTGAGCTCCCACAGCAGAGGTTTTATAACAAGAGTAGGTAGTCAGTATTTCACCGATCAAAACTCAGTCTTGACAAGTACTTAACCAGCAATAACCATGTTGCTTCTGAATTATATAATCTAAAAGAGATTCCACAGTAGGTATGCATGTGTCTTGCTATATCAGAATGGGAACAGCCGTCTTAAGAATGCATAGTTGCTCCAAGCCTATGTACAGAAGAAGAATGAGTGACAAGATAACCACAGCCCACTCGCATCCTTCACTGCAAAGGCAATGTTTCTGAGGTACCCCAGAAATAAGAAGCAATAAAGTAGTAGAGACCACAGTTAGAATCCATAGATGAGTCACTGTTATTGTGCTGTAAAAAAACCTCTTCTGTATTTGAGAAAAGATAGGCATGAATCCATCACTAGCATACATAAAGCACTATGGTCCTTGCAAATCGGGAATAAAAGAGTTTTCAGCCTCTATCAATCAGTACCTTTTTGTGGTGCCCCTCTCCAGCTGCCTCCAAGACAACTATCATCTCAAATGCATACAACTGAAGAAGGAATAGGTATCACCTTAAGTGGCAGACCTACAGATACCATAGACTGTATGCCTTCCAAAGCTGGTATCACATACTCTGCCTTGGCAAAGTGTAACTTGAAACTTACAGTGAAGAAATAATTGATCTATTGATAGCAAGCAGAAAAAAAATGCTTTGTGGTATGATCCAGTTTGAAATAAGAGATCTTAATTTCTCAAAGCACCTGGTATCACTATAAAGAGGCATGAGGACAATTTGATCTTGTTAAGTATGAAAGCAAGGGATTCTTAAGATACTCAGAGTTCTGCAGTGTTTTTGCTTCTCATGTCGTAAGTTTAGCTTTGGGAAACGGACTGATGAAAAACCTGATGGATGCATTAGGGTTTAATTTCAACAGGTGATTGCAGCATGGTTTCATCAACACTTCGTCCCTACAGATGGTTTTGTAGCCATTCTTATGGATGGCCCATCCACAGGAAACACAAACTCAACCCAATTCCATTCTGAATAGTGGCCCACAACGGAACCACGCTGATAGCCAGAAAGAGGCTACTAAGCCCCTTCATGGTTCAAAAGAAAACATCTTGAGGGCAACCTAGCGGCTCTTCCAGAAAATTGCAATCACTGAGTGGAAGTGGAAAGTACAAAGGAGCTTTGAGAAGTCTGGATACTACAGAGAATGAGTGACAATTGAAGGGAGTTTATAGCACATTAATACTGCAGCAAAGCAAACTTTATAGGGAGCAATACACTGAGTTTCATATGCAATAAGTCAGTACTACTTATTTTGAGGAAAAT
Organism: Aptenodytes forsteri; assembly: GCF_000699145.1. Taxonomy (NCBI): domain Eukaryota; kingdom Metazoa; phylum Chordata; class Aves; order Sphenisciformes; family Spheniscidae; genus Aptenodytes; species Aptenodytes forsteri. The sequence goes on along the minus strand of NW_008794125.1, from coordinate 3,876,717 downwards.
ATCTGCTTAGTTGAAGACTTCCGCTGCTGCAGAAAAATGTTTCTGAACTTACAGAGAACACTATGTTTGCTGAAGACTATAGACCTCTTGACCTTCCCACACTAAAGAAAGTAACTATCTTGAAATTAGCATTGCTGGTTAGCATCAGATTCAATGTCCCAGTATCTTCAGATAAGAATTTCCTGCTTTCCTATAAATGTAGACTGTTTCCAGTCTTTTATTCTTCTTTACGAAGGCCTGTAATGCAAGCTGAGGTCTGCAAATCAAGCCAGCATTAATCCTTTCCATACACCACTGCAAATCCTGGAGATCACAGAAACTTACTGTATTGCCTTACTTGTAGAGCCCAATAGTGAAATGTGACTTCGCAAACAAATGGCATAAAGAAGAATTTTGCCTCTATTGCTTCTCAATGGCTTCTCAGCCATATTAAAGATGTCATTAAAGTAACGTGTTTCTAATTGCTGTCCTTCAAATTTGATCTGAGATCTATAAACTGTGTAATAGAAGAGCTCTGTATACAGGGTGAATTTATGGAAGGATGTCCAACAAAAAGGAAAAACTGACAAAGCAAAAATGCCAAGAGAGAAAATGGCTACATACACATAGGTTACGCTATTTTAGGTCCTAGAGCACACAGGATAGGACCAAGACAACAGGAAAAACCCATAGCAAGAGGTAACCAACACCTTTAACTATTCTGAAATGAAATCAAAGATGTTACTACGGGCAGAAATAGCATAAGTCGTCACACCTTGCAAAAAGAAAACCACATCAAAACCAAAACTGGCTTCAGATTTTTTCCTGCTTCTTTAACTTGGAATGATTAGACTAATATTCAGAAAAAGGAAAAAACACAGAAATTGTTACTTCAAATCCAAAACAAATGTTGTTGAATGAATTACTATTACTATGGCATTAAATCATTAAACCACACTACTAAAGCTGCACCAGTTATGCTAAATGGAGGTAGTGTTAATTAAATTATAAGAGCATGCATAATGAGATGTAGCAAAAAAAGTAAAACTACTTGGGATGAAACTCTTAAACGAGTGCATATTCTCAGTGTTTGCTTTTTTAAAGTACATGGGAATTTATACTGAAGATCCACATCAGAAATAAAAAGCAGCTATTCTGATAATTTCCTAAATAATACTCAATTTTAAAATAGACGCTGTGTGATAGAACTGCCTCTACAATTTCCAGACAGACAGGTTTTACCGCTTAAAGACAGAACAAAACATAAAGAGAATGGAAAAAAAGAAGTAAAGGCAAAGGCAATAACTGAATCCCTAAACATACATTAACCATCTGAGCTACTATGTTATTCCCAAAATTGTTCTGAAGTTCGTTTCTAAGAGCTTATACAAACAACAACCTTGTCCAAATTAAGAATGCCAGGAGAAGATTAAATGAAACTTTTCAACAGCAAATTTCCCCCCCCTTGTTCAGCAGAATATTCCTTGCTGTCATAATTAACAAGATCAATAAGGTTTTTTTGTTTTACACTCTTCATAAAGTGTGAAACTGCCCAAGTCTCTGTAATATAACTGCAACATTGATCCCTTGTATTTCAGACAGAAGAGACATCGATACGAAACAAGAACTGCCTAAAAATTCCACTATAATCTCCTAAAAACTCTGCATCTAGAAGGAAGAAGAAACTCCTTTAAAAAGGAGTATTTATTAAATTTTAAGTCAATTTCATGATTAGGAAAGGACTGACTCTTAATTCACAAACTCCTGAGCTGGAAAGACTAGAATTATTAGTTCTTCATATTTCGATTTGCAAGGTTTGCTAACTCTCTGCAACTCGTGTCAGAGATGCCACACTTTCACATCATAAAGGGAACTCCTAAAAATAGGCTTGTTTTTCTATTACCAGAAGACAAAACAGAAGGGGAGAAAAGCCCTCAGATTGGCTGCTAACCTCAATCTCCCCCCCCCATCTTGTTCTCCTAAAATGCTCCATTGACAGTATATAATTGCAAGGACTTGATGTCTAGACCATGTCTGCCCTTTTGAGTATCTGTATCAATAACAAAGAGCAAGCCCATGAAATGGGAAAATTCCTTTCCACCTCTTTCACCAATATAAAGATCACAAAATTTAAATAATCAAAAAAGTATCAGACCTGTTCAGTCAGACGATTTTCTTTATCAAAATGTAGCTTTGGTCTTCAACTGTGGAAGGAGATGGGAGTTTCATCTCCCTCTACTTCAGGATTTTTTTTAATCATCTAGTGCTTCATCAAATATCTATAAATTCAAATTCTCTCCTGGTCTTTTCAAACTATTTAATACAAGACACAAGTTATTTAGATACCAGCAATTGCATTTTCTCTGTCAAAAAAGGAAAAAAAAAAAAAAGAAAGAAAAGAACACAAGTTCTCAACTATTTACTACCCTTGGAAAGGGAAGCATAAGCTAATATATATATTATTCCATATCTGTTTTTTCTTCTATTAAACAATGTTTCTGAAATAATCCAACATCAAATTGAACCCAAAGTACTACAGTCAACAAACAAAATGAGTATCTTCCTTCTGTTTTCTCAACCATTTTAAATGCCAGTCCTGGGTCCATAGTGAGTTCTACAAAACAAGCAAGGTTCAGTTTTGCTTTTCTCTTATGTATCAATGCACATAGTCCTAAAGGCACATTATAGATACTGCCTTCAAAATTTTGAAGCGTACAAGGAACATCTAAATCTTTCTTCTTTTGTCTTCAAAACATTGGGGAAATATTTTCCATAGACATTTTTCTTTGTCATGCTAATAAGCCATCCTGGTCAATAGGTTCTTGCAGTGTGAGGTATTTGCAGCATTACAGCAGACTTCACACTGATAAAAAGCCACACCGAAAACATACCACAAAACACACAATCATCTGTCACTATAAGTTATCCAATTGTAACTACAGGGGGTATTTTTAAGCAGGCAGAATGTAATTGCCTATTTGGAATTCTGCCAAGATATTGGAGCTAATTATTTTTTAAGGATTAATTTAGTGCTTGCATGAAAGCTGATGGATCAATATCAAAAGAAGATGAAGTCAGTTTATTCACAGACTAGGTATGGTGCTAGCTGTGGTGATGCAAAGTTCCCTGCTGTGCCCTGACAATATACCATTTTCCTAAAATTGGAGGGGGATATGCATTAGAGTGAGACTGTTCAACAACCTTTTAATAGAAACTACCAGCAGCAAGCATGAACACGTGTACCTATCTGTCCGGACCCAAAATAGTGACCAAACTACTGTCTTTCGGTCAGAAGCTACTGTCTTATCGTGCCAGAATTCAAACTAGTGACTTACATTCTTAACATGTATAATATATTAAAAGGAGAATATTGAATTTAAACATGTCTAAAGTACTCATTTAGTACTAAAGGACAGTGCTAACGATATTATGTCAAATTGACTGAACTAGCCTGTATTGTATTACTGATCAAGATGTAAAAACAGTTTCTACAATTTCTCTGCTGGCTGTTAAATGTTTTAAAAGACCAAGTATGAGAAGGAAAAACTAATTCTACTCTCAGCTGCGTAACATTATGGCCTAAAAATACACATCCTGCATGGGATGCACCTATCTCTTCTTTCATGATTTACTGACTGTTCCACAAGAGTCACACTGATACTATGAACCAAAGGCAAAAGTAAGTCTCCCTGTTAGCAAAAAAACCCAGCAGGTGCAGATTCTGGCTTAGCATCATTGTCACACCACCAACATCATTCACGAACACTTTGCAGCCACGCGAAGTATATATTTTTTTTGAAGATAAGGATTCCTTCCCTGTACCTCCAGTATTAAACAGTAAAACTAAAAAGGACACAAAGAAACTTAGCAAGATATTAGTCATCTATATTAAAAAAAAACACACACAGGTATGCGGCATATACATACACACCCCATCCCTGTCAGATACTGGATGCATGGTCAGCACAGGTCAGATAAGCAAAAATAAAAGCAACATTTTAGATGTTGAAAAAATTGTTTTGTTGTTTTAGTTGTAGGCAGAGAAGGCTTTTTACTTTCAAAAAAACTTTTAAGTGCTTTTAAACAAAATATATTATACAGCAGTAAAATGTTTTCAAATAAAAACGTTCTCAGAATTAATATTGCAAGTTCTAGAAAAATAGTCAGAACTGGTTTTTTCCTGTTACAGAAATAAGATGAACAGAAAGACCTTCAAGTCCAAATCAAGGAGAAAAGATTAAATAACAAAAGCTAAATATCAGACTATGCTTGCATGTTTTGTTTTAAAATGCAATGTTACAATTCTTCTAACATTAGAACTAAGAAGAGAATCTAGGAAGTGACACTGAGTAAAATAAAACTGACTGTACAAAGCAGAACCATATGGACAACAAACATTGTGATTAACAAGGTTTAAATTCAGTATCTTTACAGTCACTGCACAGACCTCAACGGCTCAAAGACAAGGCATAAATAAGTGACAGCATTCTTCATCCACTGTGAAGAAAATCAGCAAGATGGAACCATGAAACAAATTTTGCAAGTGACTAATGTAACTAGACAGCAGCCAAATATTAACAGTTACGATTCCTGCCTTGGATGGGATCTCTGGATGGAAATTAGAGGCAATATAGCCAAACATATTACTAATGTAGCACATCCCTCCTGCGGCTTGTGCATGAGATTCATGCCTGCCATGCAGGGGTCAGGGAGGTATTTCTAGATCCTTCAAAAACAACTGTGCAACTTCTCAATTACTCCACTTACAAGACAAGGGAGTTGGTAATATCTGCTTGCTTTTTAATAGTGTTGTGAAAACTATATTTTGTCACTAGTTAAAGAGAGAATTTAGGGACGATTCCTGGAGTTTTTCCTCTCTCAGGTAGGGACACAGCACGGACAGAAAAGCAGCAAAGCCCTCCGTCCTCGTTATTTCTGGGCTTGGGACAAAGTGCTGCCACATTTCCAGGCAACTACCAACAAACAGTTGCCCTCTGGTTTTCATCTTCTCTGATGATGAACTGTCACCTTTCTCCTGTACCACTGTCTTTGCACTGACAAGGTATGGCATCAGCACCAAGTCAGAAATGGCAATGGACCTAAGCTGGATCTATCTTGGTATCCGCTTCTTACCCAGTCAAAGAGAATTAATCGGGCAAAGAGTGGAAGAGCTAGAGGTCTGTTCTCTGTCCTCACATTTTCCTTTTCACAGCCCCTTACTCTGGCACTAACATTTTTTACCAGGGCAGACAGTGCACAATACTGAAAACACCACAATACCTAAGCAGTGCAGGTTGGTTACAAAATACAATTATCCAGTTTTGAAGTTCAATGGTAAAAGGCGTAAAAGAAGAAAAAAAAATAATCACCTGTCTTCATCCTACAAAACAATCCAGTACTGCCATTGCAGAATCTGTCTGGGGTTTTCTTCCAGATTTTCTTTCTGAATTGTTTTACAGTTGGCAGTCATAAATTAATCAGCCATTTATGCGACCTGTGTACCCAGTTACAGATCTATTTCTTTGCATTTGATGCAAGGTATTTTGGCTACAATTTCAGTTAAATTCTACTCTACAACCATGCCACTATGACATTTGTGTCCCAGTTTTTCCATGCAGTTATTTTTGATTCTTAAAATCTAAAATCTGGTTTCCTTGACATAAGCGCTGAGAAAAAGAAATTGCAAGCTTTTAAAAACAAGTTCCACAGAATCATGTACTGGAGTCATCTTTAACCCTTAAATTGAGCCTGAGACCTAGTCCAGATGAACGTGCAAGAGAGAAAACTCTTCACCACTGAGAGTTTACTTGGTAAACAGCGCTCCCCTGCCCCACTACCAAAAGCTGGACCCAGACACCCAATACAGGTGACTATCACAGAAGAAAGCTGAACTAAGGGCACAGATGAAGACTTCACATGAGACTGCACACCCAATAGAACCGTGTGCCTGCACCATGGAGAGCAACGGGAGTGTCCTGGGAAGCTTCTCCTAAGCTCTGCCTTAGGAACAGGCTAAGGAGAAAACCCACCACAAGGAAGAGAAACTGAAAACACAGCCCAGCTGTGTAATGCACCATAGATGCCACCAAAGAGTGTAGAGAAACCTGATGAACCTGCTGTAATTGTTCAAAAGCTAAACAAATTACTCTGGAAAGCTCAAATTATTTCAGAATCAAAAGAATAAAAGCCAGATTTAATCACTGTAAGCTATTTCCTCTCTTTCTGGGCTGCAGCTTTGAGAATCTTTAATATAAACCTGAGTAACCATAGCTAATCAAGGTTCATTTATTGTACACTACCAGTAATACAAAAAAAAAAAAAACCAAAACCACCAGCTTTTCTTTTACTTTTCTTACTTTCTTTCCACTTATTGAAAAGTAATAGACAGGTTGTCTGTGCATTGCAACCTCACATTGACATTCAAACTGTGCCGATGTTTCCACTAGCGACTGCTGCCCAACCTGTACTACCCAGTAGCTTTTTAAAGCAGGTCGAGTTACAGTGATGATCTTCTCAGTCGATAATTTTTTTTAATTTTTCTTCTCATAAAAGGCTTTGTCCATCACTGCTGAAGTTAACAGGCAATGGAAGCAGGATGAAGATGAATATGCATCTCTAAGACTAGTAGAAACAGAAGAGAATCAAGTCTTGAAGAATGAAAACAAGAACTCACAGATGTTCCATTTAGTTCACTTTGCAAAGCAACAATTTACATTTCCTTTCTAAAGAAAACATCTGTGGCAAAGGTTTACATTTCCTTCTCTCTTTTGATTTGAATTCACACTCCTTTTCTTAAGTGTCCTTTATACAGACCCAACAATATAGGTTTTTTTCCTCAGAGCTAATAATGACACGCTGCAAAGTAAAAACAAAATTCTTCAGCAATACTGCATCATTAGAAGTAATTTATACAACCGCTACAGATGACTGAGTCAAAAAGGAATTATGAAACGTTGAAAACCATGAACATCTATTAAGCAGTACACCGCTTTTCTATGTCTCCCCCCCCCGCCCCCCCCCCCACTTATACATGATAGTAATTTTTGAAGGCTGAATTCAGTCTCTCGTCCCACTCGGTTAACTCATTCACTAATGACAGACTGGAGAAAAGAAAAAGCACGTGCAATTGTAGCATGAATGCTGTCATTCACAACTTTCATATATACTAGTACAAGTGAGATTAAGAAACATAAAAGGTAATGCAACTCCTTCCTTTTCCAATCTTTTAGCAATAAGGGGGTTTATAATGATATAGTCTTTCTACATATAGATTACATTTTAATAGAAATATGTATATATTTTTGTTTATATGTCATGTATGTGTCTACTGAATTCCATTTCTGAACACATACAGAGATACTTCTACAGCCTCTCATTGTCTGCTTCACATTTTTTTTCCCCAGTGACAGTGGCTAAGGATTCGCCAAGGCTTTCAAAACTCAATTGCCCCCAAAAACCAACTGTACATCAGTATAGTGGTTAGAGCACTCATCCAGTAATTAAGAAATCCAGGTTGAATTCCCTTCTCTGCCCGAGAGACAAAAAATAAATAATTCTACCTATATCCTTCTAGGAGACAGCTCCTAGCTGCAGGTTGTACACTATTCCGCATGAAAATATTTGCCACTCTTATTTTTACAGTGTTCTATTTGGCTAGAAAAGAAGAAAGCTGTGATCAAGATTAATTGTGAGAGACAAGACAGGTACAGCAGAAAATGCTACTGCCTCAGTAGGCATCGGAGTACCATGTTCTAGTTTCCACCTTTTATTTTGAGTAAAACCATCAGATAGTACATAGATTTATCCTGAGAACAGGGACCAAAACTCTTGCCTGTCCTACAAGGCATGTCCACAAAGTTATACTTTTTCCAGCACTTGCTGGCTTACCATACAAAATAAAACACACACACGCACCCAGAAAAACCCAAACAGCAGCAATCCAAGTTAAGCTGACATAGCTTCAACAGGAGGAGGGGAGTGCGCCACCTTTGCTAGCAGGTGCCTATATGATTTGGGATCTCTCTATGGAGAATTATGATGCGAGTTTAACATTTTTCCCCCAACAGAAGGTGGGCGCAGAACTTGCATCTTCCACCCACTCCCTGGACAAATATTCAAACCATTCGGCTACAGTGGGAACATAGAATCATAGAATCATTAAGGTTGGAAAAGACCTCTAAGATCATCGAGTCCAACCATCGACCCAACACCACCGTGCCCACTAAACCATGTCCCTAAGCGCCTCATCTACATGTCTTTTAAATACTTCCAGGGATGGGGACTCAACCACTTCCCTGGGCAGCCAACAAGGACTGCAAATATCACATCCATTTCTTCCAGCCAGATATAGAAAAAAAAGAACACCCCAAAACATTCCTAGAGGTAAGAATTTCTGAGAAAACCAATAACTTAGTTATGTTGTGTGCACAGAAAATACCACCCCAACCCTGCTACCTGAAGATTTACTTTGAAAAATGCCTAGATTTTTGTTCCCAACTGGGCACAGATGTAAAATGACTGGGGTTGGACTACATGACCTTTAAGGGTCCCTTCATACCCAAACTATTCTATGATAAAACATGCAAATTCACACACATATAAAAAATATGGCAACTTCTCAGTATGCACAGACAGACGACTTTAGGCACCACAGGAGAGTTAAGATAATCCTTATTTTTTAAAGCAAAAACTGGAAGCCTGAGACTAAGACACTTAGAGTCTGTCTGTATCACAGTTCAGGGACCTAAATCTTTTATGGATGTTTTTCCAAGAGCATTAGTCATAGGTCTGCATGAAAAACCGTGATCACTGGAAGAACTCAGGCCTAAATCTAATGGGGGGGGGTGGGGGGGGAATGAAGTTCTACCTACAACAATTTTAAAATTAAAATAAACTCATGACTTACTCAAAAAGGAAACAAACAGGTTATCTGCACTGCATTTTTAACTGAGCATATGACAGTAGATGCTACAGGCTGTAGCATAGGAAGAATAGTTATTAACCCTAAGCTTGTTTAAAAAGAGAAGGGATCTGGATCCTTAGCTAGCAAGACCTCAACCAAAGGTTTGAAGAAAAAAAAAAAATAAAATAAAAAGAATGTAGAATACAATATGCCCCAGTTATTTTATATGCTTAAAAAGCAAATGGTCCCTCATCCAAACATCTATTGTTCAGAGCAAATCTGCCAACTAAACTTCTGTTTTGAGGAGCTCTAGCATACAGCATTTGCTACTAAGGCAATAAATACTGTGGGGAATATGTATAGCACATAATCATTTATGCCAGAAATTTGGAAATTTGGAGAATCAACTCCCCCCGAGAACTAAATTGTCCTTCACCAGTAAACACAGGGGGAAATTGTTATAATTTTATACCCACTGCATAACAAAATCTTTTTTATTCTACCCATCAAATTACTGTGTATCTCAGGGCACTCTTTTCAACTCTAAAATTATATTTAAGTGCCCTCGAAGTGGTGAAAAGTGATCCTTAAGTCAACTGCACTTATGAAACATACATTACTTAGACAAAGAGGCTATTACCATATGGTGCTGATACATTTCTAATTTTGATATACCTTAGCTACAGAAAGTACTTCAAAGGAAACATGAGGAAAAAAAAAAAATCATAAAGGAGTACTCTACTAGGAGACTTGGTTCTGAATTGACTTGACTAACAATCATGAGGTCCTGTACCCCTACTATTAGATACATTTATCTGTCATCTCAAAACTGATTTTCCTTAAAAATATTTGAAACTTCTTGCTTTCCACTTTTGTACATGCAGGACACAAATATTTTATTCTGAAGAAAATATCAGGTTTTATGATCAATTCTCTGTAATTCTATTAGTGTGACCTCTATCCAGTAAATGCTTGTATTAAAAAAAAAAAAAATTTGTCCTTCAGATCCATCTCCTGATAGCTTATAAGATATACTCCTTCACTGAGTTACTCTAATTTAATGCAAGCATAACAGGAAAATTGGGTAGAAGATACTTAAGTACATATTTTCCAATTTTCTAATTACATAGGCTTCCTCTGGGTCTTTGAAAGTACATTATTAGCATTTAAAGATTAAAACACATTACTTAATTGTGATTTCTCTACTATTTGTTAGGCTATTGGTCTGGAATGTAATCTTTTCTACATGAAGCAACTCATCACATATGTTAATCTACAACACTCAACTTGTAAATAAGTTATGTACTTAAACCAAAGCACAAATAGCATCAGAACATATCCCGTAACACCATTCTTTGCAATCTCATTTACTTTACACAATCCACTGTAACTGGGCTTGTGGGAGAGGGAGTTGGGTTTTTTCTGCAGGAATCATAAAAACCCTGGAAAGCTTACAACATCAAATTATGTGTCAGCTTTATGCAAAAGCATGAAATACAAACTGATAAAATATCGTATCTGTATTTAATTTGTATCCAAATTATAATAAGATCTTTGATGCATATTTTCTTTTATTTTGAAAATATTGCATGAAGATTTGTAAACTCTAAAGTAGCATACTTATAATCTGGTATTATTTTTATCTCTAGTTTTTCTTGATATAAACAACCAACAAAACGCAAATGCACTTATGCCCAGAGAACCTGACTCCTCACATTACACTGCCCTACTTTCCTGAACTCTGGCAGAGAAGCACAGATAAAATGCATACGAATTTATGCCCATACTCACTCAGCTGTTGCTGATGTTCACTGTTTTCGCTTGGGGAACCCAGATGAGGTCCTGATTCAGTGAAGCAGTTTAGCACCCCATCCAACCTTAAACCAGGGTCTCAGATTTCTTAACCACACCGGAAGTCAGTGCAAATATACTGTTACTTCCAAGCCATACCATTGAAGAAAATAAAAATTTCCACATTTAAAAGCATGCTTTTATTGTGCCTTGATGCTGCTCTTGAAGATGTGCGCTGGAGCAGAAGCAGCACTGACTGCTGTTAGTTAGAAAACTAACTCCAAAATAACATCTTCAGCTACAGACTGCCAAACTGCCTCTTCAGATGGTGTAGCCAATGTAGCTTCACCAGTATCTGAGAAACTACAGGCAGTTTTACACCAGCTGAGAGTCAGAACAGTTGAAGGTCAATCTTCTTGCAGTTTCCTCTTCCACTAGTGTACAGAGGAGAGGGTTTGGCCCTGCGTTCCACTTGCCAAGTCCACACTTCAGAGTAAACAAAACTCTTCAGACATCCTACTTTCACATTGTCCCTCTCTATTCCCATGTACAAAACATGACTTAGGCTATGCAAATGCAATGCTCAGCTTCTATTTCTGTGATGTAGATATGTAAGGATCAGCCTGCACTCTTAGCATGACTGCGATTGCAACTAGAGAAGCTATAAAGGAGGTTATATGAGAGACAGCTGAGCCAGACTACCTTACATCCTGTTCTCTTCAGGCTTAAAATGAGCAATACCTCCAGTTTTTAATATTTTATATTATATATACACCAGGTTAAGTCAATAGGGAAGATAACTGAAGTCGCAGCATATTTCTTACAGTTCTGAAGAGATTTTGTATTTTAAAAAAATTACAAAATTATGTTCTACATGCTATGTAATCTAAAACATACTTTTAGCACTACTAGTTTATCATTCTGTTCAAGGTGGTTGATGAACTGGCTGTCTTAAAAAACTTAACCATGTATTCAGCAAACAATTAGGAAAAAAAAAAAAGTTAAATTCATTTACAAACAGTCTTCCCCAAGCTCCATATTTCTTTCTTTTACCACCCTTGCCTACAATGCCTGCCTAAGGCTGTTGATCAGTTCTATCTCAAGTAACAGCAACCTAAAAATGGCTCTTCTTACTAGCAACAGTGTTCCAAGAAGCTCAGCAAAACCACACTAAGTTTTTTGAGCTTTACATGGTATCCGCTTGCCAAGCCTCCTAGCAGCACCAGAAGCACTGCAGTTGACTGTTCAGCCCCAGGAAGCAAGCACTGCATCAGTTTTAGTTCCCATACTATTCATCTCTCCAAACTTTGGGGCTATATTTTTCTTCCTTGCACAAATCATTTTTTGAAGAAGTGATCATTCAACTGCATTTAGTAGCATTCAGTTTCCAAACACCATTTTTTTTTTTAAGCTCTGAATAAGAAGGAAAAAAAGTGTGAACATGGGAAAAAAGTAAGTGTGAACATGGAAAAAAAGTGTGAACATATATACGTATGTACATGTGTGTGTATTTATAACTGCCTCTCATTTAAAACACCAGCATAATTAGATGTAGATTTCTGACTTGACTCCAAAGCAAGACATAGCTGTGATAGGACATTCCTGCTTCTTTCAGTCACTGAATACACTTCAAAACTCAGTGGAACAAGATGCAGGGGGGAGGACGTAACGCTTACTTCCAGAATATCTTTAAAAATAGCTTTTTCATATGAAAGGTCTTACAAGAAAAACCTAGTACAAAATCTCTCATAGATCCGTAGAAGAAATGAAGTATTGTATTTATCGGAGACAGAGTGCCCAGTAAAGAAGGGTTCCCGTGACACAGATTAAAATACTGGGTTCATGCAAACTAGCCAAGCCCTTACTCCATCTTTGTGAGAAAGCAGATAGATGCAAACATCACAACTTATTTAAAAACATTTAAATCTTCCAAACAGAAAAATACTAAGCTTTGTAATTACTTTTTTTTTTCCTTCTTTAAAGAACAAAACATCTGAATCTGTACTTAATTCTTGTTTTCAGTTGAATATCAAAAGCATTGAAACAACATCTACCCTTCCACACAGCGTCAGTGATCATCAGTCCAGGACACATATGCAACAGTACCGCAATATGTGCAACTGTGAACAGGTAGGCATGATGATGTCGCTCATCACCAACAAATCAGATAATAAAAATCTCAAACATACCGTAACGCTCTAACTACATCCTCCAGGGTGAGAGAAGAAAATACTTAAGTTTAGATTTTTCTAACAATTTCTGATGTTTTTACCCAAAGATCCATTCCGCTCCAAGCCCCTTCCTTTGTGCAACATCTAATTCCCGTGTTGCCCAGAAAACAGAAATTCAAATGCTATTTTTGTACCCAAGAGGCTGACAAAAACATTTTTATGATAGAAGGCAGCACACAAAATGTGTGTTACATCCAGTGTGTTGTAACTGCCAGGATAAATTTCAGAGGGCTTGAAAGATAAAACTGCTACTGGGAAAACAACAACCTCTTATTGCTACCTGGTTATCTACCTCATTAGGAAGAGGAAAGAAAAAAAGGGTTGTTGCAGACAAATCCCAAATGAAAACCAAAATGGGGCCCAGCACCCAGCATACCCAAAAGGAAAGGGATGATAACAGTGAAAATTTTAAGGCTAATCCAGGAATTTTCTCTCATGCCTTTTACGAAGTCTACCACTGTGATGCCTCAATCAAATATGCCCTTTCTGCCACTACTGTAATATAAATAACATTTTCCTTCCATTCCAAAACATATTTCCATGAATACAACAAAAGGAGAATGTACAGCACAGACACTGGCATTAAATATTGTGGTGGGTTGACCCTGGCTGGATGCCAGGTGCCCACCAAAGCTGCTCTATCACTCCCCTCCTCAGCGGGACAGGGGACAGAAAATATAACTAAAAGCTTGTGGGTCGAGATTAAGAGAGGGAGAGATCACTCGGCAATTACTGTCACGGGCAAAACAGATTTGACTTGAGGAAATTAGTTTAGTATTACCAATCAAATCAGAGCAGGATAATGAGAAATAAA
>NW_008794125.1:3858361-3861844 GCF_000699145.1 Aptenodytes forsteri | reverse complement strand
TTGGCTCTGTCGGACACAGGGGAAGCTTCTAGCAGCTTCTCAGAGAAGCCACCCCTGTAGCCCCCCCGCTACCAAAACCTTGCCATGCAAACCCAATACACCTTTCTACCTTAAAACATTTCTTTCTTTTTGTTTCTTGCTTCTGCTTGAGGCTAAAAAGTAAGGCCAACTCATGAGGCAAAGCTAGTATCAGTCCTTATATATTATTCATTCATTTCAGATGTACCAATTCCACCTCCGCCTCTGAGGGCGGATATGTCACTTCATAATAAAGCTCTTTCAGATCAGAAATCTAGAATTCTTATCCTGTTAATAAACCAGGATTTACACAACATTTTAGGGGTTCAGCAGTACATATTGTAAACTCCAAGCATAGGAGGACCTTTGAATCTGATTTTCACGAGGTAAATGAGAAATTAATAAAATGATTAATTTTACACTTTCTTTATAGACCAAGCATGATTTTCTGATAGCAAATTTAACATTATTCAACACTTTCAAGAAGTGCTTGTAATTCTTCTTAAAGAAAAAAAAAACACCTAATTTCTTTGCTTCCAGCTGGTTACAGAGGAGATAAACCACTTGCTTCAGACACCTAGCTCAGCTCCTTGTCATACGTAGTTACAACTGCAACAGATACTTGCAACTTACCACTTTCTTAAACAAGCCTCCTTTAGCTGCGCACATTTACCAGGAAAAAAGAAATTAGTGACACTTTCAGCACCTCTACATAGAAAAGGTTGCTAGAGATTTACTGAAAACAACACTGAAGATCACCCCTAGCAATATTACCAGAAAACCTAGTTTTGATCTTAAAATATTATGAACGCTTCAACTTCGGTTCACTAGGACTGCCCTTCAAATCACAACCACACCTTGACAGGCTTCCCCAGAATTACCTGACAACAGAATTCCAAAGTTGTTGCTTCCACTGGGTGGGACTACAAATGAAATAGTTTACCAAGTAATTTGAAAGTACACTCAAAAGAGAAACCTGAGCAAAATATTCATCTCAGTTCCCTCCTGTAGGAAAAGTCCCCTGTCAGTGTAGAAGCCTATGAACTCCCTTCCCTCACCACACAAGGTCAAGATCTTCGTATACTGAAGCTGTACGTTATGAGAATTGGCATAATATATTTTAACCATGTAGGCCTGAAGCAAAACCTTTTTTTTCATCTTGCCTAGAGGCCTTTCACGTTGTATGGTTATCTGTTACTAAGCAAGGCAGAATCCTTCAATCAGTAAAGCCACTTTAAAAACTCAACCTGGCAAAATGACAAGCGTTCATTTAATTGCATTTGTAGTCAACTTCCCCTCTCTTGCAGGTTCATAGGTAGGCTGACTACACTCCTTAGTACCCAAACTGACCACCACCTGCCTAAGTGCATTTAATAGATGTCATATTATGTTACAGAAACACGTATCATATGTTGGTTCATCAGATTTTATGCAAAATGACCCTTGTGTTACTCAAATCTGGACTCTTACGCAGAAGTTTTGTCCCTAGAGGAAAAAATAGAAAAAAAATTTGCCATCAATATCTAACAGTATCTAACAATAGACTGATTAAAGCAGAGTATGTGTTCTAATGCAGTATCATATTGGTTTGAATATCCAGAATAACTAATGAAAACTGTGGACAGTGACTTAAAATGCTAGTATTACAACGTGTTATCACACCTTCTGACAAAGACAAGCATTTACTAACACACTCTCGGCAGAACAATCTGTTTAACACAGGGGTTTTTTCCTGTAACAGTTTGCCTTGTATGCTTAAATGCCACTTGTTTTGCTTTGCCAACTAAACAGAGTAAGAGTTTAGTGTTTATACAGAGTACATTGGAATGTCAGGTGTTTATTTAATTGCTTTTGTAGCCAATTTCCTTGCCCCTCAAGGCTCATTAGTCAGTCATCTAATCATTCCATACAATAATGCACCCTCTGTGTTTCCTTCTTGAGTTCAGGAATGTATCTTCGTCTATGTTTCCAACAGTGGTGTCCTTCAGCTGCAACCTTTCTGAGGGTTTTTTGACTGGTTGCCAATGTTCCTATCTGTTCCGCATGGAGGTGGATTTCCCCAACTTCTATTCATTCTGTTCTACCATATACTTAGCCATCTGGTCAATAAGGTAACATAAAAAGACTGCTGTTTCATGAAAAAAATCTGTATGGCTTTGCAAGTAAAGGGTACGTTGCACCTGTCCACCTTACCATTTTACAAAGATGCCAGAAAGAAATAACGGAATACTACTGTGCTCCCTTCCAACTACAGAATCGTACCTGCAGTTAGGACAAGGCTGAAGGAAGTAACATAAAGAGGAGATGAAAAAGCAAGGTGATAGCTTTTGGAGTACCACTGAGCTGTGCATAAAGCTGTACCTGAACTTCACAATAAGAGGAGTCAACACTGGTTCCAGTCCTATTTAACATCTTCATTAATGATGTCAATGATGGGGCACAATGCGACCTCAGCAAATATACTGATGACAGAAAACTGTGAAGAGTGGCTGATACACCAGAGGGTTGTGCTGCCATCCAGAGGGACTTTGACAGGCTGGACAAATGGGCTGACAGAAGTGCAAAGTCCTGCACCTGGGGAGGAACAACCCCAGCATCAATATATGCTGGGAGCCAATGGGCTGGAAAGCAGCTTTGCAGAGAAGGCTGCAGGGGTCCCAAGTTGAACATGAGCCAGCAATGTGCCCTTGCTGCAAAGAAGGCTCGTGGTATCCTGGGCTGCATTAGGAGGAGTGGTGCCAGCAGATCGAGGGAGGTAATCTTTCTGTCTACTCAGCACTGGTGAGGCCACACCTGGAGTACTGTGTCCAGTTCTGACCTCCACAGTACAAAAGAGATCTGGAGCTACTGGAGAGAGTCTAACAAAGGGCTACTAAAATGATGGAAGGTCCTGGAGCATCTCTCACGTGAAGAAAGGCTGAGAGAGCTGGGACTGCTTAGCCTGGAGAAGAGAAGGCTCGGGGGAATCTCATCAATGTGTACAAAGATCTGAAGGCAGCGTGAAAAGAACACTGAGCCAGGCTCTTTTCAGTAGTGCCCAGTGACAGGACCAGAGACAACGGGCACAAACCGAAATACTGTTTAATATCTTCATCAATGACATAGACAGTGGGATCGAGTGCACCCTCAGCCAGTTTGCAGATGACACCAAGCTGAGTGGTGCGGTCGACATGCCAGAGGGACGGGATGCCATCCAGAGGGACCTGGACAAGCTGGAGAAGTGGGCCTGTGTGAACCTCATGAGGTTCAACAAGGCCAAGTGCAAGGTCCTGCACCTTGCAGGATACTGGGCACCCCCCAGTATCACTACAGGCTGGGGGATGAAGGGATGGAGAGCAGCCCTGCCGAGAAGGACTCGGGGGTACTGGTGGATGAAAAGCTGGACATGAGCCAGCAATGTGCGCTCGCAGCCCAGAAGACCAATCGTATCCTGGGCCGCATCAAAAGAAGTGTGGCCAGCAGGTC
>NW_008794125.1:3837481-3858129 GCF_000699145.1 Aptenodytes forsteri | reverse complement strand
GAATGGCTTTAAACTAAAGGGGGGTAGATTTAGACTAGATCTAAGGAAGAAATTTTTTACGCTGAGGGTGGTGAAGCACTGGCACAGGTTGCCCAGAGAGGTGGTGGATGCCCTATCCCTGGAAACATTCCAGGTCAGGTCATCTGCCCAGAGAGGTTGTGGAGTCTCCATCCTTGGAGATATCCAAAAGCCATCTAGACATAGTCCTGGGCAACCAGCTCTAGGTGGCCCTTCTTGAGCAGTGGGGTTGGACCAGATGACCTCCAGAGGTCCCTTCCAACCTACAACATTCTCTGATTAATTTCAAGCTACACTGTATGTAAACACACACAAAACCAAACCAAAAGAAAACCACCACCAAGCAAAAAACATGCCTCGAAGAAAAATAATAATTTGGTGCCCGAGGTAAATAGTAGACATCTGTAGACTGGTAAGCCAGCAGGCAAACTGTATTTTCAAAGCTGAGTTTCCATTCAGTTAACCAGCTGACTGAGAACTCTTTGGAATCCACTTTTCAAAGAAACTGACAACGTGTCACTAAATTAAAACAGGACTAAAGAAATGCTTATTTGTTTAGTATTTAAACATCAACAAACGTTTAGGTGGAATTACTATAAACATTCAATAGCTAAACACTGAAGAACAACAACTGCTGCTGTTTGCACAGGGACAGCCGTCCAGCTGACAACATACTATCAAGAATATGTATTTCTTCTTTTTTGGGGCTGGGGGGAGGGTAAGGAGAGAGAAATGAACTTTTTTTGACTAGAATTCTAACAGAATTGGGGCTTGAAAAGCACCCCATTGCTAGCTACTTGGAGCGAGAAATCACCCATGTCATGCTCTGCAATCCACAGAGCACTGCAGATACTCCAACTGCTTCACTCTGCTCTTTACTGCTACATAGGCAGTGAACAACAACATAAAACTAACTTTAGTTTACTACATGTTGGGGGTTTTAATTCCACAGCAGAGCAGAAACAAGGATAACAGGAGCACTGCAAGTAATCTACACGCAGACGTAGAATTTATGACAAATACGATTTTGGATAAAAAATGGTGTAGAACTCTCCTCACAATGGAAAAGTGGCTAGTCTGAGGTGCTTTGGAATAATTATAATATAAAATGAAAAGCTTCTTCGTGCATTATATTACTTAGTTGAGCTGGAGTAATTCTCCTGAGTTTCTCTTTTTAAATCATGATAGTGTGTTAATGAAACTTTCCAAGGAAACTTCAACCACGGACAGGTGAAACAAATTGCTGCTAACCCCTTCACAATGAAAGTCACCATGGAAGTAGTATTAAATTGGTATCAATACCATAGGGAAGAAAACTGATGATTCAAATTTAGGGTTATATTCAGTTTGTAAGAATATACTTTACACAGCTTAAGATAAACTTAACTATTTTAGAAGCCCAAAATCCAGAATCCGAAGAGTTTATTGCAAAATCTCACATTATTCTCAATATAATATATAAAGTGTGTATCTTAATTTAAAAAATAATAATTAATAAACAAATCAGTCTTTTGTTTTAACTGCCCCCTAAAGATATTTTTATCTCTTTTTTTGTCCAATATCATGAAGAACATACCAAATCTTGTTTCAGATCCTAGAGGTTACTCTCAAAGGGAAGAAACAGATATTGTGAATATCCAACTCATCTCATGGGGTGCTCACACTACTGTCTGCAGCTTACCAAATGCAAATCTGACCATTCTGAGCACCACGTGTACAACATGCAAACCAGACTATCGCTTGCTGCCAGACCCTGAGGACGCTCTGGCTCATTCCCAATTCAGCAACCTATCTGCTCAGCAATGCAAAACACTGCTCTTCACTAATACACATTTCAGTTCCAGGTCAGTTTGCTGACTTTCAAAGCTTTACATAATGGATCTCAATTCACCTCTCCCACCATGAGTTAGACCACACACACCTCAGCTAAATTTCACTGCAGTGGTGGGCTTGCTGGTTAACCACGTCCCAGGAAAGCTTATGCAAAACTGAACCTTCACAGAAGTGGCTGTCAGAAAAAAATATTAACAACCAACTATCCTGCTAGAGCTAAATGTAAAAACCACTACTTCGTCCAGCCTTACCTAATAATTTGTAAAAACAGGTAAGCATCATCTACAGATGAAGCAAAAGATCATTTTCCTGCTTTTCACCATAGGGAGGGAATACAGTCTCATACTGCAGTGATGAGGTCCATGTAACTGCACAGTTAACTTGTTTTAATTAAACAAGTTACTATCAGCTTTAATAGTCTCCTTATATATGCCACACAGAATAACGCATTTCTTGTGATTTCTGGGACAGTCACAACCCCGATGAGACATATTCTGAATAACAGAGCCATATAATCTTCTCCATAACTTCTATCCAATAGATCAGTATTATGTTACTAAAATATTGAAAAGCCTCTCCTCTCTCACCCTTCTTTCACTGGTATTAAATCATTCTAATACCAACAGCAGCTAAAAATACTTCTGCATTTTTTATATATGTAGAACATACCAACATGCCTAACAATTTGGGCAAAATAAGTCTGTCTCAGGATGGAGTATCTTTACATTTGGGCAACTGAGTGGCTCCTGCAGCCTCGGTAGATATTCTGTTTGTTACTGAACCAATCAACTTGCAAACTGCTGAACCAGAGATAGCCGGGCCTTTGAATAGGGTACCGCCGTATGATGTCTCCAAGGGACTATTTGAGTTGAATGCAATAGGCTTGTTGACTGTGCTTTTCTGACATGAATAAACAACAGCCATACAGCCTCAGCTCCCAAAGATTTGTTTCCAACTTGCCAGACAAGATCACTATCCTTGCAGCACCATTACATAGGGCTCCATAGGCCTAATCTTGAACCAGTTTTTCTCTTAAAAGAAATCCCTCCATGGGCACACATTTCTTGTATACGTTAGCCTTATGAACAACATTTTTCTTACTTGGAAAATCAAGACTTCTCCCCGCCCTTCTTTTTAAATGAGGACTAAGCCCCAAAAATTAATTCAACAAGTAAGAGAAATTTACTGAAGACAGTGAAGAGCATAACATACAAAGCTTAAAGCACTTAACAACACTGCCTAAACCCGGAAACATTCAAGTTTGCCAACAGCTTTGTGAAAAATCATCCTTTATTTCCCCACTACAATACCTTGAGTCGGAGAAAACTATAAGTGTCATGTGCTGCCCTTTTTTTTTTTTCTCTAAATCAGTAGCTGCTTACAGATATCACTGCAGGTATTTAACTATTTAAAATTAAATCTCACATTAAAAACAGTGCCTCATTCGCAGCTAGACTGAATACATCTCAGATCTGTTCCCAGGATGAAGTAAACCAGTCAGCAAATCACATTCTCTTACTTCACTCAAAGTGAGTGGAATCATTCTTCTGTAGAACACAAAGAAAGTGTGGCAGAGCAGAAGTCTTTCAGTATAACATAGCACATCAATGATCAGCAGACAAAAGAAAAAAAAAGAGATTATTTTCTCCTACACTATGTTGCTTGCTAGCACAGCATCCTCAATAGAAGTCTAGCATTAACTTAAAAACAAAATGAAACATTTTTTACATCTCCTGCTGTGGTCTCTATCCCGTCTGTATGTCCAAATATAACTGGACAACATAAAAAGAAATATGTTGTCTTTAAAGGGTTAGAAATGGGAGCAGGAGTCAGAGTAGAAATGTGAATTTGCATTCTGGTAGGTAGCAAACAGCCCTGACCACGACTGCAGAAACTCCAGCAACGATGTTTCTTCCAAAACCATTTAGCACTCCAAACAAAGCTTACAGTTACCGGAATTAAAGATCCATCCACTCCCCATCTTTCATGAAACACGAACAGTAGGACTACTCAAAATCTACTCTCTAAAAGAGACATGGAAGAGACAGAAGTCCCCAAATGCCAAGGCCCCTGCCTCTCTCAGTCCTCTGCCTGTTTACTCAGCAGTTCCCTGAGGCTGATTCCCCCCGTCATTACCGATCTCCTGAAGCTCAGTACTTTCTTCCCACCATTGTTAATGAATAAGAACAGTTACAGCAAGAAAGGCAACAAAAAGATGGGTCTTACTAAGACATGGTGTAGCCAGTGTCTGTGCCAGGCACTGCCAGCAGGCGGAGAGGACCTGCCATGGGCTGACGGCGGCTCCCATTCCCCGTCCCCCTGTGCTGCTTGGGAAGGAGAAGGAGGTGCAGGAGTCAGGAAGGAAGGAGTGAAGTTGAGTCTGGGAAGAAAGGGCGGGCGGGAGACGTTTTCAGTTTTTTTCTTTCTCACCATCCAACTCTATTTTAATTGGCAATAAATTAAATAAAGTTGACTCTGTTTTGCCCACGAGGACAACTGGTAAGTGATCTCCCCATCTTCATCTCGACCCTTGTGGGCACCTGGCCACCAGCCAAGGTCAACCCAGCACACACGGTGACACTTTTACCACACTAGCCAGTCACTTACTCTAGTGCCATAAAGCCAGTTTGCTTGGTACTAAAATCATCAACAATGTTTTAAGGGAATAGGTTGAAAAGAAAGATTGTGTTTTAGACAGCTTAACTTCTCCAAATAATCACAATCATATTGCTGACCCTCAAACTGATCTCTGAGCAACAGCTGCTAATAGAGAAACAGCAGTGCTGGTGCATGTACCTTATGTTGGTGGGAAACAAAAGGACTAGCTAAAGGTCCGGTAGGATAATTGTATTACTAGTGATATTTACTTCACCTGTTCTTCTCTATTTGTATGTCAAGAGACTCATGTTTTTGACGTCTTCTCTCAAGCAAGTTAACCCTGTCGGTTTCTTCTACCTTGTAGCCATTCCATGTGCTTTACGCAAGCAATGCAGGCATGAAGAATATGCTTATTGCAATGTATGTCAAGAACTCCCCGTGATGTGCAGCTCACAGGGATGGTGAGTCATACCGCCTCGTCATCATGCAGTCTTGACACCTCCCGTATGAGAAAGAGTGGAGTGAAACTTTGCTTTTCTAAAGTATTTTTATAGTTTTCAGTTTGGGGTCTTCTCTTCAGGAAGTCTATGAATTCTATTTGGAACAAATAAAAGCACATTAGCACAGGATAAATTTGCATTTGTGCTCAGAAAGAGTAGTCTTCATTTACCTAGAACGTGCAATTTCAGAATTTAAGTCTCTATTGCTTATTAATGCTTCTAAATCATCTGTGATTTGAATGCAACTTCATTCATGCCACAGCTTTCAGAGCTCGTTTTTACTTAGCGGTAAACTTGTTTTTACTTTTGAGATCAAATCTGTTGAATATGCAGTGAGCATCTGGACTTTCAGCAGAAGGACAAAGCATGCAGCAGTGGAGCAGAAGTTGCACAACTGAACATACACACCACTGTAGTGGTGGGGCAGCAGGCAGGGCAGTTGCAACACTTCGGCAAAAGCTGCTATTTCCATGGTCCGAAAAAAAAAAAGGTACTGGAC
The DNA here is from genome assembly GCF_000699145.1 of Aptenodytes forsteri. NCBI lineage: Eukaryota > Metazoa > Chordata > Aves > Sphenisciformes > Spheniscidae > Aptenodytes > Aptenodytes forsteri. The sequence continues at coordinate 3,852,681 of NW_008794125.1, read as the reverse complement.
ATGCAAAATTTGGAGGAGAGGGAGGAAGTTACCTATTAAGCGAGAATGCAGGGTTTCCTACAGATTTGCGTGAGATCACGAGAGAGATCTACAGTCTAGTTGGTTGCTTCCCCATTCCCAGTGCAATTGAGAGAAGGCTGTCAAGCACCAGACTGTGAAGGAAGAAGAGGAAAGAGTGCAGAGGTGACCAATACACATGGTGTCCTGGAGAGCCTTGGTAAAGGCAACTGTGAGGAATTAGGAAGGATAAGAAATTGCCAAATTAAAAAAAACTTTAACTTAAAAGTTTTTGCTGAATTTTGTTGTTAAAACTCAACTGCAATCAGAAGTTTTACTGCTAGAATATCTTATAATCCCTGTGTTATTCTGATGACTCCATATTATTTCTGCATATATGAAATAACGTAGTTTGGAGAGAACAGATTAAGGAACTCTCTAGACTTTCACTACAAGGCCGTCTCCCAAATCACCTTATACGGAAAATTGTATCATAGATTTCATAATCCACAGCTTGCCATGCTTTCAGCAGCCATTTCTGAAGACACTGCAGCAGGGCTGCTTCTGCCAGGGAACTACAAGTATGACATCTGTGAATGTTTCCTGTGGAGTTATCAATTCTATCTTCCTATGACACATCACCTTTACAATACCTCATTTTACTCCTATGAGGAGGATCACATTTTTCATTTCTTTCAGGAAGAGGAACGTATATTGAGATGCATTCTTCGTTTGGTTTATTTCAGTTTGTTCACCAATTTCCATATTAGATGACTATTTCTCAATAAGTTACTTGCCCATTTTCATCAAAGCACCTGCCACGCTTTGCACTACGCTTCCGCTGCACAGTCTTTTTGACATTCTGCCTGGCAAGCCTCCTAATGAACACAGTCAAAGAGACACTCGGCTTTTGGGGAAGTATTTCATGCTGTTCTTACAGGAAAACTCACAAGCTCTACGCGTTATATTTCAGCATACAGAGATCCGATTACGCTAGTAAACTCTACCTATGTGTTTGTTTCAATAAACAGTCTATTTCAAAATCTATTTCTAGAAATGTTTTCAATGGGTTGGGAAAAAATCTCAAATTGCAATAAAATGAATTTAAATGTATTTGAGGGCACATGTTAGCTACAACTCTTGTTTTTTTCAAGGGTGCGGAAAATACCACAACACATCTCTTTCTGTATAGTTTCACAGGCTTTTATGAAGCTACCGAAGTCAAAATTAACAAAGTTGATGCCATTAGATCTATTACATATAGCAGAAAATTTGAAGTTGCATTAATTTTGTGTACTACAGTTGACCATATCCATCTAGACTTGTATACACTTCCAACAAGCTTTTAATGTTTTATAGATCATTTTAGAGTTTAGATTTATATAAAATACTAAGTTTTGAGGAATGAGAGTGTATAATTATTGTAACAGCTGCCATTTTTCTGGAAATTTCAAGGCTTAAGACCATTTGTAAACTGCAGCCATGACCAGTACCTATTTCAGTTCAGACAAACAGTCGGGGTCCTGAAGCCTGTGTCTGTATAACATCTATCATGATCTAGAACAGCACCTTCTTATCAGACCAAAGTACAAATGGACAACTGGAGTATTTGTAAATATGTGCAAGAACACGAAAATTAATTCAAAGCAGTCTTTGACATCTGTAATCTTTATTAACTAAGAGCTTATCTGGAACAGGAAGTATTGTCAGAAGCTTTATGCATCATTTTTTTTAATAGTTTTCCCATTAATCTCTTCCACAAAGTACAAATGCATACACGTAGGAATGTGTAAATTCTAATCTAATGAAAGTTGTATTCCAAAAAAAAAGAAATTTATAAATAAAGTTTGAAAAGTTGTAAGATCATTGTTAATATGTAACTGATCAAAATTAATTTCAAGATTTATTGTATTACTTCCTCACTATCTTGACAGCAAGACCGCATTTTCAAACATTTACGTATGAAGTACATGGACAAAATAAACAACTCAGTCATTCATCTGCTCTCAACTTACATACATCAACATATAGATTGAATGAGTGAGCTTTGCAAGCCACATGTAAATGCTCACATTTGGTACTTTGATCCATATGTGTATATTATCATAAGAAAACCAGCTCCCTTAGCTTACCTATTTGTAAAGCCTACACCTTCATAAATAAAACTTCCATATGCAATAAAACAGAAGTTGTAGTAACAGTCTTTCAGGTTGACCATGAATTTCAGTGAAATGCAGTTTTTTAGAACTGTTAAGTATGTTAAAGCATGATGGAGATTCCACCCGTTTTTGCTAAGAACCTGATTTTCAGGAGTCCAAGGTGTAATAGGACTGCCAGCTACATAAGAAAATTAATTACATATATATTTTGCAGGTTTTCAAAAGGCATACTCAGGAGGCTGTTAATAAGAGTCAACTATCAGAAAGTGCTTACATTGCCATGGAAGAAAATATGTCAAAACAATAAATAATACTGCTGCTTATTTTTTTATTCAGTGGTGGAAAAATACTTTTTGCTTTTTATTTTCACTACAAAAAGAGAAGATAAATAAATTTTCAACGATTACACATGCAGACCCTCAAATCTCTACATTTTCCCTTTCTTTTTTCCCCCTACACTAAAATGAAAAGAGAACTATAATTTTCTAATTTCTTCCATTCAGCTCCAGGCGAGCAAGCCAAACCCTGAATTAAATTACATTAGTATATAATGCAAAAAGTTGCTTAGAACTAACTGAAGCATGATATTTAACAGGATTTTGGGTGTTTATCAGCATCTCTAGAAATAGCATTAAGGGCAAATGCAATAAAACCACTCTTTGAAAATAAGATAACCTTATTTCCAGAACTACAACCTCAGTAATGCTGGGGTGTTTTTTTTTTTTAACTCCAGAGGTAAGTATCTTTCTTATCTGTTTTGCCCGTCTCGGTTCTCATTTGCATGATCTGAAAATCATGCGAAAAGTCTGAGATGAGAAGAAACAAGGAATAAGTCACAATAAATAGGTCTTGCATGTAAAATAAACTCTTTAAGATGACAGAGCTTGAAAAGAGGGTTGAAGAAAGAGAAAACGTAAAATAAATTTCTGCTTGGAAATGTAATTAAAAAGCCTGAAGTGACCACTACAGTATTTTATGACTGTGAATTTACAAAAAAAGAACACCCCGAGCCGAAATCTACATTAGCTCCCTAAAAGAAGCTTAAATAAATAGCCTTTTGTCTTCCGACAGGATTCTTACCACTTCTTTCAACACCTAACACATCGAGGCACCAAGTGCTCCAGGTAACCGAAACTGGAAATCATGAGATTTACCCTTCTGGCGTTGGTGGTGCTGGCTAAGACGAACAATGGTTAAAATTATCAGACTGAGACTGAGGTATTTAAGTTTTATGTTAGGAGAAACAGAGGTATCTTCTTTGAGGTACAGAATATCCCTCCTTAAAGAGACAGTACTGACAAACACAGGGAGAAAAACAAAACCAAAAACTTCAATGGGAGTTTGAGTCTTGTCTCTGTGCTACCAGCGTAACATAATCTCAGGATTGAGTTTGGATTACCTGTCAGTCGGCTGCAAACTTCCTTCACGTGGGCTACAGGTTCCATCTGTTCATCCGTACCTTATAAAAGCACCATCTGCTCACCGCCCTAAAAGTGCAACCTCGCAACTTTCCACGATGTTTAAGCCACCGTTTTAAAAACTGAGGTCAGCTTAATATGGCGAGTACTCCAGACTATGAATTCTGTATCCTCTCCTACGGTATGGCATCATTTTGCACTTTCAGAGGAGGGAAAGGCTTCTCCACAATGTCACAATGGTATTGATTTTGGAAATACAAAGAAGACAAGAAACAGCTCATCTGGTTTTGATTACCATGTATAAACAGTGACAAAATAGTCTCCAAATTAGAGAGACAGATTTGATTAAACACATCAGTGTTCAAACACACTCACTAGCTACGCAAACAGAAAGCGCGCCAGCATTTCCAAAATGCCTCAGAATATACGAAGGAAATCTATACAAAAAAAGTTCTACAGAGGAAAAAAAAAAGTTCAATTAGAAACTAAGGCGCTATACTATCAATAATATATCCCCATTTAGCAAAACATTTTAAACTATGTCCTTTAAGCAGTCTGATGAGTCGTTACATACAGGAAAAGCTAGTGCGTACATGGATGTTGTGCCAGCCAGGTCTAGAAAACAGAAAGGAAAAAAAAAACCTTTTCAGTAAAATATTTGAATTAAACAGACCTGCATCAGTATAGTGTTACAACACTTCTTACTTCCTCCCATATTATTTAATTCAAGGGAAATTACTGTTTAAAAACAAAAGGGCTATATGACAAGAACATACTGACATCTGCTGGCATTCTATAAACGCTTTTCTCTAAAGAGCAGGATTTAATGCCCTCAACATTTTTTTCTTATCTAATGGGGCTGCATAACAAATTAACGTTGTCCATATCTGAATATGACAAATTAAAATACTATTCTGTACTTCCAAATGTTAAAGGGTGCGCGACATTCTGTAGCTAAACAGCCTACACAAATATACTTCTTTTCCATATTTGATTTCTAAAGTATCACAGGAAATTATTTTTGCCTAATTTGTATAAAGATGCTCAGTGATAGGGCAGACAATTTACATTCAAATAATTATTTCCCTAATTCCTTTGCCAACAAAAGACTAGTATTTCCAATCTACTATCCAAAGATGTAACTATACCTGTCACTCAGGCAGGGCTCATAATGGTACGTATTGTTTCACAGTAATGGTTAGCAAATTAAAAGAAGAGATTCTATTTGTATTACCACCATAGCAAAAGGATACACGTAAAGACAACACACTAATCATCTAGCAAACCACATATTGAAAGTGGTACCTAAATACACTGGAGAAGATCCATTATCTCTTATCATTCAACACAATCAACACAGGTATTTTGATAACCAGAATATAGTCCAGAAGACTGAACAGCTTTCAAATCTACAGCATGCAATAGTCAGAAATTCTAGTTAATGCATATAGTTCCTAAAGCAGCTCTAATTTGGCATCACTGTGAATATGGAATATTCTGTAAATCTTCATGCACTTCTAAACTTATTATTTGAAAAGCGTGCGATATATTCATTTAATACTTGCTGTTGGAATCATAGCTTAACATTTCCTCCCTCATGTGTGCTATAACACAAAGTTATGGTTGATAATTCAAACGCAAAATAGAAGGAATTCAAAATTATAGTTCATGGTGTCAGCAACTCAGATGTGTTGCACATAGATACTGAGGCATAAATTTTGTATTAGAAACAATGACACAAATCATTAAATATGAACAATTGCCAAGCTGTGCTTAGTGGAAATCATACATACCTTCCTTAATATTTTTGCATTTCCAAATCAACTGTCAGCTGCAAGGTCAATTCCTTTTATGAGCTCATTAGCTATATACATTTCATAGATGTGAAAGGATAAATGAAAACACCAAATTCACCTAATTCATTATTTCTGTGTATTTTTGCTGTATGCATTTGTGTATTTTACTGTATGCACTAACCAGCATCTTATTTCTTAGGCTAGACATACTAGAAGAAGTGACAGTAGTTTTTAAACATGAAAAAATACACGGCTCTCTCCCTTGCAAACGTTTAACTGAAAACCTTACAGCCCATTAGAAAACTAGATAAACGTGGTTCTGACAAGAAGAAGGAGAAGCAGTACCAGCTTGTCTGGCTCACAGCTGTATGTCTCAGCCATAAAGCAGTGGTTCATGTAACCTTCCACTCAGAGGAAGAAGACCATACACACCAACCTCTTAAGCAAACCAAACAATAAACAGCAATGTAAAATCAAGCACTGATAGCTTCCCAAGAGCTTGCCAGGGAACAGAGCTGACTACCACTGACACACAGAGAGGCCCAACAACAGAGCCGTAAGCATTTATGCACCAGACACAGCATCAGCACAAGAGCAAGGAATTCATAAGCAATTTCACAAGAACCCAACTACTCACATACTCCGTAGTAGACGCTATCCAATTCACATGTTCAACTATTGGAAGAAACACACAGGTCACCTCGTGACATCAGTCATGCCTCTCTTGTCGCCAGTCTGTCCATCTTTCATAGGTGTGCACACTTCCAAGGTCCTAAGATGAGGCATTTCTTACTCTTTCAGCATCGTGCCAGGAAGGACCACCCATACTGAAGTGTCAAGCTGCTGCAATAGTACTGCGTTATAACATTCATTTGGAATTCACTTTCAATTTCCTCATTTGAGAGAGTTTTATTAAATTATTTAAACTTCTTATATATTAAACATCAGCAGAGCAAATTATTAAAAAGAAAAAAAAGAAAAGAAAGGGGAATATGGTAGAATATGGTATTATCCTCCTACTATATGGTATTAATCCTCCTATTCTTTAAAACGTGATTCCAGATTCTTAAAATCCACAGATGACAACAGCCAGCCTTTCAGCAGAGTGAGAGAAAAAGCGCATCCTTTGGAGATCCCCAAAGCCAGTCTTTGACTACAGGATCACTGGTTTCCCCCAATCAACCCAGCACATACTACCGCCACAGTCACTGCACAAATATCGGTCCCGAGACATTAAAAAAAAAAAAAAAATTAGACCAGCTTTCCTCTCAGCAATTCAGAGGACTCGAAATGCAACAATCCTCAATGGTTCAAGCTCCACTATGAACTGCTCTGATGTGTATCGGCAAAACTAATGAGGGAGGTAACAAGAGGAGCCCAAATGATACAAGATTAAAAGACACCAACAGTGTTCCTCTTCCCTGTTATGATCAATATTATTTCCTATTGATTTAAACGAGAGAAGGTCTGTAGCTCTTTAGACTTACTTTGGAAACCTTCAAAGAAGATGAAACTTGAGACCAAACTATACTGCATTTTAAACAGCAAAATAAACAGCAAATGCAGTATGAGGTGTTAGTACAATGTAACTCAGCAAGTCATTTTTTATGGCAATGTGGAACACACATTGGCTAAGGATGTGCTTCTTAAAAGATAACAATGCTAAGATCTACTAATATGACAGGCACAGTGCTTGATTTAAACACATTTACAGGAATAAAGATGCCAATTTACGACCTAAAATTTACCTCAACTAATAAAGATGCATCCACTTACGCAACTAAAAGAGCATTCATTTATAGGCAAAGTGTAACTCTTTCATAGCAAAGCACAGACAGCTACAGGTGCTGAATAGTTTGATTTTGGCAAACAAAAGTCAGAAATAAGTAGAAAGGAAGAGTTTATCACCTAGCTCACTTGCTCTCAATTTCTACTTTACTTGCACATATTATTTCCTTGTGAACAGTATGATCATGTACCATGAAACAGAACTATTCTGAGGACTAGAGCAATCATTATTTCAATCTAATTTGTATTTTAATCAACTCTTGAGCAACTTGAAATATATTCTCACTTGAGAAAACTTTAATAAATAAATAAATAAATTTTTTCCACATTCAAAATTTGTGTCCAATCTTTCTGCTTCTTGTACAATCAGTGACAAAATATTTAATGGCTTCAGCAGGGAAACAATTTTTACTATTGTAAAATTTACTATCCACTAGAATATACTTACCTTAGAAATTTGGATTCACATTTTAGTCTACTACTTTGTAACAGTGCAAATACAGAAAGAGAAAAAAAAGTCTGTTACTTTTAATATCACAGGAAACTTCGTAGTTTTCCTTTATTTTGCCTGCTTGCAAAGCTTTAATATAGAGAAGCATTATATTGACTATTAGATATATTTATTAAGAACTGCATCTTGTTTAAGACATGTTTATAAAGCAACACTGATATTAAGAATTATTCATGCCCTATTATTGTTATTTTCTTCAACAACACAAAAAACCCCAATCAATAAAAAAACCCCACAACAAAAACCCCACCACACCAAAATGTCAGGCATACAATGTCAATCAGACATCAACTGCACAGCAGTTCACGACGTAGACCCTGACAAGATCATCAGAATTTTAACTCTGTGGTCACCACTGTAAAATAAATTTGCTATTCAAGCCCAGATAACAGTGCTGATTGGAAGAAAGGCGCTGGTACCTGCATTACCATTAACTGTTGAGAGACTTGATTTTTACCTGTATTACTGTTACTACTGCTAATTACAGAAAAAGTAGTTGAAGAGCAGCCAAGGAGACAAGAGTACTCTGCAACTTTCCTCTGAAAGCCAAATTATCTAGAGTAAGCCTGAAATACAACCACACAGACTTCCTAGCACTGCTGCCCGCTGTTTGCCAGGCAGCGTATTGAAAACTTCAGCTTCTGGAATCAGAAACACAAGCCAGAGATATTAGACATTTTGAGGAAGAGACCTCCTCTTTGTACCATTCACAATGAAGCAAGCGTGCAAAACATGCGATACTGACAATTTTGGTATTTGGCAAGAGTTCAGTACTTGTAACGACCAGGGGAAACCCAATCGGTCTCCTGTGGAGGCAGCTGCAGACTAACATATTATCACGATGGCAACGGAGAAGAGGTCATCAGGAATTGAAGGAGCCATTTGGAGAGTGTCCTAAATTAAGGAGTGGGAAAAGGGGCTCTAATATCACGGAAAGATCAGGAGGATACCTAGATCCATTAATCTTCCTGCTGGGTCACTCCATGTGGCTCAATTCAAACTGCACTCAGGGACTTCCTTAGCATTTATATTGTTGCAGACTTAAAATGGGTATCACCATGTGGTAGATGACATTTTAGGTAGCTCATCTCCGATGCTGGAGGAAAGGACATTTAAGTAACTACTCACATACACAGTAGACTGTCTGTAGTGGAGCGAGGTTTGGTGGTTTTTTTCCCCGATCCTAGAGCTTCACTGTAGAGTTTCGTTGTAACAGAAGATACTATTTCATCATATTGCCTGTGACACTGATCAGAGACAACCACCCAGTAGCGTAACTTGAAACTGATGCTTCAATATGTTTTCCCACCAAAGAAGCAAGACTGTAAGCTCTGTGGTCAAGGACTGCATAGACTATGCTGCATCCCAAGGCAAAGTGTTACAGAATTACATAAATCTGAAGACCAAAGATTATTCTGAAACCAGTGTTTAATACTATATTCTATATTTTCATATAGGGACTGTTTACAGGATCTTCACTTACTATCAAATTCATTTGCTTAACAAACTATCTGCATAATATTGCATAATCCTTAATTTAGGAAAAATTGCGAACTGTGGAAAAAAGTGCATTTTTTTGCCAGGGCAGACAAAGATATCAATATTGGCTCTGACAAAGACTATCAAGCCTTTTTCCTGGATTAGTGCCATTCAACATTGTCTAATTTCTCTCTCCCCAAACTATAAAATGTCAATCCTCTACAACATCTGGTGAAAAAAATCAGACATCTAAGACCTATTTAACAAAACAACAAATTTAAAAGATAAAAGCAGAAACTCAGGAACTGGCTATCCAAAGGAAGAGTAATGCCTTTTCATCAGCCAAACTATTTTTGTGAAAGACAACTGTCTTTATACAATGGACAGATATAAAAGATATGTTTTTTCAAAACAACAAGACAACCACACAATATTTTATTTTGAAATCCAGGGCTCTGAATCTGTTTGAGGTTCTCAAAGGCTTAACACTCATTTTGCTGCCAAAATAAGAAACTCCACAACAGACTGTGAGTTTTTGTAAGACAATAGTGTTACCTATGTAACTTTTTTCTGCATGTGTTTTCTCATGTGTAAGCTACAGAGATTTGAAAGATAAAAAAGCCACAGAACACCCAAAAGAGACTACAGAGCAACCTAGGTCCAAGGAAACCAACTGCAACTGCCTTGAGCTTTCCCACCAGAGCAGTACATGTAAATTTACTACTGTTTTATATCATGTGATGATGGTGTTGATTTCAACACAGCAAAACTTTTGTCCTGTTATTTTTAACTCAAGTACAACTGTCCAATACGACTGCACTTCCTTCCACCTGTATAGAGGTGTTCTTCCACCTTCTCTACAATTGCTTTAACTATGAGAATACCTTGATCTGAAATAGTGGCACTTCTTCATTTAAACCTCCCACATTTCCTACACACATTTTCACATACTCACACCTTCAAAAGAGTACGCATTCAGAGTTGAAATTTTCTACGTCAAGTTTGAGTTTCCTGAATTTCTCAGGAAAAAAGTAGCTTCTTATTGTTCTGATCATACAATATTTGCTCACATCTAATACAGAGCCTGAACTCAGAGACAATAAAATGCCTAGAAAACCTTTGGAACCAGCAATCAGAAGAACAAGATCCTATGAGTGTCCTTACCAAAAAAAGTACATCAGCATGTATTCATTCTTTATTACATTCTAAAAAATCCAATGGAAAAGTGATTAATAAATGCCTAAAAGTAAAGGAAAAGTTTGAATCACAATTAGCACCGTGACAGACTCAAGATCAATGAACTACAAAACATAGCAGAAAGCTGAGATTCACTAACTCCAGTTCTCGCTACCATTTGTTTAATGATGAGAAGCTTAAAAAAATAGCAATTGCTTGAAACATATTCTAGACTGTTTCCTTGTAATTCCTTTTTTTTGAATCATAACCTCTTCTTTTTGTACCCTAAACTTTCTTGGTCAGGGGTTGTACACTGGAGGACTGAAACCAAGTGTGTTGCAAACCGAGAAAATCTGTATATTTTTACAGTATTTGTAACGCTGGTCACAAACAGCTGCATCTGGCCCTACAGTCATCATTATCCCATTTATCTTAAAAGTGATTTAGCTTTGCATGTTTGCCCTTTAACACAATCCAAGACTTTCAGCTCAACCTGCTGTAACAATATTCCCTCACGCCTTCCTATCTGAAGCAGAGAGGCAATTATTTTAATGGGTATGAGTTTGCTCAGTCATTTTTACAAAATCTCCCTGTCTGACTGCAGCCAGTCTCCTGCTGACAGACGCTCCCAGTTTGTGGCATACTGCTTCCCACTCCAGGCAGTTATCTTAATTTTAGGGCACTTAATTGCACAGGTAGGTACTAAGGCATCTGTCAATCTAGAACTGTATATTTACCTTGTTCCTTTCAGGGTATTAGCTGCAATAACATCTTGCTGTTCGGAAACATGGTATTTTAGAACTGCATCCAAAGTTGCAAAATTTTATGGGTTTTTTAACTGGCTTTGAGAAAACTGTCATAGACCTTTAGATTTGTGTAGGTGTCTTATGTTAGAGACACTTCAAACAACTTTTAAATTTCTGAAAGATACATACTTGCAAAATACCTAACAGTTTCTTTCCCCTTGAAAAGAGCCAAGTACTTAATACCTCGTAACACACCTCAGAAACTATCTTGAATTTCTGAATATTCATTAAAAACTCCACTTAAACAAATATTCTTACTTCTGGACAGGTTCTCTGCAAAGTACAAAATCTAGAGCAGGAGAGTAGAGACATTAAACTACACCTACATGGCAAAAAATAGTATTTCAAAGTACGACAAGCATATTTTTGGCATTTGATGTCGCTTGATATCGAATTGTAATCCATACTGTGAAGCCAACACGACCGCTTCTTTGCGCTCTTCAGAATGTTACATGTGCTTCACCACTGCTGTTATATACCACTGTAAATCCCAGCATCCCAAAAGTGTCTTCCCGTGTCAAGTAAGATTTCCTTTGAGTTTACATTCATTTTCCAGTGCATCAACTTAAAGGACACAGATAAAATTATCTTATTTGCAGGAAGTTGTAATTTCTGGCATATTCAATTTTAGCAAAATAATACAGTTATGAAGGGAAAGTGTAATAAATACTGACAGAGAATTTCATAAACAGTTTCCTGTTTAAACATAAAAGCATACATTCAGAATAGGTGATAAAAAACAGTCTCTACCAATAATATATTCAAGAATACACAAGATAAAGTTTCAGAGATGGCATTATACTTTCAAGAAGGAGAATTTGCGCTGCAAAATAATTATGGGCACTGAAAAATTCAATTATTTAATTAAAAGAAGTAAACTACTCATAAAATGTGCAACTAAGCAAAGAATTAAAAACAAAGAGCAACAATAAAAAATAAGACTTCTCATTAATGACTTGGGAAAAGATCCTCAGAGATAGGAGCTTTCTGCTCTCAGGAAATATTACAGCTCAAATTCTGCACAATCAAGTTAACGGAAGTTCTGCTGCAGATTTAAATGATTTCACATTCAAGACCATAAACAGGCCACCTGATATTCTGTTTGCTACTGTTTTAAGTCCTGTCTATTCACTCGTTTCCCAACTCTTCAGTTTTACTCACATGCTACTGTTATGAAGGTCCCCGAGACAACAGCATCCCCAGTCTCCCAGGTGAAATGGGAAGGAGTCAAGATCCAAGAAATCAGTAGAGAGAGTTCCGACAGATGCACAAAATAAACACAGTTAAAAGGAAAACATTTTTCAGCTACTATATTTCCCTCAAGCTGTAGTATTACATATCAATCTTTATCACAGAAAATTCATCTTTTTCAGACTAATACACCTTTCAGACAACTGTATGCTTAATGTAGCCATGCCTTCCGTAACTGTAAATAATATTTATTCTTATGGCCAAGAATTCCAATTCCAATAGGAATTCTATCTTTACAGTATATAATGCTTATGATTAGATTTAAAAATCAGATAATGCCATTTCAAAGCTACAGCATGATAAATTAGCAATGGTGAATTATTTAACTCAGCCATTGGTCTACTCTGTCCTCTATTTCCAACTAGCTCAACTTCCCCCAGTGCAAGTGAATAGTGAACAGCTCTTTTGGTCTCAAACAAAGCTTACCTGGCTGCACAAAGTGAGACCAAGGACACTATTTCCATTAAATCCCTCCTAAAAACTAGGCAAAACCCTGGTAAAGCTAGAATAGATGTAGGGATGGCAGGGAAGCAGTAGGTCCCCCAGAAAGCAATAAAAAATACTGGAAGAGAGACCGACCAGGCATACCAGAGGGAGAGACAGTTTGCAGGGCATGAGGTAAGATTCTTTAGAAAAGAATTAAGTCAGAGCATACACTAAGAAGAAAAAAATGAGATGAAGGAAAAAATAGCGAAAACAGGAAGAGAAGAGGAGAAAGGGAATAGAAAAAGCACACAAACATCCATCAGAGATGATAAAAATAGCGAAAACAGGAAGAGAAGAGGAAAAAGGGAATAGAAAAAGTACACAAACATCCATCAGAGATGACACAGGTATGAGCTGATCCTGCCCTGGGCAGAAAGATTGACTACATGAGTGGCTGAGTCCCCTTTGGCCTTGCTATTCCATGTTTAACTTCAAAGGGGCTTTGTGTAGGACTGCAGCTTGGGAAGTAAGGAGAAACTTCAAAAACCACCGGTACTGGCAGCCATGGCCTAAGGACATAACATTCTCCCTCCTTTGCAGCAAGTCAGCGGTGCATGTTAGTAAGGGATTACATATGCGTAGAGTGTGTAAGGCACCACCACAGTAATTCACAATGCTGGGAATTGGACCTTGTCATCCTACATGTGTACTCATATTCTATACTGGAACTGTATCTTATTGTGCATCCAAGAATTAACAGTCCCGCTTTCTTCCTCGACACTTGACTCCTGCCAGTATTTCTGTCATTTAAGGATACCCTCTCATGAAAACCAGAAAAGCATCCTTATCACGTCAAGGACACCAAGTACTTCAATTACAAGAACTATAAAAATCATCAACGTACTCTGAATTTTATTCATTACGTTTGTCAGCTATATTACTGGTAATCAGTTAAGTACTAATAGAAAAAAGAAATATAGTCTTGACGCTATAAACACAGACTTCATTTCAGGACATGACAGATCCTTTGTCTAATGTATTTACCAGAAGAATAAATTGTCAATGAAACTTGGGTAGCCAAGCCTTTAAAACCTACATAAGACAGACAGTAGATCTGGACTATAATCAGAAATGCTACATAAAAATAGTTTCCCAAAAACTCAGTAACTCAAAATCATTCAAGTAAAAGAAAATAAAAATAAATTTAAAATACCATAGTTTGAGCTATTCTAAATCCTACTATAATCCCGATAACTGGAGCGTGTGATACCAAATACTTGCCTAAAAACTAACTGATCTCTTGAGACAGGCATTGAAAATTCACACGCACACACACCCCGCCACTCTTCCCAACAGATATTTTCTCGAGCAGCTATGACTATTTGGTCTCCAAAACATAATTATTTGATTATGAGGACTAACTCCATTTTAGATTGTAATACGTCCACAATCATCAATCTCCACCACAGAGTGACAAAATCTTGCTTCTACTTTTATAGCCCATACATACAATTGTTTTCACACTTCTAAATGACAAATGAAACATACAGCATCTTTCCTCTCTTAAGTATCACCAAGGCTTGAGTGAGAAGTGAGTTAAGGGACTTGACATTCTTGGGACACTGTCTTCAGCATCTGTTGTATTTGATGTTCCAATTCATCTCGAATAAGCTGCGTTTTATTTAAAGTGAAAAAACACTCATCGCTAAACTACTTAAGACTCTAACATACTATGCTACATTTGCAATTCAGAGAGCAGATAAACAAAAGCTGCAGATTTGGACGAGATCTTTCACACTTCGCTGATGTGAATCACTCCAGAGTCAAACTTCAGACCACATTCGTCTCACCATCTGCATGAACCACGTTAAGTTGGCAGCACAATGTCCAACAGCCACGTTACAAATTTTGGAAACGTAGAATGCGTGCCCCACTCACACTGCAAAACCATGCCTCTGCTGAGGAGCGGCGGTTCTAGCCGGAACTGCCTATACATTTTAAACGTATATAGTGCTGCTTCACCTGTAGCAAACGCATATATAGGCAATACTAACACTTTTTTCCCCTGACAGAAGGGTACAGGAGAAAATGGTATGACAAATCGCCTATAAAATAAGTAAATGTTGATGACTTACAAGCAAGTAGTTTCCCAGCAGCTAAATGTCTGCACTCTCCCAAACAGTAACTCATCTGAAACCCGGCTGGCCATTTTTCTTGTTCTTCCTTCTGTTTTGTGAGCCACCTCCCGTGCCAGCGTTTTCCCCGTAGCACCTTCCACGACGTTTTGCAGGCGGGAGGCTAAGCCGGTGCGGTGCCGCTCGGCTCCCCGCGGCGCGCCCCTGCCCGGCACGGCCGCACGGAGACGGGCGCTCCAGCCCCCCGCGCCGTCACCC